>NC_092817.1:122649240-122949240 GCF_023375885.2 Dermacentor andersoni | reverse complement strand
TTTTGGGTGTTGTCAGGACACCCCAACCCTACATTTGGCTACAGCCGTGATTGCGGCGTTCCGCACGTAGAGGAGACATAACGAGGACAAAGGCGCGTAGCATCTTCAGCCAAAGCTCCTAACGCTCTCACTCACTCACTCACTCACTCACTCACTCACTCACTCACTCACTCACTCACTCACTCACTCACTCACTCACTTCACTTACTCATTCGGTCACTTCAGTCACTCACTCAGTCACTTCCCTTACTCACTCACTTCACTCACTCACTTCACTTACTCGCTCACTTCACCCACTCACATAACTCACTCAATCACTTACTTAGCATATAAATTGCTGCACCACACAGCACGTTTTTTTTTTTCGTTCCTCTACTTGTTTGTCTCTCGTGCTTGGTGAAGGACGCATGAATAAATGCCACTTAACAAAAATAGTGAAATATGTTGACAAGTATAGTGAAACGCATTATATTTGTGGTGTTTGTGGCACACTTAAGACTTCGTGGCGATGTTTCGCTCGACTGCGTCAAGTCATGACTTCGGACAAGTTGGTGTTTCACGAGGTGAAAACAAGCGAATTGCTAACCGTTGAAAAAAGAAAGTCGTGTAGCGATCTGAAGAAGGCGCTGGGCGATTTTCATTTATTGGCAAGTAAGTGGCGTTTATTGCTTTTATCGGCATCGGCGGTACGTATTACTGGTGCACATATCAGTTGCAAGCTCGATGCTTTCCTGTCTCACTGTGTATACTCTGTCCTTATGTGTACTGTATCCTTGTTAGTTATGCGTCCAATTTACATGTGGTACATTCATAACTGAACGTATTCAGCAGTAAAAATGAGGAACCACACGTGGTCTATCTCTCTTTCTCCCTCTCCGTGATTTGTTTAAATCTTAAATGTCTTAATCTTACTGCAAAACAAAATAGCAGTTCTAAGCATAAGCGATGGCTCTCGTCTCTCCGTAAATTTGGTCTGCCTGTAAGAAAGCCTGTGATATGCGTTCTTTCACGCTTGGAAAAAAATTATATAGCATGTATTAAGCAAGAGAAAGCTGGATCGGAATTTTTCAGGATGGTTTACAATTTTCTCAATGACACTTTTGCTTTGAATATATGGGAGCAGCTGATTAATTAATATGAACTAATTATTTAACGAGGCGAAATGCAAAAAATATATATAATAATCTGGCTTGCTCCTAGCAACGGCGAACATTACCTTGGTTCGGTCCAGCCACGCGGCACTCGAACATTTTTTTTAAATTCTGGCCCAACTTACGTGGGACGCGTGGCATATATAGGCACAAACATTTAAATATGCACTCACAGGCGTAATAAAAGTCCCACTAAAATGTTTCTAGTCCCAGAGTTAGTGCCTACATGTTAAACAGGCACGATAAGGACGTAATGGAAAACAAAAATAGGTATTTTGCGTAATGTTCCGGTCTTTTGTGATGACACATTCGCCAAAAACGTGTTCGTTTGTTTCTCCACGCCGACGAGTCAAGAGAGCTTGAATCTCTTCTTCAGGCTTTTGCCGTACGCGTTGCCCTGTGCGTCAGCTTGTAAAGCATATCAGCATACCTTCGCTCTTCCTCGCCAAAGTGAAAACAAAGCATATGCCGCATCGGTGATGCGGACGTTCCCGAATCGTGCCACGTGAAAAAGAGTCGTGCTGCTTTCTATGCGGTCACGCCGAGAAACATTTCAACGAAGGTGCATTTCTCCCGGCTATTGCCAAGGTGTGGAGTTGATTGCAAATGGCTATCATGTCGCACTGCTCCAGCCTGTTTGCACTATACGCGCATACGTAATCAAACGGCGACGATCTCGGTGGAAGCGAGCGAAAGGCACCGCCAAGAGTTATTTCGCTTCGGGGCATTGTGAGGAGGCCGCGAAAGCCAGTTGGCAATTTTTTTTTTTTTTTTCGTCACGGACGTGTCGGCCATATCGTAACCTCGTGACGTCTCGGCGCAATCACTTGCGCACTCATTCGCTTGGCATGCGTGCTGGAGGTTGCGGCGATCTGTGTATTTGGCAAACAACGACCAGATGTGCCGTACGAGTTCTGCACTTCGCACAACCCTTTCGTTTTGTGACTTCACTCTTTTTTTTTTCCTCCAGCGACGCGCGTGGTGCGAATGACAATCGACGCTTGCGCTACACGTCCTCTGGAGAGCCGTCGATGATTTCATCACAGCCATATCATACATACCTCTGTCGAACCCCGCTGTAACTTTCCAGTGCAGTTTTCTGGGCTATAAGAGATATCGTGGAAGACGGCGTGCCTTCGTCCGAAGCTTCCGAGAGATGCAGCTTTTCTCCGTACACTTGAAGCCCTCTTTCAAAATGACTGCAGGCCCTCTCCGCGGCTCGCGCAACGGACGAAAAAAAAAAAAAAGAGTGTATACCGGTTAGGTTGCGAGAATTAACGCGCCTCGCTACACTTCGTTTTTCCGCTATCGCATGTTCGCCCTTCCTTCCCCGACAATTCGCTCGCGTTTCGAAAGCAGCCTCAACTGTACGCGTACACGTGAACTCCGGAAGCAGTGACCGAGACTCTCGCGATTTACTGGCGGAACTGACAAGATGCGCGCGCTCGCTCTTTTCCGTAGCGCCCTGTGAAAATGCTGAGAGGACGGTGTGCAATGAGAAAAAAAAAAAAAAAAATCTCGGCGTGAGAAGGTGACCGCGCACGCACTTGCGAGCTTTCGTGCGATGTGGGAAAAAAAAAACAAGAGGATGGATATACGCCCGTAAATACTGTTTGTCTGAAGAACCCGGATAGCCCGCGAATCTCGGGACGAGGGCGCGAGAGATGAGAACCCTTATACAACCGCTTCCTTTTTCTCACGGGCGCGAGCGCCCGTTTCCGCAGTCGGGAAGTGCGACGCCGGCAGCTTCTGGCGTCGTCGGCGCGGCGCCGAGGTCTTCACCGTACGCACGCACTCGGATCACTGACACTCCTTGAAACGAGGGAAACTTGAAACGCCCCCCGCACGTTCACGCCACGCCAGCGGCGTCACATGCATGTGCATAGGCAATTTCGGTCGTGACCATTACTTACATTAAAGTTAGTTCTCCTTTATGTGGCAGTTAGATGCGCAGTTGTGAATGGTCTACACTGATTTGGAAAATATTATTTCCTAGCTCTACTTCCATTAATTCTCGCAGGTTTAATTACTAGCGAAAAAAAATATAAGAAACTGCGGATGCTTCGCTTCATTGCATCTCGCGCTCGAACCCTTAGCGACCGATAGTCGTCACTGAGACGTCATTGATTTCAGACTTTCTCTCGCGCATTAGTGCCGTTTCTCTTCCCTTCTTTTTTTTTTTTTTTTGAGCAGAAGAAAAGTACCTAAAACTAGCACGGCTGATTGTGCGCTACAGCGTCAGAATGCAGTCAGATCCTTCGTTATCAATAAACGGTAACTCGCTTCACCCGAAAGGAGGAGCTCAAAATACGTGACGTCACCGGCAGCTAAAGTGTGTGACCTTCACGTTGACGTCGCCGCCATTCTCTCGTTAATTGTGGAGCATCCTACCTCCTCCCCCTCCCCAAACGCACACCCACGCAGCTTGGGCGTGTTTTGGGAAGGCTTGCCATCTTTCGTTTGCGCCCTTCCTAGCCTTACCAAACCTCCACTCTCCGGATAAGATTGGCCTTTTTCGGAATTCGCGAAACGTACTGTACCAATAAGACTTTTTCTGATGTTCCTCTTTAGTGACCCTTTAAGTTGGCGTAGCGCAATGAAGGCGAAGCTTTCCGTGACTATTGAAACTGAACTTACCACGCCTAATGCGACCTATAGGTATATAAGGGAAAGCGCAATGACACCCACGATGCACGAAGCGACCACAAATGTGTTAATAATGATGATGATGATGGCTAGCTCCCTGCAACGTGCGATAAGTACTTTCCTTTCACGTGTTCTTGCCAATTACAGTCCAAGCCACTTGATTTCACACGTGATTGGCAATTACTACAAATTGAACTTTTTGAATTATCGCTTGTATAGCGTGGGTGCCAGCTAAAGTTAGCCAAGCTGTTCAACGAAAAAAAAAAGAAGAAAGATTTGAAAAACACAGCGCAAGATACAATTATAAGAATTATGGTGCTTGGTGGCCACGGGTCAGCAACCGAGCACAGTAGTTCTTAAAATTGTATATTGCACCGTATTTCTTATATAATTATTTTCCCCGTTGAGCAGCTTGGCTAACTTTAGCTGGGACACCCTATATAACGCCATAAAAGGTCGCGCATGGCCACAAGTAGCGAACTTTGAAGACAGATTACGGTGGCCCCATTGGGAAACGTGCCACATTGGGGAACGAGGAGCAATGCCAGAAACTGTTGAAGATTTGTCCCTAATGTACCGTAAGTAACACTGAATGAGGTTGAAAAAACTCATGGCGTTCATGGTAACACAATGACAAGCCACAGAACGTCATGATTTAATAAAACGAACATTGTGCATCATTAAATCCGTTATACAATGGCTTGCACCGCAACTTAATTATGGTATCGTTCACTCATCAAAGAGCTCAACAGTGACACTGTCGATTTATCCAGTCTCACAGCTGATTAATCCGGTAAAAACTTTATCCTCGATACGCTGTACTACTCATCTCGTCACGATGGTTTTGGCAGGTGAAATCAGGATGAGGGTACAAGTCATCCGAAGTTCAAGTCGAGCACGATATTGAGCTCGAGCCCACCGGTCTCAGGACAACGGCCAACTTATAAAGTCCCTGCATCACACGCAACAGGGCGAAACGATTTTGTGTTAAGTGTGCCTTGCTAAGCACAGCGTATACGCTATAGCCGCCTTTAGCGCAAAAGAAAAGAGGACAACCTGAGATTCTGCGCATGCGCTGTATCGATTGCCTTATATTGTTGTTGCGAGGCACTTTCGACCACATGGGAAGGCACTTTCGATCGAAAGTGCCTTCAGTATTCGATCGATCACGATCGCAAGATCAGATCGAATCGATCAGATAACGATCGAAAGTGCCTTCAGTACTCGTCCCACTTCGAAAGTGGGACGGGTACTGCTCTCCAGGAACGTAATTTGTAAAGTTCTCCGATATCTGTTGTATATTGAAAGGGCAGGGGGTGTGGAAGGGGGGAGGGGTTAAAGAACGGCATCAACGTAGCCGCGCCCACGTCTTTCTCACAGGACGGGGTATTTGCTCCGCTCACGTTCACCGAAATCCTCGCTCCGCATCGTGCGGAGTTCGACAGTTACGTAGCTACCGTTCCACGTTCGCAAAACCCGACGTGCCGCCGGTCGCGTATGCATCCTCCGATGTGTATCTCTACCCGATCCTGGAAGTCCTGTGTTCTACGACCACGCGAGGGCAGGGCCGGAGGGTGCACGAAAAAAAAAGTTGAAAAGTTTACTGAGACGAAAGCATGTGGAAGTGAGTCGGCCGACTCGAGAGAGAGAGGGAATGCATACTGGCCGCCGCCGGCAACTCGAGCGCCAAGGGTGCGCCGCGCCAGCAGAGGGGCCGAGGGCATAGGAAGCCCCGGCGGCAGGTCCAGGAGGCGGCTTTGACGGCGACTCGAGAGTGATTGCATGGAGAGGAAGAAGAGGGGTGGCGAACGTAGTCAATCTCACGCAAGAGAGAGTACGGGGCGGAAAGAAGAGTGAACGGCGAAGAACGGGAGGAGAAGAAGGGGCCACTGGTTTCCTTCTCGAATCGCCTGGAATTTCCGGCTGGTTGCGGCGGCGGCCTGGCCGACGGCTCGCGTCACTGTGGGAGCGAACTCCCCTCAACCAAAAAGCGCGTTTGCCGTTCGCCAAACGGGCTTCTCTCGCCCCAGGTAATCTTTCCCTCGCACACGCTCTCTCGTGTGCATAGCGCGAATAAGGATCGTCATTTCTTCTTGGTTTTAATTTCCTTCGCCGTGCTCCTTTCACTGCCACCCCTGTACCAGCGCCCGCCAACAACCCACCTCGGACCTTCTTCTTCACTCTCCTGTCGCACCCACCACCACTACACGACACAACGCCCCGCCGCAGGTCGCAGGGCGAAACTCGCGCGTCTCTTTCCTCCTCCTCATCCTTAGCCTTCTCTCGGAGTCTTATTTCTCTTTTTTTGGTTCCTGCTCGAGCTGGTTTACGCTCGCTTCCTCTCTTCTTCGTGACGGTTTCTCCCGCGCATCATTCAAGAAAAGGACGTCGGCGGCGACGTCTTCTTCCGACGGCGGTCCCCTTCTTCTAAAGAAGAAACGAACCTTGTCGCTCACTCCCTTTTCCGTCTTCGCCTGGGGTAACTCAGACCACGCCACTACTCACAGGAGTCCTGCGCTAACGCCTCGCGCAAGCGCAATCCTTCACTCCGCAATCTGGCGCCGGTCTGCAAAGAACAGCCAGTGCAGGGCCACACCGTCGAGCCGGTCGCCGCGGCTGTGATCGCTCCTCGCATCGTGAAAAGGAACCCGGATCGAACAGAAACGAAGGCGACGGCCGTCCACTAGCAGGATACGAAAAGCAGCAGCCAGCCAGCCAAGCCAGCCAACCCCCCAAGCCAGGCCCGCTCTCCTCCCCTCTTTCTTCCCTGCCGGCGAGAGTTGCCCTACCGCTGCCGCCGCCACCGCCGCCGCAGAATCGTCCGAGGTTGTAGTACTACGCGCAGCCGCCGCGCGAGTTGCCGCGACCACTTCTTCGCCGTGTTGGTGCTGCCGGGTGCCGGTCGACGTCGTCGTAGTCGTCGTCGCTGCGGGCGGGGGAGATTGGACCGGATACCGGCGCGCCGCAGGCACCACTTCGCCGCGGTTCCAGCCACAACGTCCCGGTGCTGCAGCCGTTCTTCGCCTTTTTCCGGAAGGACCCGCGTTCCCTCTCGGCCGAAGGAAGTGTCTTCTTCTGTGTGCGTGCGTGAGCCGTGCTCTCTTGAGCACCGTGGTGGATATACAGACGACAGCCGAGAGAGGTCCGTCTTGAAACAGCTGCCGCCGCCGCTCGCTCTGAGCTCCGTCGCCGAGACCCGAAGGAGCTCTATCTTGTGCTGACCCCCGTCAGCCTGTTCGTTCTCTTGTTTGCGCTTCACCTCCTGATTGTCTACCTCGAGAAGTATTTTCTCTGCGGAATACGGCCGCACGTTTTTTTCCCGTTCTCTCTGCGTGTTTTTGAGTTCGCCTCGTCTGCTGTTCGTCTGCTCGGCGCGGCGGGCCCATACCCCCGCTACCCACGTAGAGAACACCACCGCCGCCGCTGTATCGGCTGCTCAGTGTGTGCTCGTGATTGTGCGTGTGTGCCCGTGCTTGTGGCACTGTGTGTAAAAAAAAAAAAAAAAGAAGCCAGCCGTCGTTCTCGGCGCCGAACCCCTCCTGTTCCCGTGGTCGCTCTATCGCGGGGGGTCAAGACGGCGGTCCCTGCCCGCATTGTCATCGTGAGAGTGTCAGGTGCGTTTTTCCAGCCATTGTTCGTTTTTTTTTTTCCCCTCACATTCCGCATTTGTGCTATCTTCCTCTTTGCATGTCTCCGGGACCTGGCTTTCGAAAACTTCCCACTGAAGCCCCGTGCACTGCATTTTTCATGAGTTTGATGTACTTGTGCGTGTGGATTACTTGATTTCCTTCGGTAACTTGTTTTCCTCCAAACACTCACCAGTTGAATGCGCGCCACGTCGCGTAACCGGCTTTGATGCGTCCGAGGCCCATCTGTCCGACTGAGAACAGCAAAATTTTTGTAACATTGCATTTTCTTTTTTTTTTTCATTTCTTTTCATAAGGTTGTGTGTGCGATGTCTGGGAAATATTCCCCATGTACATTCTTAATGCGGAATGCGCCAGGTATGCGTGAGACGTTCCGAAGTGCTATGTCGTACATATTTGTTTTTCTGGGCATCGCGTATAGAATTAATTTCGTATACAATCGATTCTCCCTAGGACATTGCAGCGTGTACGTACCTATAGGATTACGGTAAATGGAAGGGTGAGAGAGCGATTTCATTTTCTTATTATTTGTTGTTAATTTGCCAATTCCGTATTTAATGGTATTATGACTTGGGCAACAAAGCGAAAGACAGCAGCATTTTCGTCCTTGCGACCTCTATAGATACTGCAGCTACAGACGGTACATCTTGCCAATGACCCGTTCTAATCAGAGCCGCGGTTAATGTAGAACTCCCGTCTGAAGATTCAAGCACCAGCACTTCATTTATCGCATCTGTATAGCAGATGCTTTGGTACGATATTTAGCTACGAGATCTGGCTGTGTATAAAAGCCGTACTCTCGGCCCTAAACGAGTACCAGAAGTAGTTTTCAAGTAAAACACCCCCACGAAAAAAAAAAAAAGAAGAAATCTTGTACGCGCAGGAAATGGCAAAATGATCGCGGATAACCCCCGTCGACGGAGGCAGCTGAATCAACCTCGCGGGGCAGGAAACGTCCTTCGATACTACGCAGCGAAAGAGCCACTTGCCCTTGGTAGGCGGGAGATTTACGGCGCTTATACTAATGTCAGCTGAATAGAGTAGGCGAACGTTTTAAAAAAAGAAGGAGAGGTAGAGACGAGAACGGAAAATACCGCGCTAACTATTGATGAAAATGTATCCCCGATAGATTTAAGTGCAACATTCCGTACAGAGATGAAAACTAGGGTCCTCATATGCGAAGCTTATGTCCCGAAGGTGCTGTTTACTATGTCGGCCGACCGCATTTGTTATAAAGAGCGCCGCTGCGATTGGTTAGTGTCTGCTGTGATACAAACAGTTCTTGCGTAAGTATGCGTTTTTTGTGAATGCTGGCCTAGGAGCCCATGCATGGTCGTTATACTTTCTTTTTGTTGTACCCTTTGCTGCGTTCGACTGTGTCATTGTCCTACGTTTCTTCTTTTTCTTTATTTTTGTGTATCTTTGAAATTTCTAACTGTTGGGTTTATTAAATAAACCAGCGTTTCGCGTTGGGAACTATTGCTCTGTGTGGAAAACCAGCAAGCGTTTCTTTCACGGTTCCTGTAGCACAACAGTCGTGACACAACACATTTACGAATTGTGTTTTTGCTTGTTTGTCAGCTTTATTTTGTGTGTGTGTGTGTGTGTACGTACAGAGTAGTAACGGAGAAAAAGAAGCAACGTGCGGAACGCGAACAAAGGATTACTAATAAGTGGAAACTATACGCCATGCATGCGACATTTCACACCACACGCGTCTAAGCGTTGTGTGTAAACCACACTGTTTTCTTTTTTTTTCTAAGCAATGGCACCGTCGAGAACCATACCTCCCACTCGCCCCCCCTTCGCACCATTCTGTATTTTTTCTTTTATGTTACCTTGGTCTCCCTGCTACTTTGCAACTGGACGTACAGCTTACAGGAAGTCTCGGCGGGACTGTATTGCACATTTATTTTTTGTTGCTCACGCTGGTGAGATCACGCGCAAAGCTGCGGGAACAAACGACTTCCTCCTCACACGGCCTTTCTTCCGCCTTTGTCGCCTTAAACGGCAATCCTTCGGGTGCTATCGGAGTGAAAAATAACAATGTAGAATTAAACAACATAAAAGGAACGCGCGGTGACTGGGCAGCGTAATTGCATAATTGCCTCACGCCAGTGTGCTTAGACCGCGAAGCGGACCGCGTCGAGGGTCAAATTCACATCGTGGAACGTCGTGCTGAAGGGAGTGAACTTTCCTATCGCAAAATGCAAACTTTTTACAGTAGTAGTAGTAGTAGTGGTGGTGGTAATAATAATAATAATAATAATAATAATAATAATAATAATAATAATAATAATAATAATAATAATAATAATGCGCAGTATATATATATGATTTGTATACCGTAAGAGAAACGAAGACGAACAAGTACAACAATGAAGTAAAATAGTTCTAAAGGCACGATGACGAACGTGATGAAATTAAGTGGGATTTAGCGTGGGGCATGCAACTTGATATGAAATAGAGCAACAATAACGTGCATGTGAAGCATGAAATATATTTGCCACAATAAAGAAAAAAAGTAAGCAACACCCAGTATAGGACACTATATTAAAAAAGCTTCACCGGCATCTGCTCGACAGAAAAACGTATAAGCCGGGAAAGCGTATGCTAGTGAAGGAGACAGGCCGCTACAGACGAAAGTAGATGGTGCCAGCTCAGAGTGAATTCATTATAGGCCAATTTGACTAATGTTTGACCTCGACGCCTAAGAAATACGGCAACGGCGGAAACAGCGCGGGGTCGACGACGTCGATGTTGGGTGGTGTGTGGGCGTTTTCGCCGGAACGGGGCCTCCTGTGACGTAATAACCGGGAAAACGCAAGACCGGGGAATGCATTGAGAGGCTCGGCAGTAGTAGTAACGAAAAGAAAATAAGAAAGAATTACATTAGAGTCGGGGTCATCGCGAGGCGTTGCACATTTACTTTCCTCTTTTCTTCTTCTTTTTCTTGCATAGCGAGGGGGGAATTTCTAATTATATACGCTTATAACCGCGTATCCCGCAGCCAACCAGAGCTGCTCGGTTGCAGTTCGTTACTCTCGTATCGGTACGTAGTGTACGTTTACGAAAAAAAATCAGCTTTCACGTCGACTCTGATATTGTAACGATTCGTTCTACGTTACAGAAGTTACACGTTGTACGCGTTCTGCGAAACCCCACATCACGAAGTTCCTCGCTAATGTCTCAGCTTCGCCGATAGTACATAAACGACGCGACGAAACCGGACCCTCTCGGTAACTATATGAAACTAACAGGCGTTCACATCGCTCGCCCCGTTCTTGCGGTTTGCAGCGACCAGCGCTTCCTGTTTACGTCAGGAATGGTCGTTGCGGTGTGTTGCGAAACCCCCTTTCCTTTCTTTTTTAACGTCCGATGCAATCGCCGGCATACCGTGAACGAAACAGCTCGTACAGCATTAGATAAAGCAAGCATTTATCGGTGCAACAAACGATACCGCACTCCTCTTATCCGTACTCGCTAAGTGGTCGACGTGAATGGATTTGCGAGACCCCGCCACGGGTCCGAGGGATAACTGCTGCTTTTTTTTTTCTTCCGTAACCAAATAGAAACAACAAAATAGAGAAGTAAGCACGAAGAAAGAGACAAGGCGTATTCACGTAAGGTACGCTGCGCTCGGCGGCCACACACACACAACAGTCGGCGCGCCGCGACCTGCATCCACTGAATATGCAAATGAAACACGCGTAAGCACCAAACGCGGACACGAGACGTCTTTTTTGTCCCCGAGTCTGGTTCGCACTTACACGTGGGGCAGGCAAGTGTAGTGAACCGTTGAAACAAGAAAAAAAAAAAAAATAGAAGAGAGAGAGAATGAGTAAGGCAAGGAAGGGTAAGAGGAGGAGGAGGCGTAGTGCGTTTTGCACAGACATTCGTCGACTGGGAGCGAACGACCGCTTTTTACGTCGGTGGTTAAGTTGGTGCGTGAACCGCGTGCTTCATTATTCATGCCTGTGGGACGCGGCGGAGTGTCGTCTACTTAAACAGCGTTTGGGGGACTCTTTTACGTTTATTTGTTTTTGTTTGTACGTGTGTGTGTGTGTGTGTGTGTGTGTGTGTGTGTGTGTGTGTGTGTGTGTGTGTGTGTGTGTGTGTGTGTTTGTGTGTGTGTGAATGGGGGGTCTACTACGCGCTGCATCATGGTTGTTGTGTAGGCGCGCGACCTGCTGAAGCTGCACTTTTACCTTGTTCATTTAGCGCGTTATGATCTGTCTTAAGACGCACACAACGCACGGAACGCTGCCGTTTAATGCATCGTTACACAAGAGGGAATATCGTAGTCGCCGTTTCCTATCCGGTTTACGCTACCAGCCGTCTATGCGCCACAATCGCTCGTCGCATCTCTTCCCGCGTGCGCCCCGATCTCGGCCGGTCATTGCGAGGAAAAAGCCTCCGCCAAGTCGAAACAAGAAAGGAATCGGAGAGAAAAAAAAGAGAAATAGTAAAACAGCCGGTAAAACGGTCACACCTGAAGCTTGAGAGTTAAAAAAAAAAATAAGAAAGGGAAAAAAGGAAAGAACAAAAAATGAGAGTCGTAATAAAATCGACGCGGAATCGTTGGCGTAGAAAACGACGGCGACGAAAAAAAGAAGGAAAGGAAGAGGGAAACACTCGTGTCTCCTAACCACGCTCTTCCTAATGGTCTGTCGCCGGCGTGACATTAGATCTGCGCGCCTGACTGCGCGCGCGGACGCACACACACTGTCGTTGCGTTTCTTTGGCGTGATCGCAAAAACCGCCCAGCTCTCTCTCTCTCTCTCCGGTGGCGGTACAATGGTTCGTGCACGCGTCTCAGGCTCCCGGCTGCTTCTGCGCGCTGCTTCGAGGCGTCGCCGTCGTCATCAAACGCGTGCAACGGTGACGAGACCGGCCGGCGGCGACGCACAATGGAGTCATCTCTCTCCCTCTCCTCGCTCAGACGCCTCTGACGAGACGAGAGAGTGCGCGGGGAAGAGAAGGTGGGACTGGCCGGCCAGGTTTGGTTATGGCGAGGCACGCAACATCCATACTCGGGTGCGTGTCTTCTCCGCGTAATGATGTTACTTTCGGCAGGCGCTTCCCGTTCTCGCGCTCGTTTGCTGGTGCGCCGTGTGAGCACACTTGCCTTCTAGCCACCACTGCTCGGCGCTTTTATATATATATATGATGCGACGAAAAGTTGCAAAGGGATCCCAAATCGGCCGATCGTGCCCCGCGAGTTTCGTAATACCGTCGAAGCCGAATATAACGAACCCGGATAAAGCCAAATATTCTCTATATCGAATAAGCGGAACTCACAGCGCGATAATCGCGTGAAATAAGTCCATTGTAAGATAAAAAAAATGGGCGTTGGATATATATAGAAATCGGGATGTCCGCGGCGAGCGCAAGAAAAAAAAAAAAAAGAAAGCCGCTGGCGTATCGCAAACGCAATGTTCTCGGGGGTTAATTTTTTTGTGCCCTAGATGGGTGGCTGCACCGGTTCTGTACCGACATTCAAGGGAGTGGACTGGGGCAGGTAAACACAATCTCTCGTATCAAGAAAGTCATTACATTTCTTAGTGTCTCTTAGCAACACTTTGAGGTGCACTGAACAGCGTGGCCGTGAGGTAAAATGGTATTTGCGGTCGCGAGAGCTGACGCACTGGCAAGATGAAGGACACAGCTACCATGTGGCCATGTACGCGTCTAAATAATTAAGAAGCTGGATAATTAAGTCGAGCTATACAATATTTTCTTACGTGTTGGAAAACAGCTGACAATTTGCGTCACGGAAACGCGGAGGAAAAGCTTGTGGCTCCGAAGCGTGGAGGACCAGAGGCCAAATTCGCAACGATTTTCCTTGTAAGTGCTATTTGCCATTGATCGCGCCAGCCTTCGCTAATAATGTGTCAAGCGCCACGATTAGCTAAATTTGCCCTTATCAACAATTTTCACGTAAAAGCTTTTTGTTTATATGCGGGCGTTCTCAGTATGCTGAGAAGGTCACCGAAGTGTTTTCTTCCCTTCATGTTTTTCAGGTTTCTCATATTCCCTATATCAACACAGTTTACATGACCTCGCGGTGACCCTGAAGAAGTAATCTACGTCATATACAGTTATAGTGCATGGCTGCATGAGCTTCTACGTGAAACCGGTATGATCATATATGCAGTTATCTTGTGCGACACCTATGTAACTTCGCCTGACTGGCGCATCACGTGACGCGTACAGAGGGACAGACGATCGCTTTTCTTTGTTCGCGTAAATCCCCATAGTTTGCTATGTGCTAATAAGTACGTTAGTACCCGTGAAACACTATGTAAAACATACGTGTACCAGTTGAACAACGTCGCACATGCCAGTAGGTTTTTTTGTTTGTTTGTTTTTGCCTCCTTCATCTACGTACACTTCCTTTCTGAACTTCCTTCACACACCTTCGCACAGCAAACTGACAAGTTTCTTCGGAAATATTGAAATGCACCCAGTCGAGACGGTTTCCGCTTATGTTGTTGTTGTTGTTGCCTCAGAATATGGCTCATACATGTTGTTGTTATAGTTCTTTGTTTTCTTTTTATGAACTACTTATTATCATTTTTTATATATATAACTTGAGTCACTATTATCGCTGTCCCGCTTCCTACGGAGCCGCTATTATCGCTATTTCTTGAACGCGCTACGCGTGAAAATCAAACAAGCGAACTCGTTTTAAGTATGGATTCACGCCAAAAGCGCGTCTTCGAAAAACTTTTTATAATTGCAAATAACTGTCTCAAGCTTGGTCTAGCGAACTGTTAAATAGCCGGAAGGAATTTTTCGCTCTGTGAATCTATTCCGTAGGCTCGACAATCGTGCCATTTCTTTTACATTTCAAGTGCCTGAGCACAGCGTTCGGTAGCGAATTGCAAATTGTAGCTCGCGGTAAGGATGCACTTCATTCGTCGCGGTCCAATCGTTAATACGGCAATTTAATGTTGCCGAGATGCAGGCGACATAAATGGATTCGTTGCCGTCGTTTCTAGTACGTCGTAATTATTCGCCAAATTATTCGATCAATCAATCTGCTAAGCACGAATCCTACCAGTCTGCAGCATTCATTACCACAGCGCACGTCACGCACATGCCGTTGCATCGCCTTCTTGCGTGTATCAAACGACTCGAGCCCCGTTTTAAGACGTAAGAAATGTACGCGAGGCATGTTGTAACTTTCAATGAAGGGCCAATGAAAGTGAAGCGGTCTCGATATCCCACCCGCGCGACCAGCTCGACTGGCTTTCGGTGCAACTTGGGAGGCGCACAGTCGCCCGTATAAACTGGCGCGTGTTTACATTCGCAGCCAGTAGAG
Source organism: Dermacentor andersoni (assembly GCF_023375885.2). Lineage (NCBI taxonomy): Eukaryota > Metazoa > Arthropoda > Arachnida > Ixodida > Ixodidae > Dermacentor > Dermacentor andersoni. Next base: position 122,934,469 of record NC_092817.1, on the reverse strand, counting down.
GCGATAAATCAACCCACTTGGCGAAGGGAGCGCACGGTTGACGAACTCTATAGTTTCATGCTCTGCGTGTTACGGATGCCGTATGGCATGGGACAGCACAGAGCGGCAAGGTGAACAAGACTCCACATAAGTGGAGAAAAGAAAAGTTGGCCTTGGGAAGGCGAACGTCACAGGGTCTCTGTTCGCATGTGTGTGTGTGCGTGTGCGTGTAAGAGGGAGCTCAATAGGAAAGGACAACAGTCCCGCATGCCCGAAAGAAGCAAGCTGACTGCATGCGCGACGTGAAAGGCGCGTTGGGAAATCCGCCGAGCTCAGTTTGATGCAGGTAGCGCGTCAGCCTTCGGGGAAGCTTTGGTTTTGGTTACGCGCGTTTGTGTGCAGCGACTATGGAATGTCGTAGGAGACGGCAAACACATCTTGCGTAACGATTCTCAGGAGCGAAAGCTGCCGTGGTACGTAGGCAGGCTCGCGCTCGGGGCGGATTACCACCGAAGACGACAATCGCTTGATGGGGGGACAGAGGTGTGCGACGACAGCAAACTCATCCGAGAATAAATAAATAAATAAATAAATAAATAAATAAATAAATAAATAAATAAATAAATAAATAAATAAATAAATCACTATATACATTCTGCGCTCAACGCCCCGTTTCCTCATGGGCGTAATACCTAACACAGCAAGAATACGAGCAATAAACGTGTTCGTATTTAAAAGTTCACCGCAAAAAAAATTTCACTGACATGGTAGGAGGAGGAGGAAGCAGGAATGGACGGAAAGACAGTGAGGTTAGCCATTTCTCAGACCGGCTGGCTACCATGTGCTGGGGAAAGGCGATAAGGGGAATAAAATATAATAGAAAAGAGATATTACAAAAAGGAAAGGAGAGCACAACAAGAAAGGGGGAAAAGGAAAGGAGAATAGTGCACTGTTTAAAGTATGTATCTAAGACCAGTTCTCCGCAAGTAGCGCAACAACGCTTTCAAAGCCTTCTGTGTCCCAGGACCCTTTCCTCCAACAGAGGGCGTTTGTCAAGACTATCTAACATTCTTGAAAGTTCTTTCCTGGGCGAACTGAAGCGGGGACATGCACACAGAAGGTGGGCGATTGTTTCCTCGCACCCACAGTTATCGCATGTAGGGCTGTTGGCCATTCCAATCCGAAAAGAGCAAGCATTCGTGAAGGTCACGCCAAGTCACAAGCGGCCCGGAAGCGTCTCCTCAGCTCTAGATAGTCCTGGCGGAAGACGTATCCGTAGATTCGGATCCAAGTTGTGGAGGCGAGCCTTGGTAAATGCCGTAGAGTTCCACTGTGCAAGTGCAAGCTCACGTGCGAGCGAACGAAGTCCTGTAGCTGCGGCTATTCTGGATAACGGTATACAGCTACACAGTGCAAGCCGTCATGAGCAGATCGGGTGGCCTCATCTGCACGGTCGTTTCCATAGACACCGCAATGGCCCGGCATCCACTTACAAACTATGTTGTGTTTTTTCCCTCTATTGCGTGTTGATGAAGAAGTCTTATGTCAGCGACTAATTGTTCATTCGGTTCATGACGAAATGGCGACATAATGTACTGGAGAGCGGCCTTGGAGTCGGGGAAGATTGACCGTGTCTGTGACGGTTCTTCAATTACGAATTCTATAGCAGCACGGAGGGCGGCGAGTTCTGCAGCCGTTGATGACGTAAGATGCCATGTCTTGAATTTTATGGTGACGGACTTCGTGGTAATAACCAATGGTCCTGCTGAGCTTGCAGAAGAATCTGAGCCATCCGCGTAAATGTGAAGGCGGCCGCTGTGTTTCTCATGCAGGAGCAGTAGTGTGGCTTGTTGTAGGGCTAAAAATGACGATTGTGTTTGCTTTTGGATTCCAGGAATGGTTAGGAGGGCTTCGAGAGTATGTAGGCACCACCATGTAGACGTTTACATATATAGATAAGATACTGGCTGCCCCCTGTTGTTATGAACAGGTGGTATAGTTACACATATAGCAGTGTTCACTCTCATCCTCTTTCTTCTTTCTATTCCATATTTCCCTTACCATCGGAGTAGGGTTGCAGACCGAGCGCTCGTATGGTTAACCTCACTGCCTTTATTCTGCTTTCTTTTTTTCTCTCTCTCTTGCTACACTTAAGCTCATAGCTTGTGTAGAAGAACGAGTAGAACAACAGTTAATGCACACGCGTCAACGACATTACAACACAGCGACGTCACAAAGGGACTCTCAAAGCAACGGTGCATACAGAACAACGATATCACAGGACATACAAGGCGGTAGCACGCAAATAAAGAACATTCTTATTAAGAAACCTCTTCCCCACACCTCGTTAGTTTGCCTCCGCGTGGCATTGCTTAGGAGTGCTCGAGGAAACGATGAATAAACACGGGGATAGAATGCAAATGAAATATGCTATGTTTACCTTGATCTAAGCATCTATGTGTATGCCAACGTTTCCATATTATTGATTTTGTTCGAGGCACAACATAGCGTGTTCTTCGCGATCGTGAGCAGAATACTAAAGATAAAGCTAATAGTTAGTAGCTATACCACCAAATGGACTAAAATAGAATATGCAAAGGTAACACAAAACGTGTTTCGTTTTTACTGGGACGTCCACTTCTTATCTGGCTTCTGCTCTTCATTGAACGGCTTTCTTTTCTTGATTCATGACGGGCTTATACCGCAAGCACTGCAATGCCCTTCGCGCCTCTGGAATGCGAAGAGGCCCGTCCCGTCTCGATGCTCCGTGGGCACCACAGCGATGCACGTCCTGCATTTGGAATCGGCTCTCTTCGATGCACCGTTGAAAAATAGGCGCAGCAGAGTGGGCCCGCTGACGCGCTCTCCGTTTGCACGTATTCCCGATTTACAACACCGCATAAAGGGACGCCACAGAGAAATACTAAATCAGTTTAGGGAGATTATGTATGCTTATAGAACACTAGCTTCGTTAATTTCGCAGAAAAAAAAAAGATTGATTGCTAGAAGACAAAACGCAGTATAACCTTTACATTCACGATTTTCGCCGCCAAAGCCCCATGGGAGTGGTGTATACGTCAGTGTGACGTCCCAAGCATTTTTATCCTATTCAAGAAGTCATGACGCAGAAAGAGTTATTGGCACTCCCGATACAGGTCGAGTCATCACCTATTCTAGGGTTCTGTGTAGTCCTGCTTTGGCCAGCGAATTGTTAGCTAAACCCGAGTGTACGCTTTCCAAACCTGTATCAACACGGCGTGCCAGTACGGGATATTCAAGGCGGCGTGACTCGCCACTCGTGTTTCATTTCTGCCTCTTTTCCGGTTCACCAATGCTGTCTCCACATTAAGAGTGTTCCTTTTTTTCGCTATTGTATTAGGATACTTGTGCAGTCAAAGTTATTTTTTTTTTTCTTTATAGTACTCTTTAAGCCAGGTTTCGATGAACAATCCGTAATCCCCAATAATCCCTAATCACTAATCCCCAATGCATAAGGGCACGATCCGGTTTTATGGATAACTTACCTTTAATCTACTGCTGCTACTAGCAATTAGACCTCATTTACCATTAACGTATACTAGGCAGTGACAACATTCATCTCGATTAAAGTGCCACGTAGACGTATAACTACCATGTTTTTTTCTAGACGAAACCACGGCTCAGGTGGATCTCTTACAATGTTTAGCGGCTCTTTCGCCTAACTTTAACAGCATGTTCGCGCAATGCGCTTCTGCGGTCTCTCCGATCTGTTAGGGTGTGTTATACAGCTTGGAAGGAACTGCGTGGCAGACGTGAACAGAGGCGTTAACGTTCAACGCTCGCAAAATAAGGAACAGTCACTTGCACCAACGTATGCAACGTATGCAACTATACCGCGATATATATATATATATATATATATATATATATATATATATATATATATATAGAGAGAGAGAGAGAGAGAGAGAGAGAGAGAGAGAGAGAAAGAAATAACGCCAACAGCAACCTCGGGCGTTTTGCACTAGCTCTTCGTTGCGCAAGCGTGAGGTCGCATTGCGTCCTGCTGTCCTCGTTACTCGACACCTTTCACGATCATCTCGTTCGGTCAGTTTCGAGTTTGACGCGCGGTGCGCGTAACGCAGGGGCTAGCGCACGACCGAGCGTCGGGTCTCCCCGGCCGCCACTTGCGGCCGTATCGGTGATTGCAACCCGGTAATTTTCTCGTCGGAAGTCATTAGTGGCGCCTGTCAACTCCGGAGAACGCGCGCGACACACACTCGTGTAACACCGCGTGCATTGTAAAAAAAAAAAAAAAAAAAAAGCGCCCGCGTTTTTTGATACGCCTGTCGGCGTACGTACGATGAACTGACGAATGCTGGCCGAGTCGGCCGTCAGAATGGGGGCTCATCAGACGTGCCCTTGATAGTTTGAAACCTGATGCCAACGTGACGATCGCCACGACCGACTAATTACGGGTAGCTTGTGTCGCTAAAGTGCATAGTTATAAGCTGTGTATATCATGCCGCCAAGAAATGTTCAATAAAATTTCTTGGCGTTTTCTTTTTCTATAAATTATTACCGAAAAGGTACTCTTAAAAATTTTTCTTCGAGGCAATATTCTGCACCTTGGAAACGAAATAAATTTCACTCTTTTCTATAATTTGCTGACACTCAGAATTTTTTTGCCCGGTACTCGAATGAAATCTACTGCGCTTCGTTAGTATACTACATGAAACACCCACCCAATATACCCGGTCACACATAGACAAAGCTATAATCAGCGCGTACAGAGTATTTCGTACGGGCTATCGGGCTCGGCACAGAAATTGATAAGGCGTCCTCGCAGTGCGGTCTCACTGAGAGCGTAGCACGTCTCACAGCTCAAAGCTAAGCGTTAAATGGAGAGTTACTACAGTGGCCATGAAAGCTTTAAGAAGCGCCTGCAAGAATAGACTGAGTCAGCTACATGTCCTCCCTGCATTGTATTTCGCGGGTGAAGGTGATCGGTTTCTTTCCTTCGAGTCTCGTCTCATGAGTGAGTCTCTCGTTCTGTGGATGCAGACAGACAATTAGGAAAGCCGGAATCCGTCGCCCTTGGCAACAGGCGCTATAACACGTACGTGGCTGCCCGTCAACGCTGTCCTTCCTATAACCCTCGCACCCGCCGAGAGCCCATTGGCTCTCGGTCCGTCTTTGATTCGCGCTGACTTAGTTGCCCTTCACCTGGTCACAGCGTGGCGCAATCCTTGTTTACACTCGTCAGTGAACAAGGTGCTGCCGGAGCCCGGCTAATTGCGAACTGACGCAAAAGCCGTGTAAGTACGTGTGCGACCCTCTCGTTAATTAAAACGTGCCGCACGCTCCTAATTAGAAAAAAAAGGAACGTCTGGAACAGAGCTATAGCAAGTCAGTGAAACCAGCGTCCTAATAAGCAGTGGTATATACACTAATAACAATTAGCGAGCGTCCAGAGGCACGTGTTCACAGCAATTTGTTGCCAAGCGCAACTGCTCTGTGTGTTGCAAAGCTATTGGTTTATCTACAGACGCACGTCCAGTTAGACTAGGTCACGTGCTGTACCTCACAGTGGGTCGATGCCAATGTCTGATATGCCTGATTTATAGTTACACGGAGGTCACTTAGCCTTTCCCCGGCGCTGTTGAGGTGACCTTGCCAAGGGAGACAGTTACGGCGTGGCACTTATGTCTTCATTTTCATCCAAATAATCACAGTTTTTTTTTTAACATGTACACTGTTAACAGGAAAGGGAAAGCGAGGAGCAGGCTTGCAACTGCCACCGGAAGGGGCACAACGCTTGCCTACTCTTCTGAAGGGAGGTGACAGCAACACAGAAAAGGAAGATAGGAAGGAGGGGAGGAAAGAGGAAAGGAAGAGAAACAGGACAAATCTAAAGACTAAAGTAGAACACAGTACACTACGCACGTTGTTCTGCAGAGTTTCGACTCTGCAGCCGTTAATTACGGTAAACATCCAGTCAGTCTAAATTGCGTGGTCTGGCACATTCCAGAACAACACACCATAACAGCGGCGATGAACAAAGGGCAACTGATGAACGGGTTAGGAACGTCGCTGACTACGTTTCCTAAGATATCATTTTACGTCGAGTAAAAAAATACTTGAGCATTGACACGGTAAATGTAACTCCTTTTATAAAAAAAGGTTTTTGTTATAGCAGGTAAGTGATAAGTGAATTAATTTCTTTTCGGACGCTCGTCTGGTTGACCTCCCTGCCTTTCATCTCCTTGCTTTCTCTCTCTCTCTCTCTTTTCTGACCAGCGGAAGATTTCGATGTTCCTGAAACTCGAATTATTATGATTGGACAAATGTAATAATACTTCTGCCGTAATGTCATTGCTTCACCGAAGCACGTCACAATGGATTTCAGTGCAACTTAAAGAATTTAGCGTGACGTTCAGCATGTTCCCTCTATACTTCTCTTATAAGATATGCACTGGGCAGGGTTATGCTCAAAATTTGCATCCACGATGTTCCACAACCTCATTATTACACATCTGTGACGTAGCTATTATAACTTATTATTCTGATGAGCTTCGCCGTCAGTCACAATTAGAGAAAGAGAGAAAGCAAATAGCTGATGATGTCGGGCTGCGTCGTGAATGTGCGAAATGCGTCTAATTCAGTAATAATGGGGAAAGCACTAATAACTTCGATAATACTGTAGGTAGTTGGCATCGCCGCAGACACCATTGCTTTCGTCCAACGTAAGGTCTCATTCGCCCGGTTAAACCTTTCCGACTTAAAGCTTGCTGTAATCGCAGCCATGTCGCATCATCTCGCGATTCTTCCCTCGTTCTTTTTTGTTCTTTAATGTTTACTGCGTTCTTTCTTTCATTTATCCAGCTATGCCGCGAAACGTGTCAGGCCCACATGCAAATCAGTCTCTTTCCCGCCGACCTTCACTCTTTTCGTCGTACGAAGGCGAGCCGCTCTGGGCTTTGTCCCTAGCTTCGCCTGCGTCCGCGGTCGGGCATTATTTGATCGCGTCAAAGGAAAGCGGTTAATTGTGAGCAGGTTTCTTTCTCTCCATGACGCAACGCTCACGCTTTATTCAGCTGACATCACGCCCTGTCTTTTGAGCTGCCGCCGCCTCGCTTATTCGTTATAGACAGTGGGTGTTTTCTGCGTCCACGTTGACGTGCTTTCGCCGCTCTGCGCTATCAGGAGTATGCAATATCGGTTGCCTGGCTATAAAACTAACGAAAAAAAAGAAACAATCAAAACAACAACAACAACAACAAAAACACACACAAAAAAACAAGCAGCCTTCAGCTCTCAACACATGTATACTGCGACATCAGCAGGCTCTTGCGCTGCAGACACATGTCGTCTTCTCAAAAAAAAAAAAAAGCAACTTCTTTGTGGTGCAACACAACGCCTTATTCGTGCGCTTTCACTACTACATTTTGGGGCCTCCGAGATGCTGGCACACGTGCCACAACTCTCGGAGTCTGCGCGATGCGCGAAACCCGCCAAACAAATTGCTAAGGAAGCGGCCAAATTTGCGCTGTCGCGCAGCGGTTAGAGCGCCCGCGTTTACATATCTAAACTGCGCATTATACGCAGAGACGCGAGCTTTGTCACTGGTGGTGATGGGCGAAGGTTTGTTTTTATTCGCCACATGGGGAGGGTGAAGCTGAGGATGAAGAGGTGACCTAATGTAAACGACGGCGAGTTGATAAGGGCAACTGCATTATACGATGACGTCGTATATAGCAGAAAGCTATGGACGGACAAGGCGAAACTGCCGAATGTTAAAATGGCGCAACTATCTACTCCACCCTCTCTAGTTTCTTAAAGTTCTACACAGTTATTGTCCAAGTTATAGGGTACCCACGATTGTCTTTGGTATGACAGTTCGTGAGTAGCGGTTGTTGTTGCAGTGCTGAACAGCTGATCGTTATTAAAACGAGTGTGAAAATTGAGAACGGGAGTTACAGAAGGGGAAATGAAGTGATCCCATTATTTGGAGGCAAGTCTCGAAAACGGCGCTTAAGAATCAGATTGGAGAATCTAACCATTAAAGTAGAACGAACGAAGAGACAAAAAAGATAATGTAGCATTACTTTCGTTGATTCTTCTCTCTCCTCACAGACCCTTTGCTTTTGAAAAGTGAACAAAGCAAGCCTGAGTGAGCAACTCATTGCCGCTCCTTGTCTTGCTTTTAATTATTATTATTATTGTTATTGTTGTTGTTGTTGTTGTTCCCTTGTATCTTTCTTCCACTTCCAAAAACCAAGGGTAACTATCTGGCTTGCGCAAAGCCATTTCAGATCCAACGATCGATCGCCGTTCCTATGTGTCGCAACGTTATACGCGCGTTCGCGCGCTGACACGTACCATGTGCGTGCACCAGGCGCCGCTCGCGCTGAGGCAGGCATACTAACCCGCGCCCCGTTCTCTCTTTGCCGCTCATCGTTTGCCTTTCCTACGGCCTCTCCCTTCCAGTGATGCTATATAAAGCGGGAAAGCCCGCATTAATCTCGCGCTCGATCGAACAGCACTCGACGGTTGCCGGCCGGCCGACTGTCCGTGCCGATCACGCTCTCGGCGAATGCCGAGACGATGATTCTGCTCTCGTGGCAATAAATGAGGCAGCGATGAGCGAAGAAGGCGTGGACGAGCGAGCGCTGTCGATAGCGTGGCGTCTCTCGCTTCGGCGTGATTGTGGGCACGGGGCAAGTGTATGTGTGCGCGCGCGTATGTCTATAGTATGTCTATTGGCAAGGCGTCCCGCGCCTGCAGATTCCCTATAGCCTTTCACGCTTCCGTCATTGCTTGAGAGCTTCGACATCGCTGGTCACCGCAAAGTGGGATTTTACGTCAGAAGACCGACGCGCCGTGCACTTAAGCGAGTGACGTCATAATGGCAAGGTCGAAAATGTGTCCATAAGCTGGCGCTGTTGCGGTGTTTTTCTTTGGATTGCCGTTTCGGCTGCCGAGTTGTTTACGCTTGCGTGAAGTCATTCGTCCTTGCGTGGTAGCCAGAAAGGAGAGAATGCCACATACAGTGGAGCCGTTTTCATTGATTGATTGATTGATTGATTGATTGATTGATTGATTGATTGATTGATTGATTGATTGATTGATTGATTGATTGATTGATTGATTGATTGATTGATTGATTGCGGTGTGAGGTCCCTTCCATCTCCAGGCAGTGTTACCTACATCTGGAAGCCTAGTTCTTCAATTCAGATTAACTTACTTTTTCTTATTAACACTGACTTAAGATTACTTGCTAATCGTTCTGTCTGTTCGAAGCGCATAAATGATGAGCATTGTCTAATGGCTGTTTCGTGGTCTCAAATAAGAGGGAACCTTGAAATGGAAAAAAAAGGAAAGATAAGTGGTAAGGGAAAAGGCAGGGAGTTTAACAATGCTGCTGAGCTAGGTTGGCTACCCTGCACTGGCGATGGGGGACTAAAAGGTCAGTAGGAGAGCGAGAAAAAGGGTTCACAGCACGGGCGCGCACACGCTGATGACAATCATCGTCCACTTTATCGCAAGTGGTCTTACATTGAATGTATTAATGCATACGGGTGTTCGTAAAGCGCCGCGGGAAGCGTGGCCCCGCTCGCTAACGAAACCGTTAACGCTGCTTATGTCGGAATGTATATGATTAGCTTGAAGTCCCGAGTTGGTGTTATATTCGTGAAACAATCAACTCCATTAGCAGTACACTTGAGAACAATAAATAGCATTATAAAATAGGTACAGATGTTCGTAAGCGGTTGAGTCCACCAAAATTTTTGGAGCACTATTGGCTGAAACTTGTCCTTTTGTTCAGTTTTTCTTTTTCAGCGCAGTTCACCAAGAATTGCTCGGAAGCACGAGTTGGCCGTAGTTGAGGCGTTATTGACTTTTCTTCGTTACTTTTTTTTTTTTGTGTAGCCGGCGAGCACACAGTACCTGTTTCTCGGCTCAGGAGATTTGAAATGCTTTGTCTATTATTAAATGCGCTTTTTTTCCCACATAAGGGAGTCCACGTATAGAATAAAATGTCGTTGTTCTAGTACCACGCAAGTCAAATTCGATGGTATACTTGGTGTTGTACACGTAATTAGTGAATGTACTCGTGATATCGTCTACATCGACCAATATATCAGGAAGTATATCGTACCTAATTTGTTTGTTGAAGGACGGAGGAGGGAAAGGGGGAGGTGGATAGGATATTTAGGATAGGATAGGCGCATACCCACTGCGGGAGATCGGCCAAGATTTGGATGGTATTCGGAAGGTGCTGTTAATACAAAATTGGCAAAAGCGTCAGGTGGAAATGGATAAAAATAACGATAGAAGAATTTAAGAGAATCGCCTTGACACAACTATGAATTCCTCGACGGCTGAGCAAACAACCCCGTGGTAGTTTCCAAGGGAGGAGGCTCCTAAAGAACGAATATATAGAATTGAAAAATTTAAACCAAGTTCGGGTAAATAATCGGGTAAAAATTACTTCAGTTTTTATGGTGTGAAAGGAACTTTTGTGCCAAGAGGACGTGTCGATATTCTGAGAAATTTGCTATAACTGGGTTCAAAATGTTTTGAGTGGGGCTATGCGTGTCCCTAATCTTCTATTTAACTATTCAGAATACCACCACCGCTATAACAAGAAATGTACTTATTCATTACTACTAGTAGTACTGCTGCTGCGACTACTACTACTACTTCTACTGCTACTACTAATACGTTTTCTTCCTAGTTTTTCATTTCACTACCAACGATGCGCTACCAGCACTTTCTCTGCGCCTGCATGTAAGCTTTCATGGTGCAACCAGCGGGAAATGGTGGTTACCGACTGGGCTATTAATAGTACGAGCGTTATCGTACACTCGCTACCGAAATAAGCAGCAGGGGCCCCACTTGCTCGCCTGCTTTATACTTTTAGGCTTACTGGGAAGCTTTATTTCAGCGCTGTCGGGCGAAAGCGTTTACCTGCTCGTGCGATGACGCCACGCTGCCTCGTGGACACCTGCCAAGCACACGGCGTCTACCGCGCACATTCGTTCTCGCGCGCGTCTATGTCTTCTTGGCGCGGTGTGCATGTGTTTGCCCGACGGTCATGCCGCGGTAACTTGGGAAAACGAACGCAGTTGTCTCACGCTTTGTTAGGCGCGGGCAATTTCGTCTGACACGGGTGAAATCGACGGGAGGATCGCTCATCCCTGGCCGTATACACTGCGTGGACGACGACCGTGCCTTTGCGGAGATAGACTCTTTTCTGTGAATCTAAGAAAGTGAAATCGTCCGGCGAATCTGAGCTCTGCTGTCGGCGGGGGGTCCCTTTGCATATAAGCGGAGGTGTGTGTAGTACTTTCTACACGCGTCGTCGCGTTTCTCGTAGCGTATGCAAAGCGGGTAAAATACGGGCTCGTTGACAGCTGCTGCGAAGAGACAGAGAGAGGTGAATAGAGGGGAAGGAAACTAATACGTACCGGTTTCGGCTAAGTAAGCATCGTCAGTACAGGAAGCTATCTGATCGAAGAATTGTGCGGGCAGTTTCGGTGTTCACTCAGAGTGAGTGTCAGGTAAAGTTGATGCGTTGGAAAAGCTTTATTTCGGTTTTTTTAACCTCCACGCGCGTATGCAAAGACAGTGTGTGGTTTCCGAAGAGACTTGTCTGGTTTTCTTTTGGCACTCAGCCGTGAGCCGAACGCTTATTCATAGAAGGCAGTAGTATTGTCCGGGACGCTGTGCGCTTCGTTTCCAACAAACACGGAGAGTTTACCAGGATTCACTGGCTCCGTCTACCTCCATCGTCGTAGCGATACAGCTGAGTCAAGGTACGTAGCGTTAAGCGTTGCTTCCGTCGTAAATCCGACCCGAGTATGCCGCGCTTTCCCACGCGTTCTCTTGTGCAGTAACGGTGCACGCCTTCTGCAGATTGCGAGCAGCAGTACATTCAATTAACTGCAGCCCTGAACCGTCCTTTGAAAAAGAATGCAGTTTAAGCGCATACACTCTATAGCAGCACACGAGAGTGTTGTCGTTGGCCCACTGAAAAGCAGTGCTCGAAGGAACCCCTGTGCAAGTGGCTTTCCTAGCGTCCCGTTCATTTCGCAGTTACATGATTTCTGTCATGGTGTACGGGGGAATGAAAAGCTCGCTGTCATGGCACAGGAGGAGGCAGGTGTAAATATGCAATACTTGTTTACGTTGTCGCTGCCAGTGCAGATGATTTTTTTTTTAAATTGCGCATCTTTGCCTATGTGACTGCTACCGTATTCCAGTGCGTGTCGGTGTTCCCGCGCATGATTGAACAGCTGACTGCGTGTGACGTGCACGATGTTCAATGCACCTGGGGCTGAGGGCCCCGTGTTCATTGCTGCCGTCATGAGGCCGGTGGAACTGGGAATATCTTTCTGGCCAGAAGATCCGACGTCGTCGTTCCTTTCACATCCGTGTCGACGCGCTATACAGGTCGGCGAGCGTCGTCATGCGCGTGGGTGGCACACTCCAACGTTTGTTAAGGCTGGAGTGCGTACGACGTACCCCTGTGCGAGGCGGGCAGCATAACTCGCACGTCACACGGCACATGTGTATAATCTCGTTAACATAGGTTCTACCAAGTAAGTATACACGTATTTCAGTGGAATGTGCGTGGATCAAGGATAAGGGTGTGCGCTGCCTGCAGTGTGGTGCTTTGCACGTATTAAGCTATCACCCGGGCGTCTTGGTTTGGCGTCTTGGTTTGGCCTCAGTTTTCTCAGTGGCCAGCACAGTTTTTTGGCTTTGTGGTGAATGGACAGTTCGGTCAGAATTCGGACGACTTACTTTCTTCGGTTATTGGAACGAGACAAAGACGCGTTTCATGCCTTGTCGTAAAGCAAGTAACTACGGTTAAGCTGGTCGAGTTTATTGCGATTTTCTTTTTATTCGCTGCTGTATCACGCACACGAAACGCACTCAAGAAAACATCCGCGAACGCGCTCTTTTCCTCGAAATTTTCAGTTACGCTCTTGCCTTTCTTATGAAAGATGTTGATATAGAAGTGAGACCTGGTTCTGCAATCAACGTCCATACAATATGAACAGCAGAACAGACAGCTTCTACCAGAACAAAGTGTTCTACTTAGTTAAGGTTATGCGAAGTCTACTTCCGTTTGCATTCATGGTAACTTTTGCACATCTTTATGATGCCCATTACTAATGTACATGCCATGCCATTTGACAGTTGCGTCAGGTCTGTCAAAGAGTCGTGACTGGTGTTAAAGAAACCCACAGAGCGGTATAGGTTCGGTTCGGGGTAGGGTTGGTAGCCCTCCGATGGCGCGTTTGGTGTAGAAACCCATTGGCACACCAAATCCCATCGACGGGTCAAGGAAATCAGCTGGTATAAGAACAACCGCTGGTCATCCCGCCAGCATACGTTGTAACCAGCGCCCTTTCTAGCTAATTGTTAATGCACAATCTTTCATGAGATAAGGCAACGCGACTACCACCTTCACCTCCCCTTCGTTAAAGTTCCATGAGGAGAATCTGCTCGAGGCTGCACTTCGCAGCATCAGCCGAAGAAATGCACGCTCGCACCCGAGAATTAAGTTGCGCAAGGTTTGTTTCAATGCTTCTCCGCAACCACAACCCGACCGACAGAAGCTGCGTGCCAAGGCACGACAGAAGCAAGGATGATCCTCTCCTATCTACACTGCAGAGAGATAGAACTGGGTCGCCCCTTCTTCGCGACGAAGTAATTGATCAATTACGACTGGCAATGAACGCTAAAACCCTTTACGACCGGGACTGATTGCATACTGCGGGCAGCCAGACTCTCCAGTGCTCGCTTATTGATAGTCTGACTTCCCCGCTGGTCATTAAGACGGCTTAATTTGCGGTCTGGGACGTAAACGTTACACACGCGGGTGAATCTGCGCGCGGCTCACGGTGAGCGCGCAGGAGTACCAGCTGCCGCCGGCGGCGGCGCCTGCTGCTGCGGCGGCGGCAGAGGTTGACCTCGCAAGGACGCGGGAAGGTCGCGATGTTGGCCTCTTGCTGCCGTGAGGGGCAGCAGCCGTGCGGACGTGCGCTGGGGTCCTTGGCATTCGGGCGCCCCTCTGAGCGTCGGGTGGCGACCTGTGGCGGTGCGGCTATACCACAGCCGCCGCCGCACCACCTCCTCCTCCTCCGCCATTTCTCTTCTTCGATGGCCTCAGCGGACTTTGTGCGCTGAAGGCTGCTGTATTTTCCGCACGTCGTCGCGGGGCCTCGTTTACCACATAGCGGTGGTTCGGCGGCTACGTGGGGCTCTGTTGCTTAAACACGAAGTCGCCGGTTCAATGCCTACCTGCACCAGAGCGCAAAAAGGAAAAGAAAGAAGAGCAAGCAAAATGATGAATCAAAAGAAAAACTCGCCCCCTCCCACTTCTGCCCAAACTCGGTACACGATCATGCACCAAGTTTTATCATACTAATGTTGAGATTATTGTGCCAGAAACAGGATTCTTCTGTATTATTATTATTATTATTATTATTATTGTTGTTGTTGTTGTTGTTGTTGTTGCGTAGTACATAAACAAAATGTTTAGAAGCAGTCTTGGCTATCATTACGGCAGGTGCAACTGAGTTCGCTAAGAAATGCATATGCAATTCGCACGAGAATCTTGCATGCGCACAGGTGTGTGTGTGTGTGCGTGTGTGTGTGCGTGTGTGCGTGTGTGTGTGCATGTGTGTGTGTGTGTGTGCGTGTGCGCGCGCGAGCGCACCGAACAACTTCAGGTACTGAAACAGTGAACCTGGGGCCGTCTTCTAAAGTCGTCTCTAGCAAACCACAAGTGCAGATCTGATGTGTGAAAACCCAGTAAGCTGGTTCGCGCGAGATAACGGTGCACAACGCGTTGCCTCTCGCGAGCGCACAGCACGCTTTCTTTTTTTTTCCCCGGCCCTCTACGTTGTTTGTTCCCCCGCGCCGCTCACTAAAGCGGCAACCAGCTCTCGTTAAGTTACCTGCATATCCTAGCACACCTTCTCTCTTCGTTCAGTGTGTGTACGTAAAGTTTTCGTGAACATATTACACAGGGTGATGGAGAGCAGTAGTACCTGTGCGGACGTACAAGAAAGTTGTATCCATCCATTCATCCATCCATCCATCCATGACACGCCCTCTGCTTGCCAAAACATTATCGACCGCTCTCGAAGGTCTTCAAGACAACTTGCTGTTGGGCTCATTGGTAATATACATTGCGTTCGCAAGGGACACTCGCTCGTCCCTGTTCTTCCGGTTGTTTTTTCAGTATAGAACTCGACTAGCGAGCACATTCCCCAAGGAAGGTTTCACCATGCAAGGTAACACGAATACAATACGACTTCGCGAACTTCTGTTCTAAGAAAGCGCTGGTATGCTCACTTTCAACACGATGCTCCGGTCCCTAGAAGATTGAAGAGGCTCAGGCGCACGTCCACGCCGGATTAGCATTGTCGCGTCAGCGGCAGCTCCCGCACTCGGTAAAAGTCGGGGAAGGCACTCCATGAGAAGGCATTCTCAAAGAGAGAGAGAGAGTAATCTTTCTGAGCTGCTATTTGCCCTCACTTTCCGCGCTGAGCCGTGCTTTCTCAAGGGCTGTGGAAAATAGCGTCAACGTTCCCAACGCACCGCTTCTTTCTTCACTTTTGCACCCGCCATGGTGTGCTACGACGTTCTATTGCTGAGCTTGAGGTCGGGGGCTCGACGTACTCGGTCGCGGCGGCCGCTCTCCGGCAGGCACGAAATGCGAAAACAGGCTTTACTACTTATGTTTATGTGCACGTTGAAGAGTACAAACTTGCCGAAAACATTATGAATTCCTCCACTACGACCTAACTCGTATAGACCACTTCGCAAGTCGCACCCTACAACAAGCAATAGCTCATTTCCCACGCAAGCCCGTGAGCCACTGCAGCAATTGAATACTGTGCAAAATTGGATACCGAGAAAGAAGTACAACCTGTGAGGAAGCGTGAGTGTTGCGATTCCTTTTCCGCGTTCCCGCAGCTCATTATGGCTTGAAATTTTTGAGCATTATTTGTCTACTTCAGCCGTTCTGAATCTATCTATCTATCTATCTATCTATCTATCTATCTATCTATCTATCTATCTATCTATCTATCTATCTATCTATCTATCTATCTATCTATCTATCTATCTATCTATCTATCTATCTATCTATCTGTCTGTCTGTCTGTCTGTCTCTGTCTGTCTGTCTGTCTGTCTGTCTGTCTGTCTGTCTGTCTGTCTGTCTGGTCGTGATGCCGTCGTTGTTCCACTGTCGTCATTCCAGCATCGCGATATTACTCACGTCACGCTGTCGTCGTCGCGCCCTCTACCCCTCATGCCGCTGCCATGCCATCGTCGTCACTGAAACGTCGTCATACAGTCGCCGTCTTAGCGTCGTCGGGTTGCCGTCGCGGTTGTTCCATCGTCATCATTGTAACTTCCACATCTGGCTCCTGCGATGACGTCGTCGTCATACCACCTTCATCAATGCATCGACGTCATTCCGTGTTCTTCATTCTATCGTAATCATGCTGTCGTCATTCAATCGTGATTATTATGCCACCGCTGCGATGCCATCGTCGTCTCCCAGAAGCTATCGTGCGTCCGCTATCCTACTGTAGTCGTCATACCGTATTCGTGGTGCCATCGTTGTCATTCCCACTTCATCCGGTCGATGTCATACCATCGTCCACACACAGTCTTCATCATCTCATTATCCTATCTCGTTGGCGTCGTTATACCGTTGTCATAATTTAAGAATCCACAGTTAATTGTCGTCACACCCTTGTCGTTGTGCCACCTATGTCCTTCCATCGATATCATTTCTTCTTCGTCATTCCATCGTCACGGCGTCGGCGTCAAGCCTCGACGCTCACGGGCGACCCTGGCAAGTTAGTGTCATTGTAAAGTGGGGTGATACCAAAGTGTGTGGCATCTAGCCGAAACAATGAAGGGCTCAGAATTACCACTACGCGTGTTAAATAAACGTGACTTCAGGTCTGTCGCTACATTGCTCGATCGCTATTCGCATTACCGTCGATAGTCATTGTGAGATGAGTTTTGTCGCCATTTTTTTACTGACTGTTCTATTCATATTTGCAGCATTATTTTTATTAAATTTTGGAAACGTTGACCCTTTAAAATATGCGCTCGTAACAAAGGTCCTGCAACATTTACTGAGGCGCACAAATTGACTTTTATGTAAACAGTCGCGCTGTTTCTTTATGTAACGATAACTCTAACGGTGGCCGCGATGTATTGCTTGTTCTTTTGTGATATCTTAATTAACATCGATGAAGCAAAATTAATATTGGCAGTTGATACGCTGGCGCAATGCATCAGTATTAGTTATTATCCACCTCACAAGTCGTTCGCAGCACTGTGGAAGTTACATGACTCCTTAGCCAATAGGAATGGCTAAGCGTAGGCATGGGCCGTACTTAATGAACATGCTTAGGCATGGATTGCGTGTCGTATAGCTTCCTGAAACGGTGCTGTTCTCACCATGTATGCTGACTACTTAGCAGGCTAGGCCTTGTTCTTCCAGCCTTGTTGTAGGTTTTTTCTTTTTTCTTTCTTCTTCTTATTATTCTTTCTTGCTCTTCAGGAAAATTAAAGCAAAACTAGAAGGAAAGTTTTTGGAAATAGTCATAAGACGAACACTTTCATTGATTCTTGTAAGCGAACTGGAGAAACGCGCCGCATTTGTTTTTGTCAAACGTGTGTAAGAACAGGTCGGCATAATGGGTTGTGCCGGCTGCCTTTCTTCTCCTTTTCATGCAAAGAAATAGCAACGTTCGCTTACGCACTTAATTCAGCGTCATTTCGCCTTGTCTTAACACTTGCTCCAACAGATTGTTCCATTCGCCGCGTCGCAAATAAAAATAAAGAAACAAGAACATTAGCTCTGCATCCTTCCACGAATTTTTCGCTTACGTCCAGGTCATAAAAGCCTGGGCCCACATTCTCAAAGCAGTTCCTGCGCTCGATTGGTCCTAAGAACGAATGCTATTCAATATAGGGACAGCGAACACATAAAAACTACTAGCGAAAGCAGGCAGTCCACAGGAATCAGTTCGGTACTTGCGAAAGCTTTCCAAAGTTCGTCCCGCATCCCCTGTTGCAACTAGAAGCACGCCGTGTGTCTTACACTCATGGCGGATGCGGCACTTGGCGAAAACGAGCAGCCAACAACCCTCGACAGAGAACCCTGCCGCCGCCACCGCATGCAGCCTTTCTCGTTCGCCTCTTGAGCGCGCGCTGCCGAACGGCGGCGCCTGTTTGCCGAGAAGGGCATGGCCCCGTCTGGAAAAACCACCTCGGGGGCCACGTACGGGTCACAATGCGCCCGACACTCAGTGTGTGTGTGTGCGTGCACGCACCATGTACCACCTGTATGTGTAATGCTCTGGGCGCCCCGCTGATGGAGCTATCTCTGCTGCGCGAGCGGTGAAGCGGCAGCGTGCTGCTGCTGCTGCACTGCCCTTGTCAAGTGCGATTCTGTTCGGAGGGAGAGAGAACGCGCGGATTCGTCGAGCAATCACGCGAGCATCAAAGGAGGCTGCGCCGGAACTACGAAGACATCGACTCCACCCTTTGAAAGCCGGCGCACAGTCCTCGCGATAGAAGACACGGCCCTTTTCCCTTGTGTGTGTGTTTTTTTACGCTATTTTACGCGGTTAGAAATGCGCGTAGGTGCGTTGCCTTGCGGTCGCTGCCTGCCATGGATGTTCCCAGAAAGTGTGGGTCCTTTTCAACTTCGTTTGGAAAGGAATTCCAATGACTGCTGCGTGCCAGGCTTTGTTCTCCTACGTGTAAATACTTCTGGAAACTGGCTTTGTGGAAGCGGACGTTGGAGGTTTAGAAGAGGGCGCTGAAGGAATGGGGAGATAGGGGGGGGGGGGGGGGAGGCGCTTGTAGGGCAGGATACTTGGCTCACTGCAGTTGAACGTCCGAGAGGACCGTGGGTAGGGAATAACTTACTACACAAAAGTTGAGGGTGCGTCCCCTGTATGAAGCCCGCAGCACCCGTGTCCGTGTGGCGCCTGTTCTTGGAATTTCTCGCTGCGTTAATCTTTTTCGCTGACACAGGAGTTGCGGAGAGTTCCGATAAGGGTTAAGTATACGACAGCTGAAGAGCTGTCGCTCAGAAGTGGAACGCTTTCTGGAATGCTCTTGTGAAATCTGCTAGTTGCCTATGTACGTGGATAACTTGTTTATCCCGTACCTCCTGCTTATGCTTTCTCTCTCTCTGTCTCACTGTCTGTTTTGTTGCTGTGTTCCTTGCACCGAAAGATGCAGCCATAATCTTATGAGGTAGTTTTCCCCACGGGACCATACAGAGTTCTATCGTGTACTTGTAACCTGACCCTGTCTTAAGATGCGCGCTCGCATTGCCGATGTGACTTTGATGCGGTCGTTACGCCACCTGCCCTTGTAGGTCACCCGTCACCTGCCTTACTTCAGCTTCTTTGTTGTGATGAAAATGAAGTGTTGAGTACCAAGGATGCTTGGTTTCGCTTTGTTCATTCTAGAAAAGAAAGTGAAAGGGGGCGAGAGAGACAGACAGAGCGGAATCTTCACTGCAACAGCCATTGCAGTGAGACTCTTGAGATGTTGCGGTCTACTTTGGGTACAAGCGCAGCTCAACTCTATACTGAAGGGGGCAACACATAGAAATTGAAGTGTTTAATCTTTGTGCGATGCCCCCCACCCCACTTCCTCAGTGTTCAGTATGAACGCATACCAACTGGCTCAACTATCGACTTTGCAGCTCAACTACACGCTACAGTTTCTCATTACACGATATAGACTAGCAGGTTATATCAACACTGGAAACCATATGTGGCGGTAAAACCATATGTAATGACAAAATCTATGCCGTAGTCAATAGCCCATCGTCTCAATAACTTTGCCGCATAAGCCACAATTCGTAATAGCTAAAACGTTTTTTCTGAATGTCAACACCGCTAACATCGGTCAGCGAGTAAGGTGTTGAATACCAGGAAATGAATGCT
This sequence comes from Dermacentor andersoni, assembly GCF_023375885.2. Taxonomy (NCBI): domain Eukaryota; kingdom Metazoa; phylum Arthropoda; class Arachnida; order Ixodida; family Ixodidae; genus Dermacentor; species Dermacentor andersoni. Next base: position 122,914,490 of record NC_092817.1, on the reverse strand, counting down.
TCAAAAAAGAAAAAGAAGAAAGAAAAGAAGGTATAATGTTTCGAGAACCGAACATGAAAAATTGCATCCCCCTCTCCTCCAATCATTCTGTGCTATCGACGCTCAACTTACGTCTTACATTTCTCGTTGCTAATTGTATACCACTGGCTCTGATTGTCTGTGGCAGTTCCAATAACAGAAACATTAACAAGCAAGAACAGAAAAGCAGCTTCTTTCAGCAACTTACGCAACAGTTATCTTTTGCTCTTCTTGGAGTAACTCACTCCTGATAATCTAGGAACGCACAGCGGACCACTGAGCAGGGCCTGCTAACACACCAGTTACCACAAATGACAGAGCGCCGTCGCGTTGACCCATGCAGTAGTTATCTGCGGCCTAGAAACAGAGGTGATGTCAGGGTTTTTGACCGAAGAGAGGAAACAAGGAAGGACAGCTCAGTTACCCAAGGGCATGGCGTTGTCTGCTGCAGTAGTATATACGGAGTCGCGGACACGTCGATGACGTCGCCGTGACGTATTTGTAAGCGCCCCAGTTTTTGCGCCGGACGCTATATATTACACTTCTTCGTGCCCGAGGGTGTTGTTCGCGTCATTGCTTCGACACCCATTGCTTTGACATCCAGAGTTTGCTGTCGTTTCTCTGATGTGGTGAAGACCTTGCTCGTGGTTTGGTTGGATTGCAAGTGAAATGGAATGCGTCCCTATCATCTCCGCCGCCTCAAAGAGGATCACGTTCTTTCTTCTAAGATTTCGTAAAATCGTGCCTACCTTGCCATGGGTCGTCTATAACAGAGTGTTTGAAAAGAATCAACAGTTCGGATAGATGATTGCCATCCTTGGTTGTGATCAGCAGCTTCGCACGCTGGATTTCTTGATGTTCTCCCGCAAATAATGAGATGGCATTAGGTAAGTAGCTCGTGTAAAAGAAAAGTGTACTTGATTATTATTGCTTCCATTCAGTTGTTTTGAACACATATATACAATTAACAGGAAAGGGAAAGCGAGGAGCAGGCTGCAGTTAGAGATCCGACAGCCTGAATTCTCACCAAGATGTTGCCTGCCACTACTTTGTAATTTACACCATTGACGAACTAAATAATATTTCACCTAATTTGAAAGCGTCTCTTGCTTCGGTAACTTGAACGCCGTCAGATTCTGCATGCAAGTTTTATGTGTTCTGTAAAAAAAGGAGCAAGGGTTACCTGAGCTCAATCGCTATAGCACTTGGACTTTGCAGTGCTGACGCTCAGTCAACAACCCCATACACTCCCGCTTCTTCATGTAGGCGCGATTAAAACATTCTTTTATCAGGAATTTTGCCATGCCAAGCTTCCGCAGTAGGAAAAAGCTCAGGCCATTTTCGTCCACATGGCCAGTATACTACTTCCGTAAAACTACAAACCAGCGCAATAATAGCTCGTTTGAGTAGAATGATCAGTTCGAAAGGTTAAAATAGAACTTAGTAGTATTGACGCTTACACAACGCTTCGTCAACAAGTTGCCCTCTTTAGATATTTTGTGAGGCAATGTAAAACTGAGCTCCAGTTGCGCTTACATGGAAGACGGGCAACATATGTGGCATACAGTTTATGCGAAATTTCTGAAGCCATTGCTGTTACGACAGCAGCTGCCAATGGGCCGTACGTGTGCTGGTGTTCCTGCGGTATCTTCCGTATTCCGAAGCTCTAGAGGTCGAGAGGAACATTTTTGCTCCCTAGGATGGGTTTCCTAGCGCCAGATCCTCTAAATCCACTCCGCGCCATCCTAGCGCGAGATCCACTCCGCGGAGCTCTGCAGCAGTCGTATCTCGTACAGCGACTTATAAGCTTCGTGCGACAGCTGCACATGTGTGTCTATTGAATGTGTCCGCTTCTCTGGCTAGTTCCACTTGAGCGTCTCAAACCTTGTTTTCTTTTCTTTCTCTCCCTTTCTTTCCCGCAGGAGATGCGTCATGACGATCAGCAGCTGACTAACGACCTGTCCGCTTCGTCCGACGACGCGATGGAGTCGCTAACGGACAACACGTTGACCGTCGGCGCTCCGCCGGCAGCAGCGCACGACGGGGTCGTGAACCCGGCCTTCGGCCACGGCGAGGAAGAGGACGAGCGCAACAACCTGCGCAGGAGCAGTCAGCAGAAGAGCCTCGAGGAGGAGAAGAACGCCGTCAACCAGCAGCAGCAGCAGCAGCAGCCGAACGGCAAGATCCTCAACCACCACCGGATCCAGATTCCGGACGACGCGGTCATCAACTACGACACGGCGCGCACGCGCAAGTCCCTGCAGCATCGCAACGGCGACGTGGTCGCGCTGGACGTGTTCGCGGACTCGGCTAAGGCGCAGGAGGCCCTGATGGGAGGGCTGGCCAACGGCGGCTCCGAGAGCGTGCGGCCGGTCTCTAGTCCCCTGACGAGCAGCAGCACGGCGGCCGCTGGAGACGCCGGCACCAAGATGTTCGAGGAGTATTTCATTCCCGTCAACACGCACAAAAAGTTCCTCCGGTGAGTCCGACACTCGCCGGCTATATATACAGAGGGCGAGTAGGGGAGTTACACCTTGACTTTTGGGGGGTGCCTGAAAAGAGAGAAACTAGAGAAAACACCGAGGGTACCACTTCGTCTGGAGGCGCACCATCGAAACCACAGTCGTTCACTGAGGTTTAAAGACCTCAGGAACTTCAGTAAAGCGCGTATCGCTTTCTGGGCTTGTTGTCACTTTGAGGTATATGTAGAGACGGTAGAAATACTTTTGCCAACGTGATTGATCTTGAAAACAGGCCCCCTTCCCCATGCTTAGGGCAGCAAATCGGACGTGCGTTTGATTGATCTTCCTGCATTTCCTTCACTAGCTCTCCCTTGCTTTCAAATCTTGAATTGGGAGCATTGGTTGATGCTTTGCAAGAGCTAGCACATCGCGGCTAGTACGAAATCAGGAGAACACAGGATATAACGTTGGCTTACCATTGAACAAAACAGGGGCACGCAGGAAAACGGAGAGTTAAATTGATAGACAATGGTGGAACCAGTGATGTCACTATAGCCAATGCTTCGACAAGGGGATTTGTCTTTGTCAAGGTGGGAGCCGCTTTTCTTGACAGCGTTTACAAATATAGTGAGGTCACTAGTGAGGTCAATGCGGACACAGCTCCACAAGTGCGAAATGCTTCTTGTGATCCTCGTGATATTGATCCTCGTGAAAACGTAACAATATCAACAAAGCCTGTGATTAGACCGTTCAAAGCAGTGGTCCAACATAACTTCAACGACCTCACGAAACGTCTGTGTTCTGACGTAACGGACTCTTGCAACGTGACATCCGATATACGCTCTTTGCAGTACGTAATACCTCCCTAGCAGACCATGTGCTGTGCAAACGCTGATGTAACTTATTTCAAATGAACGGCACTGCAGCCAGTCATGCGGGAAGTACACTCGTAACGACAGCATTGCCATTGCAGCAAGCCTATTCTAAAGCGTTGGTGCGAAACAGATGTGCGTAGATTTAGAATAGAAAACAAGACAAAATGGAAACGAATCGTGTACTAAAATTACGCCGCGCTGTTTCGCAACAACGCTATTCCAACTAGCCACAACGCAAGCCTGAATGTTTCGAAAGCTTTGCATCTTTGTCCCATCAAGTACGCTATTGCTCGCAGCACAGCAACACTTGGCTTACTGCGAAAAACAAATTCAAGGGCCTCCCAGTTCGTGTCCAAGCACTGGGAACTACTCAAAGCTCTGACGTCATGCTGCGTCACGCAATCGTATAAATGTCTACTGTCTTGTCTCGTAATGATGGGCCATACCGCTGCGAGAGGTTGTCTACTACACCCTGCACAAAAAAAGAAGTCCACCGACGTTGTCGCGAAGGCGGCGCGTCGGTCGCGCTTGCACTTTGCTCGAAGTAACGGCTCACTCCACGAACGGCATCATTCTTCCCTCGCGTGCAATGAGAGTTCTGCAAGGTGCGAAGCACGAAAGGGGGCGGCACGCTTGATCCCGTCGCGCGCCGCCACCTTCGCCGGCCGTTTTCAGTTGCAAGGGAGCCAAGGCCGCCGAGGTTCGACTGGCTCTTCCCCTCCGATTTCGTGATTTTCTTCTCCTTTTTTTTCTTTTTTTTTTAGCGGCGGCGACTGCAATCGCACACCGCTTTTCTGGCAGAGCTCGCCCCGTTCGCTGCTTCTTCCCGCTCCTTATCCACATTTACTTTTTCGCCCCCTCCGCCACCCCGTCACGTTGTCTCATCCAGCGCGGGATGTCTGGTCCTCCCTCCTCTCCCGCTGAGGTCGTTGTGACGTGAGCAGTGAAGTAAAATGTCCACGCTACACGCTTCGCCGACTTGGCACGCTCGCTTGACAGATTCGCGATGCACGCCGATGGACGGCGGCACTACCTTGTTCCTCGTGCGAGCAGCCGCGGCCATTCCTCGTCCGCTGCGGCCGCGGCTGTTATTGTTGTCGTGGCCGTGGTCGCGTGGCTCTCCCGAAGGGGCTCCGAGGAGAGCTCGTATTCGCGCGTTGTTCTGAAAGGGAGAAGCAGCGAGAGCGGGTGCGAATATACCGTTCCCTTTCTTTCTTTCGTTCTTTCTTTCCTGCCGCTTCTGCGTATTCCTTTCGACGTCGCAAAGGAAACAATCAGTTCGGCGTATTCTTGGGGCTGTCCCGATCTTTTATACTGCTTTTACGGTGATTGCCGCGTTCGTCTCGCATTGTGCGGACGCGTACGTATCGAACAAAAAAGTAAGAGTCCCGTGAGATGATGCCTAACGACGTAAATAAAACCAGCGAAAGTTACTTGGACGCAAAGGCGAATTGTCCATTTGCCGTCTTCGGCACTACAGTGGAACGTATCAACTGTGGGAACATATACCTGCTAGAAATTACGTGGTTTGCGTAAAAAAGAAATTATGAGGGGCACTAAAAGAACAGAAAAATAACGAACTAAAATAAGATGGCTGAAGGCCGACATTGTGCCGTCTTCTTTTTCGTCTTCGTGTGTCGTTATTTTCTGTCGGTGTTACCCCTCGGCAAAGGAAATTGACCACCGCGACGGTAACAGGCACCATGGCTTACGCATGGCACTGCGCCCATAGTTAATTTCATCGCTGTTTGGCAGATCACAGAAAGCAATATTACTGAGATAAGTTATTACCACACCACATCGCGCGACAGCGGGCTTCTATCTAATATGCAAATTGTAGGGAAAAGCGTTCGAATGTTATTAATATTAGGTTTGCCAAACGAAACAGCGATCACGATAATCAGACGAAGAAAATGGTGAGCAACTTTTAAGAGCCGTTTACAATGGAGGTTTATATTGACAACAAATACATGCATATCTGTCAGGGGAATTGGCGTAAAAGCCAAAGAAATGCCTCATAACGTGCCAAAATCCCGCCCTCCATGTGACGCAGCTCCCAGCACGGCAAGGAGGAAGAGGGAGAGAAAGAGAGAAAGAAAGAGAGAAAGAAAGAAAGACGTACATCGTATAATGTGCTTTGAGGGTAAAAGTAATATAAATGCGTTTCAAACACATACATTGTATATAAAAAACTACATTCAAATAAACACAGGATAGTATCATAGAAACAAAACTGTTCATACATTTAAATGTGCGCATTTCAAGCTTAGCGCAATTACCCTTCAATATACAAAAATATACAGCCTGCACCGTTTATTTCAAAGATGAAATGCGCTTCCAACTTTCGATCGTGCGAAATGTTCAGTCATCAATTCACCTTTTCGGCAATTTCGCGACATCATGTCGGGGTTGTTCCACCTGACAGCTATCTTGCTACATCCACTTTGTCTGTCGCAGTTTTGTGACTGTCCGGACACATGGCTCAGACCCTCTTGAGTGCACTCACTTCTTGAGTGCATGTATACCGAGCGACAGACTGAATACTGTCGTGCGTTGCATCGCTCTCGTGAGCAGTTGTGTTTAGTCCATCCGTCCGTCCGTCGCCTGTACGCCGAAAACTCCTCCGGCGCAACATGCGCGAAAAAGAAAGAGAAAGAGAGGCGCGCGACTGGCTGCGCCAGCAGTGACGTCGTTGCTCTCCGTCGCAGCCGAGCGCGCGCGCTGCAGCTTCTCTCCAGCTCCGAAATGGGTAGGCCACACGTCGTCAGGTGCCTCAAATACGATCTCTTTGTGACTCACATGTTTAAGTTTTACTGAGATGTATAAGCGGGAACGTGGGTTGTCGCAGTGGGCGCGACATTCTCGCTAGCTCTTCAGTAAATGGCGTTGTTTAGGCGAAGCTTTCTTTTTCAAACGCAAATACAACAGGAAAGTTATAACATGAAAATTAAGTAGGACAATTCGCTTGCCTATTCTTTAAAAGTTTTTTTGAAGCGTAGATTCGACAACACTTCTTGTTGTCGAATCTGCGGTCCAATAAACTTCAACATGAACATCGACTAATTTGCCCGAATCACCAATATTTTGGTGTATGCGATTTATTGGGCCCATTATTTAAATATGAAGTGTCATGTTCTCGCTGGAAAAAGTGGTGTCCGTTACTTCTACTACAAAATAATTCATGTGGAGGTGTACACTATAAGGCTAGGTTTTTTTCTAGGCCGGGAATTACAAGTACCCACTATTGGTCGCTTGTCTTGATATTGTCACTACAACGTGACATCCGGTTGATGTCATGAAAGAAAAATATGGAAAGGTGAATACGGCGTTCCTAAGGAACGTGGTATTGACCCTTTTATAATTTCCTTTTACAGTTATTAATCAGATTTCAGCGCAAACTTATCGGCCACATTCACCGCACTGTGATGCCCCTGCTAATGCATTACTTCCTGTTATGTATTCCACTGAGGTTTCTCTTTGCTAATGAACATATCTCTGCGTTATCGATTATTTTTGCGTGCTCTAATGTGTTCCTTTTTTTTCTTTCTTTCTCTCTATTTTTACAGCGGCGAAAAGCTTTATTTAACAAAAGAAAAAAGAAAAGTGTGTTCCGGGTGGAAGCGCATGTTCTTCTGCTGTCTTCTACTCATGATCTTAGGCATCGCTGTTCTAGTGGGAGTGTTAGCAGCAAGTAAGTACACCCTATTTTATTGTGTCAATTTAATATGTGCCGATATGACAGGTTACGTGTCGCAACACGTTCACGAAAAGTTTAGTAATCCACGTAGATGTGGGCGATGCGCGATCTTTACAATTGAGCATTGCTCTTTTCCAGCGCAGTCCGAATGGCGCGCAATTAAAGATCCCTTGAATTTTTATAGTTTTCATCTGCACGATACTACTGCATTTGAACGGTGGTTCCCCAATAGCTTGACTACAGTCCTGCTATATTCTTCCACATGACAAGTTTTATTTATCACGTGATTCAGAAGGTTAAAAATCATGCCATAAAACTTAAGTTAGTGACGCGTTGCCAAAGCTTAAGGTATGACTTTCAAATTACGATGCATTTGCAAGGACGTGCTGCAACGAGAAAATAAAACGTTTTGTTCTAAGCATCTAGGCCCGCATTCACTAAAGCGTCTTGCGCTAGAATTGTTCGTAAGATAAAATTTCAGCCAATCCTGATGCTGGACATATCATTACCGAAGCCGGCTGGCTAATGGGAAAGAACACTTACGAACGATAAGCTTTGTGAATTCGGCCCGTGGTTCATAACGCTCGCACTTTGTGTCGTGTTTAAAGGAGAAGGCATCCCGTACCAACTGTGTCGACAAATGAAAATTTTCCGCAGCGGTAGCGTTTGCGATTTATTGTGCTTGTTAGCCTGCAGAGTAAGCTTGCCCAGATAAATACTGACGCACAAGTATTTAATCAAACAACCTAGCCATTTCTTGAGCATCCGTGGTTTAGTATAGCGCGTTTCTTTTACCAATTTCCATGCGTGCCGCCGTTTAGAGCATACAAAATGTGTTGTCTCTTATGTTTGCTATTCGGGTTTCTCGCATTGCTTGCAGCTGGGTTCCTGCTGAGTGATTCTAAGTCCTCTCCAAAGTCCGTTCACGTCGATCCGAGTAGTTCGAGCATGTACGCCGGCTCGTCGACGCTAGAGGGTGCGCCGCAGCCAAGAGAAACCAGCCCGCCACCCACCCAACAGTCATTACCGCCATCATCGCCGCCAATCGTAGTCATTTCTTCCGCTACCACCAGTCCAACCACGCAACCGACCCGACCTCCATCGACGACAGTCACCGAGCCTACCGCGACCTCGGTCGCCACCGTCAGCACATGGGACCAGTCCATGGCGACGACACAGTCTCCCGTGGTGGTTGAAGTCACGACACAAAGCGTAACCACGGTGTCGGATCTGACGTCTACATTTCACGGCTCCGTCGAGTCTTCAATCACTACGAGTGTTCCGGTAACGGGTCAAGCCTCGCTCACGACCGTCGACTACAACCAGACAGACGGGACCGACGGTCCCGCTCCCGGCGTTCCAGTCACCAGCGCTCCGTCGACCACATCTGTCCCGACGACGGCTGTGCCGTCGACGTCGGCCGAGGCCCTGCCGTCTACGGAGACGGCTGTAACGGAGAAAGCGGGTTCCACCGCAGAGACCTCTACCGTCACGCCTCCCGCGTTTGGAGCAACCACCGACGCAGCCACGACTGTGACCGATGGCCCGACGACGACAGCAGGTACAACCATGCAAGCACCGTTCACTGCCACTGGCTCCGCGTCCACCACGACTTCTGCAACGGTGACTCCGACAGAGCAGGAGCTGACCACCGTTGGCACGAGTGCTATTCCCGAGAGGACAGCGACAACACCGGCACCGGTCGAGACCACAGCCAGAGCCGAAAGCACGACCAGTCTGTATGAAACGACGGTGGCCTCCCTGACCGAGAGCTCGTTGCCGACAGACATGGGGACGGCGACGACGACAAGTTCGCCAAGGGATGAAGAGTCGTCGATGGTTACGGAGCCCGTTACAGCCGCGAGCACCGAGGAACGTACTCCCACCGGCGGTCTCCCTCTTCCTGGTAGGAACAGAACAAAGATGTTTTATGCTAAATGTCGCGCAGAACTCTTTAGGTATTTGTGTGTGTGTGTGTGTGTGTGTGTGTGTGTGTGTGTGTGCGTGCGTGCGTGCGTGTGTGTGTGTGTGTGTGTGTGCGTGTGCGTGTGCGCGCGCGTGCGTGTGCGCGTGTGTGTGTGTGTGTGTGTGTGTGCGCGCGTGTGTGTGTGTGTGTGTGTGTGTGCGCGCGCGTGTGTGTGTGTGTGTGTGTGTGTGTGTGTGTGTGTGTGTGTGTGTGTGTTGCAGATCGTCTTCGCGCGAATTCTTTGTAATCTGTATTTTAGCGCGCACACTCTTCAACCGTCGAACCCTTTAGGGTGTATATGTGCCTCACCACAATAGTCAGCTGTCTTGCTTGCGTTTGCCTTTCTTCAAAAACGCTGCGCTCGCTACTTTCCTGTCGAGAATACTCTGTCATGCCGATAACGCGCATGCCGACCGTGACTTGCGGGTACCGGGCTCGCAGCGTTAAAAAGACCAGAAATGCGGGCAAGAAAGATGACGATTATCGTTGTGTGGCAGCACACGACCCAAAGGGTGCAGCTGTTTTAAGAGTGCATCATATACGTGTATGCGCCCAATACCGATCAGTAGCCTGAGAATCACGACACCATTCGCGAGAGATTAAAAAAAAAGAACGTAAATTCATTCTAGATTTGAATGAGAAGTGTAGTTCTATCCAGGTTAGTACCCACAACGTCCAATTTAATTTTTCTTATTATTTAACGTGTTGATAGAAAACCCTACACTGTCCATAACAACGTTTAAGGAACGAAGTTCTGGAAGTTCGGCGCCTACGTATTAAGTGAAGATTTGTTCTTGCGACTTTCTTCCGCCATCTTGCACTTGACGGAGGAACATTTCAAACGTGTTGGAAAGTATTTTTTCTTGAGCTCTGCTTTCACTGATGCTGTAGCGGCCGTTATGGGCGAAAATGCAAATGCGTAGACCCTATACACAAGGCATTTTGTTTGACACCAACGGTTGAGATTTCACAGTTCTTCAATCTCTATGCCAGACATCTGCGCGTGTGTTTGTGGGCGCTGTGTATGTTGGCGTGTGCGTGCAATTCAATTCAACTTCGTGCACAACAAAGTGCCCTTGTATGTAATTTCCTTTTATGAAATCCGTGTTAATGTTGTTTTTTCCAGGACCAAACGCTGTTGTTGGTGAGATCACTCTTCCGGAAGAAATTTTCAGCGAATCTCTGAACAACAAGTCCTCCATAGAAGCAAGAGATCTCTCGAACCAGCTGAAACAAGGGGTACGCCGTTCTCAGAGAAGCCTGAGTAATAATTATGTCGTTATATATAAAACCTCCTCTCTCCTTGTGCAAAAACAGAAAAAGAAAAATGTTTCGGAACCATTCGTATGTTTGAACACAATATGATTGATGAATATGACGCCAGAATGCGTAGCGCAAATTTTGTTAGATGCCGTATATAGCGGACAGCATCGGATGAATTTCGACCACCTGTGGCCATGCGTATAATTGTAGTAAGATGAGTATTTTCTGGAATTCCACCGACTGTCAGAATATTGAAGTCTATCGGTCCTTGTACCAAAACTCCTATCACTGTCACATGCTGTTTAATTTACGTATGCTTTAATTCGAACTTTGGTTTGTGATGTTCTTGGTGCTCAGAAATTTTCCCAGCGATGTAGAATATCGATCACGAGGCAAATTATACGAGTCTTCGAAGGTTGCGAAGACGCACTCGCTAAACTTCCTTCCTATTTCACGAAGTTCGTTCGGTGACCTTGTATTGACGCAGGCACGCGATAAAGCCTCGTACATCCATCATCTTACCGTTCTTTTCATTTTTCATAGTTAGAAGACATCCTCAAGGGACTTGGGTACCGCTACGAGACGGTGGACATTCTGAAGTACAGGTACGCCCGGCCACAGCCTCTCTCTCTCTCTCTCTTCAATTCCGTTCCGATGATTTACTTTCATTGCTGCGGGGTTTTTTTCTTCTTTTTCTTCTTTCAAACGCTCTCGCATTTTTTTAGCTGCGCTCCTCAAGACGTTTCACACGGACCGCATTTGTATCCCTGTGCCGGAAACGCGTCATTTGCGCAATTCGTTTTTTTTTTTTTTAATTCTCAGCCGGGTCAATGCGTTTTCGAAGATCCGTCGGGTCAAAGGTGGCTCGCGGGTATGCGGCCGCCCGCAGTTCCAGAACGTCGGACCGCGGTGGACAGATGCGGCTTTATCTTTCCGGAGGAGCCGACTCGCGAGTAGTTGGGCAAGGTCGCGAAGCTTGCGCCCCCCCCCCCCCCCCGCGTGTGCTAGGCACGTGCAGCCGCGTATAACGAGGGGCTAAGCACTCCTCGTTCTTCCTTTTTTGCCTTTTCTTTTTGTCGATTCTGTCTTTCTTTTCTTACTGTCTTCTTCCATCGCTCGCAGGAAAGGCAGCGTGGTGGCTTCGTTCGTGGTGGTCGGCGGCGACCTGCCTGCGGCCAAGGTCAAGGTGGCCATCCGAGACTTCCTGGCCAAGAACAACGGCACGCTCAGGGGACGTCCCGTAGACTCGGCGTCGGTTGTCGCCAAGGGTGAGCCGTTATCATCTGATCCCCCTCGGTGTGATGTCCTGCAGTCTTCTTACCTGCTAACAATGGACCGGGAGCAACAACAGAGGTGACCCGTAATGTAGTAGAGTACCGTGGCAGGTGCAATAAAAGCGTAACAAAGGTGCAATCTCCCTCCCCCCCTCCAAGAAAAAGAAAGAAGAAAAGCAAGCTTGTTTTCTTGTTAATGAAATGTATTTGTAGGAGTCGGTCAAGCGTAGAATAGCGCACCAAAAATGTTTGCGTTATCCTCTCCTCGCCCACTTGTCGCAAACATCCGCTTATCGCAATTTGCCGACATATACCGCTTCTGAGATGCTAAATCGAAGCGGCACACTGAAGCGAGAGAAAGGAGGATTCTGATGCCCTGTTTAAAAGAAGACAACTTTGACGTGTTACTAGGGACATGTAACCATAAACATGTATTGAACGTGTTTATAGGTCTAGCATGTAAACCCTAAAACAGTTGTTTAACGCAAATATATCGCCGGATCGCCACCTAGCTCTTAGGAAACAAAGCTCTGCGCAGAGTTTTTAACGTGACTCGACTTTCCACCCATGAACTTGTGCGGCTGCATCCACTCAGGTGCGCGAATTCCAGCCTCTGTTCCTGGAGAAAAAGGTGTTTTATAGACTGTCATAAGATGCAGGACAGTTCGCTTTCAAAGTCAAGGCACGTAGGGGCGAGGAAACGTGCAGGTATAACGTCACTCTTTTGCACTGTACGCCTTTTTCATTTTATCGTAAGAAGACGACATTTCTTTCTTTCCAGGGGTGTAGCGATAGTATAACTAATTTTGGATTTTCTAACGTCACATACCAGTAATTTTTCAAGCGTAAATGAAATATATATTTTTTTCTTGTAAAAACCAAAGTTCAATCAGAAAGAGGTTAAGTAAAAACTGACACTACGGCTAGGTCTCTCTTGGAATATTTGTAAAGGAAGATGTATACTAAGGGCTGTGTCAGTGATGGACGGAAAGAATCTGCAATTAGGCGCCCGTTGGAGCGTTCTATACGCTCTTTTTGAACAATCTCGTATCTGTTACAGCTTGCGCTAAAGTGACTTATAACCTAGCAATTTACTCCTGCTTTCACTGTTGAAGCAATCTAAATATGCCTGGCGAACAGCGGGACATTCCATGTCGTCTGTATAGCTGTATATTGCGTTGCCGGTCTAGAGCGGCGGAAGTAACCTACAACGTTCTAGCGTACCTTTGAAGTTTCTGTATCTTCACACTTTATTATTACTTTTGTGCCCCAATACGTTGAAGATTCAGCTATTGGCATTAGATACATGGCAAATGAGTTATGCGGAAATAAATCTGCAATGTCGGGGACGTTTCAGGAAAGGAAAAGCTGTCATCATTACGAGGGTCCATATATAGCAGAGAAGGGTATTTCCCCTGACCAGGACAAATTTTTCTGCACCTGCGCAACTTTCTTTCTGAGAACCTACATTGGGTTTGTATTGTAGCATCGTTCTATGCTCTCGGGTGAAATTTTCCCTGTCACGGCACGACAGTGTAAACCCTTGCTAGCACTGGCAACCGCGAAGCCTATAGAACTGAACCATTGCATATAGCTTTTCTTTTATGAAGGGTACACGGTGCTGCTGTTGAACGTACTCGTTCGGGGAGTCGCAAAATCGGCACATTTCATTCGGTAAGTTGATAAAATTACGCGAAACGTCGCCGAAAATGTTCCAACGCTATGGAGCATTAGGTATTCTGTAATTTTATTTATTTTTATCTTAATATCGACATCTTGACCAAGTACAGCATTTATCTTCGCTTATTAAAGCCAGGGCACCATGCTATGCATATATTTCTTTACAGAACAATAAGAATTCATTTATATTTCGTATTTTCTGCCAAGTCGGTCTTGAAAAAAAAAAGTCAGTACTGAATCTAGGCGAGTGTTCAGTACTGGGGCGGGAAAGCAAGGTGTAACGTTGGCTCTGACTCGCGAGGACAATACTTTCTCCATAAACTTGAGGTTCTCGCTTTTTCAACGGCCCGCTAGCCTGAAATCTTACACAAGGCTGGTAAGACGTACGTACTTTTAAAGACTCGAACGTTTCCGAGAGCTAGTCACATTTAGATATTCGGATTTAATACAAACGATTCCACTGGTGATGAAAAAAAAATGAGAGAGAGAGATTCTGATATGTAATTTGTAATGCGATACTGCATTAAGAGGTCCTTTGCTCGTAGCGACAGTAAACTAAGATACGACGCCTTAAAAGAGCGCTAAAGTGTGGCATTAGACCTAGTTGCGTACGCAAAATACGCTTATAAAACAGCAAAAAGGCCACTATTACAGTAGGAAAAGAAGCTTTCTAAGCTAGAAAAACGCAACAACGAAAAACCGACGACGACGCTACTGCGAAGTTTCCGCATCAGCTTGCCATGACGTCATTGATTTTGACAGTGCCATCTCTGTTCTGTTTAGTTGTTTACCGGTGAGAGAGAACTGCGCTGCATTCTAAAAGGAAACAAAGACAGAAATGAGCATTTACCGAGAACTTTTCCTGCTTCAGAACAGCCCGAATACGATCAAACGCTACGAAAGCCGTGACGTCACACTCCACTTATCTCTCTAGTAAACTATACTCTTTTCCCCCAAATGAATTAAAATATAGTTTTGACCGAACGCTCTACCAGTTTAACATTATCTGCAGTGTTGGTGCTTAGTGTCGGTTTAGAGCTCTTCTCTTTCCAGCTTCTTCCCCAGAACGAACAGAAAACAGGATAAACTGATCAATAAAGAGGCCTAACTGCAAATCAGCGCTCCCTACGCATGGTTATACGAGGAGAAATCTCTGCCAACGCCACGAATTCCTGCCCGCTAACGCAATTGCCGTTCGATGTTCGCCCCGAGGGCTGTTATGCTCGCGCACTCGGCAAGGTCGCCCGCCTTGTGAGCGCGTGCGTGAGCCTCTGAGCAGCGCTTTCGGTATTCGACATGCGATCCCGGCTGCTTGCGGGCTCCGCTGCGCAGCTCCCAAGAGGCGCCGCCGTAAGCGATACAGACGCGTGCGTGCACTCGAGAGGAAAAAAAAAACAAGAAAGAAAAAAAACATAATCACGTACGAAATTCTTTTGAGAGCGCATCCGTCGAGTCCGGTGCCAGCTGGGCAGGTATTAATTAGTAAAAGAAAGAGTCGCCGCACGCTTGATGAGAGAAGAGGTACGGGCGTAGAATGTGCAACCCGCGGGAGTGACGCAAATGGCCGTGTTTTGTGGAGTGCGATATAGGAGTCGGGTTCCAAAGAAAAAACAAAAGAACTAACGGTATGTGTTTATAGCCGCTTGGTACGTGTTGCGAGTTTCTCGGGCTCGTCGTTCGCAGCGAAGGATGACGTCATTTGTGGGAATAGCCGTGCGTCGGCGGTCACCTCAGTTGGTGCCTGGATTGTCGGGAATCGTGTTACGTTAATTCGAGTATACGATGGAGTGGCGTTTCGCACGGTTTATAATCTGAGTTGTGCATTCCTCAAAGACTGTTTCGTTCTGTCAAGGCAGTATGCGAAAGATCATTGTTAAGTGTAGCAAGTACACAAAGGCATCTGCAAAGTCCAAGGCATGCTCAAGCGCTCGGTTGGCCTAGTAATGAGTCACGCGGCATATTAAAAGCTGCTCGAAATGCCGACGGCACTGTCATGGTTGGCATTAAGTTATACTACGCTTCAATCCTCCTGTTATAATATGAGTTTCAGGATGTCACTACATTTGGGATAAAAAACTGTCAGCCCAAGCAGTCCGTACGGATGGTTAACCAGCGAAGCTGTAACGTGCGGTCCCAGTGTTTATCACTGGGTAAATCCCGACGGTTCATTAAAACTTTTCTCCATTATCGGTTACGTCTTTGTGTTTCCCAAATAATTGATTAATTAATTGTGACGAACGCGGGAGCAGTGGCTGGAGCGTGTTCGCGCGGTAGCGCCGAGGGGCGCTAACGAGCCAGCTGTGGAAGAAGACGACGCTAGAGCCAATGCTGCTGATAGTTCTTTTTTTTTCTACACGCGGACACGATAGTGAGCAAAGTAGCCCTTAACAGCTTCGTTGTCACAAAATCTAAACAAGGACCTTGTGTATTTGGTGTGAGGTCATAAGCAGTGATTAGAATACCCACCAAGGTTATCTAATTTTTACGCCACCTGAAACTGTGTTGCTGGAAACACAGCGTTAGGATAAGGTATAGTCCGTTTTACATAATGGCACTGATGACAAACAACCGATATTGACGTCCCCGTTTCTTGTAGTCTCTTGCAAACTGCCCAAAATGCAATCAAACCTCGTTATAACGAAACTGGATGTAACGACCTAATGGCTATAACAAAGTAAGGGGAATTTCCCTTGAAATCTCCCATGAGATTCATAGTACAGTGCATGTCAGTAATCAATATACACACATAATAAATATAACGAAGTAATTCTAGCTTCTTCTATCAACTTCGTTATAACGAGGTTCTACTTATAATTCCATACACTCCATACACAGCGACTGAATATGGTTGCATGTTCTTTTACAATTTGTATACTAGTTCTTATGTGTTACAACAAATTACGGTTTATATTCACGTGTTGTTGTCACGCAAATGCGCACTTAAAGCTCTCTGTTGGGTGTGAATTGGGCAAGAAGCTGTAGGGTGCATCGTGGAAGTTCGTGTTGGTACATTCACCGATGCACGGTCACTGTTTATTTTACTACTGCAGTTTAACGCCAGGGTGCCTCAGTGCTTATTATTTTGTAAAGAATAAGAACACGAAAAAGAAAATGTGACAAAAGGATTATATGGACATTTTGTTTTCAGGTCTAAGCACTACGCCCTTGGCGAGAATGTCAGGAGCACCTTTTGGTAATTTTAATGTGCCGGTTTACTACAAGCTCAACGATTCAAAGGCTCATAAGTATTGACGTAAATTTAGTCACAAATCCCGAATGCGGTCGGTGACAAAGAAATGAAAACAAAAGAAAAGCTTATGAGTTAAAAATAGCAAAGAGAAAGGATTTAACAGGATGTGCGGCAGGAAGATTTACTGTACAGGAAAAGATTTAAACAAGTAGTACGCGCTGGGTAAAACGTCTTCACTTGCACAGCAGCAAGTACAGAACAATTGCTATGCCGCCGGGAGAGCCACGTTTGTCCTAGGGACGTATTCTGAAACGTTCGCCGCGGCGAAAGTTTCGCACTGGCCACGCCTCCGCCGTTGCGGCGCGCTCTGAACGGCTGCTTTGACAAAACCGGAAATTCAGGTGGCGCAAGTGAATTTCCGGTTTTGTCAAAGCAGCCATTCAGCGCGCGCCGCAACGGCGGAGGCGTGGCCAGTGCGAAACTTTCGCCGCGGCGAACGTTTCAGAATACGTCCCCTAGTTTCTTTTAAGTCTTCCTTCCTTATTCAATGTGTGTGTCGGTCTGACGTAATTATGTGCCTGTTTCTTAATAAAAGTTGGTGCGAGACCCTGGCGATAAAGCAAGCTCTTCTGCGTTAAAAAAATTACATTCTGTGGTTTTACGTGCCCATATCACGATCTGATTTTTGAGGTACGCCGTAGTGGAAGGGGGGGGGGGGGGAGGCTTAGGAGCGTAACGCCTGCGTTAGAGAACGAGAAGTCGGGAGGTAACTTCACATAGTCTGTGCATACGAACGAGAGGTCGCATACACGCATGAACGTTAATGGTAGAGTAGTGCGCGAGCAGCAGCATACAATATAGGTGACAAAAGCCTTTCTCTTTATATCACGAGCTTCCAACGCCACCGTCCAGTGGCAGCAATGGAGTACGTCACCAAGACTCAATTTGCTCAGTGGCCGCGGGTGGCTGTGTTATTAAGTACCACGCTCGCCATAAGAGTGTCGACCCCCAATTCAATGGGGGTGGGAAACACACCTACGCCCGCATAGGGACGCTCGTTTTCTTCAGTGGCGGCACCTTGGCCTCACGTTTTTTTCGGCTTGTGGCACTATACTGCAAGACCCCGCAACAAAACCCATCGTATCACGACACCCGCCTTTTGTTTAGCTCGCAAACACTCGCACGCTCTACGTCAGGGGTCTCAAACACGTGGCACAAATTTCTAGCGCATTTGTGACCGTGGGTCCGACAGTGCGCACAGTTTGTGGGTAGGGTCGCCTAAGGCTTCGGCCATCCGCAGTAATGCAGTGATTTGGGCTTGTTGGTAACACATCGTGAGGCTTTTGGCGCGTGAAAAGACAAGGACGAAAGGAAGACGTGACACACACAGGCGCTAACTTGCAACAACCTTTATTTCGAGCAAAGGACCCATACATATATACAACTTTTTCGCATACATCATCATACATGCGGTGTTTGCAAAAGATACCTTACACACCATTGCGCAGGTAAGCTAACCATTTCCCGCAAAGAGTCAGTTTACCTGCGCAATGGTATGGTATGGTATGATGAACTTTATTTAATGTCCTGAAGATCAACCCTTAGGTTGACGCAGGCGGCTCCCACGTCGGGACAGTAAGGTTTAACCTTACCGCCGTATCATGGGCCTTCTGGACGGCCTGTACTTGATCGGAAAGAACTCCACTGTGTAGGACTCGCCGCCACCAGTCTCTCTCCTTGACACAGTCTGTGAAAGTCACAGGACACTGCCAAAGCATGTGATCCAGAGTAATGATGCCATTACACTTCTCGCAATTGATTGGTATCTCTCTTTCAGGATATATCTTGTTAATAAAGTTTGGACTTGGATAAGTTCTTGTTTGCAACAATCTCAGAGTCACCGCTTGAGCTCTATTGAGCTTAGCGTGTGCGCAATGGTGTGTAAGGTATTTTTTTTGCAAACATCGCATGTATGATGATGCATGCGAAAAGGTTGTATATATGTATGGGTCCCTTGCTCAAAATAAAGATTGTTGCAAGTTAGCGCCTGTGTGTGTCACGTCTTCCTTTCGTCCTTGTCTTGTCACGCGCCATAAGCCTCACGATCACGCCATCCGGAGGCAATTTGCGGCGTTGAGAAAGGGTTGAGTATACACCCGCATAAGGACCAGGGCGGCCGCACACAAGAATGTCCAACTGTGCAGCGCGCGTTCGAGGCTCCTGATGTGCGTGCGGACAGCTGTTATACGATAGCGGTGCTGATTGTATATGGTGGCGGGCGTTTCGTGATCGCGGCACGTGATCGTGACGGCTCTGGTGGTGGGTGGTGGTGGTGTCGGCCAAACACTGGGGCACGTGCTACAGAGTCGCGAGTGAAGAAACAGCGCGCGCGCGGTGAGCCTGAGTTGGTGTCTGGTGCGCAGACGTGACGAACTGGTGCAAGGTGGCCAACGGGGGTTGCCTCGGCAGCGTATGCGAGTGGGACTACCTGAGTGGCACCAAAACCTGCATCTGCCTGCCCGGCACGAGTAGGCTGAATGAGACCGCGTGCGCGCAGCCAGAAGCACCCGGTGAGGAAGCGAAGAAGCCACGACCGTCCTGCCCATCCCACACCGCTATGCACACCATGCGCACCTCTCGCTCTCTCTCTCTCTCTCTGTCCTTTCTGTGTTTGCTCGCACGCAAGATACCATTCTGTCACGCGGCGAGAATCCCGCGGATCCGCTTTTTCTTTTTTCTTTTTTTTTTATCATACCCTACCCGCATGATCCTGGCCAAATCACGCTCGCCATTGCTTGAGCAATGTTTACTTGAGCCATGTGTGCTATCGTTGCTGCTTTGCTTCGTTAACTGCCCAAACCTTCGCTTCTTTTTTTTTTTAATTATCAGAGGACATAAATGCCGCTTAAGCGGTGCCTCCGATCGAGGGGTCAGTGATAGTGTCAAGGGTCAAAGGCTTTACTTGATCGCCATGGTTGGCGAGAAGCCTTGCCCCCTCTGTTTTATGCGGTGTTCCGATTAATCTCGCCGCCGCAGTGTCATCCAGCTAAAGCAGAAGCTGTGCGATTCACATCAAACTGTCTCTCGTAGAGAATGCTCGTAAGCTTCTAGATAGCTAGCGCGCTGGTCAAGTCACTTTCGTCAACGTAAACCGAAACGCCCTTGACTGCGGTAGTCCCCGTGTTATCAATGCGCCATGAGTGCAGAGGTGGGCGCTGATGAAACGCATTCCTTATTAAAATTAACGACATTTCTTTAAATGTTATCTTGCAACTAGGAATAGGAGGGATAACTTCCTAGGCGTTTAAGGCAAAGGCAGCTTCAGAACTGGCACTGAAGCGAACACAGTTTATGCACCCATTTCAATTTATGCATACGAACAAGGAGTGCAGAGAATATTCTATAATCCTTATTTCTTCGAGCACGAGGCAACTGAATATGAAATATTATGCTCGGAAACTGGCTTAGTGTCTGTTACTCTCGAACACTTGAACGCTGCCTCCAGGTAGCCGACTGCAAAAGGATTTGAGAGAGACGCTGCGTGAAAGGTACATTTTTTTTTTTTTACCTCACCCAACATTCAACCCGCACTTTCGGTAATCGAGATTGGTCATCCTGGAAATAGCCACTGCACTCTTCGACTCGAGAGCGTAGGTATTGGCTGCAACAAATCTTCTATGATTTTCTTTCTGTAATCACGGTCTTTGGAAACATTCGCGATTGGGGTAGGCGTATGTAACATAATACTGTCAGCGTCAGATCTTGATCGTCAGGGAGCGGCCTTTAATTGAGGCGGCTCACTGCCGTTCATATCTCGGCTTTTAATGTTAGGTCGGAGCTGGCAATTAACTTTGCTTCTTCAAACCATTCCAACATGAACGGATAAGCTGAAATTTCATTTTTTTCGTCCTATGCTTTACACCCGTGCTACTGCAAGAGCTCACCATATGACTGCATGCTGCGCGTCATCCATCATCGCGCTACTGACCTCACGTGTGATAGGCTACGCACCTGCTTCACGTTCTGTATGGAAGAACTCACGACAGCGCTTTTATTTTGTTTCACGCGTATCATTAAGCATGAAGCGTTGATGAACCGCTATGTCTCGCCACTGGCGAGCTCTTTTCTGTTGTCTAATCATATCAGAAATCAGCTCAAACCGCCTGCCTCGCTGATTGAATAGTTATCTTTTTTTTATTCAAAACATGTCATAAACTTGTATGAAAATTTGTCAACGTATCCATGGATGGCCTGTGGTTTAAGTGTATTTGATTTGCTCAGCTATATTGTTGCAGTTTTCAGCTTTCTTTATCATATTGGCGGATTCACCACATATACGACATGGAGCACGCATTCTTGACAGTAGCGAAGTGAAAAATTTCAATAGTGAAAAAAATTTAGCTGGCGGTTCACTTAACCGTTCGCCTAGCGCGGTTACCTCTCCACTTTTTTTTTTTGCATTTGCTTCGCAACGAAGGTCATTGTTATAGTACCATTCACAAGAATCATCGAAACATACAGAACACTAATGCTGCCATACCATTGCTTTCATATCCCAATCTGTTTGCTTGTCATTCGCTTGATAACCTACGCAGTTAAAGTGACCTTTGACGCCACACGTTCGTAACAAGGATATTTTTTGTGTTTCTTCCCCCTTCTCTCCCGCAGCAGTAGCAACAACCGTAGATGAAAATACTGGAATAACAACCCTTGTGCCAACAAGCGACATTACAGAAGTCACTTCAGAGCCTACAATGAGGAAAGTGGAATGGACAACAACACCCGCGGAAGAGGCATCAACCACCCCTCGAGAGGCAGCGGTGTCAGAGACAACGACGCGAGTGACTGCACCTCCCTTGCCTCTGACGACGACAACGCAGACGCAAGCGCCAACGGACGCAGTAACGACGACTACCGCGTCTGTTACGGAATTGTCAACGACGCCTGGACAAGAGACAACGACGTCACCCAAGATTGCAATACCTCCGGGCACATTGATTCTGCTCGCAACAACTGCTTCTCCAACCACGACCGCTGAACCAGTCTCCGAGCCAAGTTCTCCCGAGATGGCAACGAGCGACGCTACGACAATTCCGACAACTGAAGGCACAGTGCCGATGACGACGAGCCTTGCCACAGTGCAGGCCACCGAGCACACGACCAGCGCGACCTTGACGACTGAGCCACAGCTGGCGACCGACGTCGAAAGTCTGACGACTCGAGAGATCCGTCAATCGACGGTGGCAGCCTTCGCGACTGAAAGTAGCGACGTCACTAACGCAACGGCGAGTATGGTGACAGACGCCGGAACTACGTTGCAGACCACTGAACAGACTACCACTGCCGTTGTGTTTGAAGAGACCACTACTTCTGGCATGGTGACAGGAAGGCCTGTGACAACGGAAGTCGGGGAATTAACTACCGTGCCCGTGCCGTTAAACGAAACGTCGGTGACTAACGTTCTAACGAACGAAACGACACTCACTTCGTCAGTTTCTTCTGAGAACAGCACGGAAGAGACCACGATGTCGTCAGTCACGGTTCCATCCGTCATGGTGTTCTCATTAGCGCCTGCAACAGACGTAGACAACGCGACGGAATCAACGCTTGCGACGACGGGGAACGAAACTTTGGAGGAGACAACGACGACGATGTCATCGGTATACAGGGAAATCGACGGCGATGCCATGAACGGCACCGACATCGGCGAGTTCAACGCAACCGCCTCGACAGCTTCGACAGATCCAATCTTCGTCAACGAAACCCTGCCGTTCAACGTGACGGACTCTCCAAACACTACGCTCTCCCAGGTTGAGACAGTCACGGACGTCTCCATGACGACCACAGTGGCCAGCGTAATGAACGAAACAGAGTCGATGAACGCGACGCTGACGTATCCAGGTTTCGGCAACGGGTCGTCAACGGAAGAAGTGGACCCCGACTTGAACGTGAGCAACCGCACCTTCGCCATGGGCAGGAACCTGACCTTCATGAACAACAACACCCTGTCCGAAGAAGGCGTGGATGTGGTGAACAGCACCATGGATTCGTGGAACATGACGGCCGACGGCACGTTGCTGAACACTGCAAACATCACGTTCGGAGATGTCGACAGTACGAGCATGATGACCGAGAGCGACAATACGACGCACGTTAGCATGACGACCACTCAATTCTTCAATGAAAGCATGGCAAACTCTACGGAAGAAATGTTCAGGGCCCACTGTTCTTCCGGTAAGTCGAGTTCACCTCCACATACTTTAAACCATTTTGACTTCTGGTGCTTAGTTCACAAAGTGTTTCTTTGTTAAGAACTGCTTGCGATTGGTCGCATGCCTTGGCCAATATCGTAATCTGTGTTATAATTGGCCGGGGTGTTTGTACTTAAGAAAGGTTCTTGCATGCGAACAGCTTTGTGAATACTGACCCTGAATTCGAATCGGGCTTACGAGCGCGCGCCATATCTTCTTGCTTTATTCACTGGCTTTGTTGTTACATGTGGTTCGAAGCGTAACTGTGAGTTTGAGTTTCAGGTCATACTGACTTCGGCGCTGTAAACGTAGAATTAGGGCAGTATGCCGGGAGATGAAAAAAGATGGCAAGCCAAAGTGACGAAAACCATTGTTTCTTTTTTTTTTTTTACATGGTGTCCAACACACTGCGCGCCCATAATCTCCTATACGAATGCAAATTCTCGCAGCCCGCGCCCTCCTTATATATCGAAGGACGTCTTCGTAACTGCATGCAGTTCTCAAAATCAAATTTTGGTTACTACTGGTCGCTATTCTTTCAGAGGAATTTTACTGTCCCGCCGATGGAAGCCACACTTGCCTGAAGACCAACCTTCTCTGCGATCAGTTCGAGGACTGCCCTGGAGCCTTGGACGAACAGAATTGTGAGTGCCCATACAGGCGTTGCGCCAGTACATCCTGCGCGCTGTGGAGATAAACGTTATTTTAACAGGCGATGAATACTTGTTTTTGAACGTTTTATTATCACTATACCCACTTCTTTCTCTAATGTAAAGAAGTCCCACTGCTCCTCTCGCGTTCATCTGACTCATGCAGTTTACGACCACAGAGATCGTGCGTTTGCTGCTGAGCAGTGCATCATTCCATTGTTCCCTTATTTTTTTCTTCTACAAGATAGTTTACTTCCTGCCTTGTCGAGATGGATGCCTTTCATAAAATCGTGCGCGCGTGCCCGCCTGAGCAATTTCGCAAGCTCCCCCTTCGTAGTTGCCTGACGTCGCAGCGCTGCAGCGAATGCAAGCAGCCAGGAGGCAACTGGGGAATTGGTAACGTGTAGGGCTCGAGTCTAGCGCCTCGCCTCGCCTTATATTCAGTTCGCAACGAGCCTCCATTGCCTCGCCGCGTCTTTGATCGCGCCATGTCCAGCCCTATCACTCGCGCGCTGCGAGGTGCGAAACTACGACGCTGGCTCGACGCGTCCTTTAGCGTGTCATGTGTCTGCTTTCTTCTTCTTTTTCTCTGCTTCGACTGCGCCCGGCTTCAAGGCACCGACACCTGCGGAGTGAACTTCCAGTGCAAGGACACCTCTTGCGTCATGGCGTCGGCCAAGTGCGACGGCATCCGCGACTGCCCGGAAGGCGAAGACGAGCACAACTGCGGTGAGGAGGAGCATGGCGGCTTGTTTTCATTACTATTAATTATTACACGCGGAGAGAGAGAAAGAGGTGCAGTGCTGTCAATTGTATCCGGCCTGGAAGGGACGCCGCGCCCATCCGGATTATCGCGAGCGGTGGCATGTCACTCAAGCGTAGGTTATTCTTATGCGTTCCTTTGAATGTAATCTAGTTTTCTTTTTTTTAAAACAATATCACGTACGCATTACGTACCCTTTCTTAAATGCATTCCCAAGTTTCCGTACATTCCCGATGAGTTGACCGAGAACGAGAGTGATGTCGCAACCGCGCCGAATAGATGCTTCCCGTCTGTTCTAGCACTATCTCAAGCGGCGGGACCAGAAACGCCTTTCTCGGCGTGCAGGCGGTAGGTTCTTGAATGCACTGAGCGGTTATCACCTTCGTTGAGCGTAGAAAGGGGCAGCGCATTTCGGATGCTGCCACTTCTCTCTCGTAGTGTAACAAGCGTAATTTAGACTGACGCGAACTTGGACTCGCTTGATGTCAATAAAAAGTTTTGAGCGACTTCTAGGCCGTACCTTCGAAGTGTTTATCGCGGAGTAGCCCTGCATCCTTTGAACGAGCAAACCTATTGTCACTTTTTATGTTGTCGCATGGTGAACGCGTGTCTGTCATTCTCTGCGCGCCAAAATGGCTTAAGACGACACGGCTGACCAAGCGCCATTGTGTTTATTTGAAACGTCAGACCCAAGTCCCGTACGTCGTCTAGCGACGACCAATTTCGAATCAAGGAACCGCGCTGTTCTCGCGCAGCCGTCCAGCAGTCTCGACTGGTCAAGAGCTTTATCAGACCAGGGAGCGCGGAGGACAAATCGATCGTCCGTCTCTCCGATTGATACGACCTCGGTTTGCCGTTAGTCACGCGCGAGAGCGTCAATCATTCCCGTGCAGCTCGAGCTGTGACCGGCGCGTCTCTCTCTCTATCTGCGTTGCAGACATAGTAAACTCCACGTGCAGCGACCTCGAAGTGATGTGTCCCGACAGCAGCGCCTGCATCAAGCCGCTCAGCCTGTGCGACGGCATCTACAACTGCAGAGACCGCAGCGACGAAAGCGGATGTGGTAAGTCTGTCCTCGCGCGTGTCTGTCCGTCCGTCTCTCTCTCTCTCTCTCTCTCACTCTCGGTCGCTTTCCTTTGTGCTTTCTAATCCGGGCTCTCCCGGGTGTCTTGCACCGCCGCCGCCGAGGGTGCGGTGAAAGAGGCGAGATAGCAGCGTTGCCAGGTCCCAGACCGAAGTGAAAGCAGCCCTCGGTAGCTATGGGAGAGGGAGGAGAAGGGATAGACAGGGAAACTAACCAGACTCGCGTCCGGTTTGCTACCCTGCGCGTGAAGGAACGGGATTAACGATCGAAAAGAAAGGAAGAAGAGGAGCGAAACAGCATTATAGTCTTGCGTGCACGTAATGAATGGTGCACACGGAGTCCACAAACGGTCGTTCTTCTCAGTACACAAGAAACAGGGCGCGGGCTATTATCAGAAGTGCAAAAGAGCCAGCGCGGAAAGCCCAGGGACGAAGGATAGACAGACACGACGGTTCGTTCCTTTTTTTTTTTTCGCAAGTTGTACTGTTCGTGTTCGTGATAACTACGTTTAATTATGAAAATGAAGTAGTCCGCCCAGGCGCAGTGGTAATGTATAGCTACAAGCTACGTCAAAGTTTAAATTAAAAAAAATCAATTTCTGGTGTATTACGTGTCAAAGACACGATCTTATTATGAGACACGCCGTAGTGGAGGACTCTGGATTAATTTTGACCCCACGGGCTTCTTTAACGCGCATCTAAATACAAAGTACACGAGCGTTCTTGTATTTCGCCCCCATCAAAATGAGGCCGCCGCGGCCGGGATCGAACGCGCGACCTAGAGCTGCAGCAGCGCAACGCCATAGCCACTGAGTTACCGCGGCAGGGTATGTGCAAGCGTTTACTATGTCAGCGTTTACAGCGTTAAAGAAAGAAAAAGAAATGATAAAGGAGAGAGATAATAGAACGCCAGTGATGCTTTCACATGCATCCCTGTTTAAAGGATAATGCAATGAAGATGGTTCCCGTTTTACGACACTTCTACACGTCACTTTCTGGTCACCGCTATATGTAATGCCGATGTCAGTTACGCGGGTAGGCGTCAGGACGGCTGGTCTTGGATGTGCTATTGCGAGTGCGAGATGGAGTTTGACAAAAAGAAAAAGAAAGGGCCGTCAACGCCGACGGTGGAGCCGCCACATTGTGCGTGCCCTAGAAGTTTGGAGCAGAGAGAGGAGAGAGACGAAGAGGGAAACAAAGGGAGGTTAACCAAGGACGTGCCCGTTTGGCTACCCTACTCTTGGGAAGGGGGAAAGGGGGACGAACAGATAAGGGGAGAAAGGTAAAAGTAATAGAGTCAGTCATACACAGAAGAGTCAGTCGCAGAGGACTCTCCGCTGTCAGAAGCGTTCGTGCAATCTGGCATCCTCCACGAAGTGCAGAAGAGCTTTTATTGGCCCTTTGCATGCAGGAATGCACAGGCTGTGGTCGAGATGCCAACACAGCTATTCTCTGGCCCAACTTAGCGCTGCCGTTTCCCTAGCAGCCATCAGCTTTCGAAGCCCGCACGCATTCTTGTGATGTTAATTGTTCCAGCGCTTGCACATATTAAATATCGAAACCTAATCTAATGTGCAGCCAGCGAATCTGGTGCCGATTGCCGGTGTACTTTTACCTGTTGCTCAACAGCTGTGTCGCAGTAAATAAGCTACGGGCAGAAAACGTTGGGATATTGGAAGGCCGTAGCTGTTCTGATTAAAACGTACGCCGTGGAGACGCTTTTCAAGGGGAGTTATTGGTCGACGTGCTTACTGGAACATTGTGTATGCGCAGAAATCTTTCTTATGCGCCTGTCGCCAAGCACAAATGTGATCTTATTTCGATATCTTCCAGTGGACAAGACTCTGTGCGAGCAATCGAACAAGTTCTACTGCGGAGACAAGCTCTGCATTTCCTCCGCTTTGAGGTGCGACGGCCACGAAGACTGCAAGGATGGAGAGGACGAGGTCAACTGCAGTGAGTATACAGCCTCTGCCATTCCTTACACTGGCGTTCATGGAATACTTGCGTGGATATAGCGGAAACAACATAGCGCATAAAGAAAAAAAGGGCACCTCGTGGGACTTGCCTTTCGACCGTTTGTATAGTTAGTAATACATCATCATCATCATCATCAGCCTGGTTACGCCCACTGCAAGGCAAAGGCCTCTCCCATACTTCTCCAAGTTAGTAATACAGTTATCACTAAAGGTGCTGCTATGATTACGATAGTTACCATAAGCAGCAAATTATATATGTGACAATTCTGTCAATTTAGGGGCCGAATTCGGAAAGGTTTTTTTGTTCGTGAGTGCTTTATCTGCATTTGGCCGCCGCCTTCGCTAATAATACGAATAATACGTACGTCGAGCAGCAACAGGATTGGTCAGCATTTAACAGGTCTAGCGTAGGAACTTACACTACGTGTGACACCCCTAAAAACCCGCTTGTTCGGGTTGCGTGCTTGCGTAGCTTCCTCGTTCGTCGAAGCCGACTATCCCCCAACAGAGGTTTTTACGCGGAGGGGGACCGCTTGTGTCACTTCCTTCGTTTTACAGATCTGTATAGTGGAATTATTTACTCACATCTCAGTCGAGGCAACCGAGAGCGTTATTATGGCAGAGTCGAGCTTCGCAGTACGTAAGTGAAAAAATATGAATAAGTTGGCACCGAACTTTGGGCCCTCTCTGTTAAGAAAGCAGTGCTCAACAGGTTGTACAATATCGCACATTTATGTGCTTAAGATCCAGCGGCAGAATAAACGAAGCTTTTCGTTTGTCAGAGGTGTTTGCCAGTGACAATATAGTATCTAGCGTCACAATTGTCTTGCACCTGCTCTTTGGAAAAGTTAGAGTATAAGAACGTTTACCACAGAAGTCGAAGTCTCCCGCAGACTTCCGCTTGCACTACGTCATTCGCCTAACGTGGATCAACACATAATATAATACCGAGTCGGCATATTCGTCCAATACCTCATCAATATCCTTGCAGACGTACTGGCTGTCGGCTCTGTTCTCGGCGGCATTACACAACGAAACAACAAACACTATCAAAAATATTCTCGCAGAAGCTGTGTTCGGCACTGGCGCTTTGTCTGCCGCTTCCCCACCGAGAAATATTTTCTCGCCTTCTGATCCACGTTCTCGACAGAAAAATGTGGATCAAACCCAGTTTTCTTCCGTGGGTAATGCACATTTCCATGTCGCGTACTTGCAAACCTATTTGTGACTACTTTCCCGTTAATATGCCACTCAGCGGTCGCGCAGCGTTCGCTGTCCCCTAGTTCGGCTCAGTAATCAAAGAGTACTTTTTTTCTTTTTTGCGAGTGTGGGTCTAGCGCCGCGAAACCGCGCAATAGGGGCGTTCGCGTTCCAGTCGATGATGACGATCGCCATGTGCAGCACTGGTGTGGTCACGTGACACATGCCTGCGCAACGTTTGGCTCTTTCGAGCGCATATCTCGGAATCATCGCCGTAGTTAAACCGCTCCTTTGTAGCCACGTTCCTTTCGCAAGACCGAGAGCTCTTCCTCGCAAAAGCAACCCATCTTTAACTCCGCGACGAGAGGACCTTGTAGCGCTAAAAGAAAGTCTCGTAATTCACGGTATACAGATAGAGTGTCGTGGCTTCCACATCTGCAGGCCCGCGACCGAGACAGCTCCTTCAGATGCTTCGCCTTGTTAGCTGCTGTCGAAGCGATTTAACTGCATCGACAACTTTAGCATCGCACCGTTCGTGCATCCGCTTTAGGAATCAGGGCCGTTCGAGTTCACGAGAAGCGCCGACCCTTTTTGCTCGGCCGCTCTTTCCTCAACAAACTTCAACCTCGCACGTTCTTGCATCCCCGCCAGCAACTGAACTCCGCGCCTGCCAGCTTCGACGGCAATCAGGAGACGATTAGCTGTGGCGTCAGCAAACGATGGTCAGCAAATAAAAGACGCGCGGAAACATCGCATTGACCCGGCGAGCTATATGCCGATCCGGCTGGCGATAGGCGGGCGACTGCCTCGCGAACGCGCGCTAACTTTACGAGCTTGTTGATGATCCGGTCGTTAGGAAAAACAGCTTCGTCCGGAGCCTGTATATCACGTGCGTCACAATCGCGCGCAACCAAAGGCCGACGCACGCCGGGTAAATGTATAGGGAGAGCCGATGAAGCGAAAATTGTAGAGTGCCGTGCGGACCGCGACAAGTAATCGCTTCCGGAGAAAAAATAAGAAAGAGTTGTTCGGCGGAGAAAAACAGCGAGTGCGCGCTGAGACTTCGCTGACGTGTCTTGTATGCACGGGATAAAGATACGAGAGGAAAAGAAAATGTGCTGGTTGGCCGCAAGTTGAGAAATATAAATGAGAGGCAAGTAAACAAGCAAACTTTCGCGATGAACTTCCTTCGAACTTTGCATTAAGAAAGAAAAGACAGGACGTGATTTCACGCGCACTGCGACGTGATCTTGCGCGAGAATGGTGAGTGCGTGGCGCGTGCATCGGGCTGAATTAAAGCAAAAAATTAAAACAAATCTCTAGCTGCTCGTTTTCGCCCCCCGCCTCTGTCTCTAGTGGTTTTATGCCTATTTTCTACTTTTCCTTCTTCTTTAACGCGGCATCGTCCACGTGGTGCGCTTATCGACATGCATTACCGTTGTCTTAAAAGAAAATTTGTTCTTGTAAAAACAAAGCAACGTTGTGGCGACGTCCCCAAAGCGTCGTACAAACAACGTGCCTAATCGAAACCATCTCGTTTTTTTTTTGTTTCCAGCCTGCGGTGAGAACCAGTTTCAATGCATGAACGGATTCTGCGTATCGTCTGCAACGGGGTCCGTTCGCTGCAACGGCATAGCCGATTGCGTCGATGGAAGCGACGAGCGTGGCTGCGGTGAGTGAGCGTGTCCTTGTACGAAAGTTGTTTTGAGACTTTGCAGTGGGCCCTTTAAAAAATTGACAAGCTGCCTTTCTAGCAATGCATGTTGCCCAAGAGATGGCGACCGCGGGTGCGACGCGAGAATGCTTTTAAATGCTCTGCTATCGCGTTGTTTCTGCTTTCGTGCATTCTGTTCCATCATATTTAACGGGTGGAATGAAGAACAATGCACGAGCAGCCTGGAGAGATATGTATAAGATGTATAGAAAGCCAGGGAGAGAGAAGTGGTTAGGAAAAGGCTAACAAGGCTGAGGCCGGTTGGATGCTGGGGAAAGGGGGAAAAGGGACTGAAAGATGAGGAGGAGGAGGACAGATGTTCACAGTATGCACGACGGGTACACAAGAAACGAAGCAAAGACAGGGAGATGATCAAGATGTAGTTCTGGTGATCTACCCTGCACGAAGTGCAAGGGCAAGGGGATAGACAGAGAGGAGGTAGAGAGAGGGAGGATCTTCCCAGCAATCACCATTCTGACAACGTGCTGGCCGCCACATTTTGTGCAATTGCCCATTGCGGGAAAATCAACTTGACATATTTTCTAAAGGTTCAGGGCAGCACGCATTGTTCTCGCTTTCTCTTCATTTTCGCTCGGACTGAAATAGAAACATTGTAACAGTCTCTTTATCTCCTTTCTTTCTTCCTTGATAACGAAAAAAAAAGAAATTTTGTCATCAAGCGGTACACAATTTTTATTTTTCCTGGTCCAAATGAGTTTCTGCGACACACTCCTGTGGCTTGTTATCGCCTACGTATTTGTCCTCGAATGTTGCAGTGTCACCGAGAGGAAAACAGTGTGCAAGTTATTTCGCAGAATTAGGCGGTACCGAGGGCATGAAATCTGGCTTTTGAGCAGATGTGTCGCTGAAGGATAACCGGACTGTAATACGATATGAGAAACAATACCAACACTTCTCGTACTTCCCCGTTAGCTTTAGTTGTAACACTACCTGCAACGTTACACATTTTGGATTTCCAGAGCACAGAGATGTCCTTAAACCGTGTTTATCGCATGAACGCGGTAAATAACAAAATTTTATCAATTACGCCCTGTTGAATTCCCAGCTTCTGAGATAATCGTGACCAAATAAAGGCAGCAGGCATTGCCTGCTGGCTTTATATGGTTACGATTAACAACAAATCGAGCCCCTCTGTTTCCCTTCTGCTCATTGCCTCCGAGTTGTCATTTTTTATCTCTCTCTCTCTCTCTCTCTCTCTCTCTCTCTCTTTGTGCACAACCTTTACGTTTTTTCTGTACTGAAAGTAATAATCTTTTTATTTTTTTCTTGCTTGGGATTAGCAGTTACGAAATGGCGCTTTCGTTTGCTCTAAAACGCTACCTTATTACGTTTTAACATCACGTGTAACACGCGTGATAACTCGGTGCCAACTACGTACTGAATAGCATGCATCGAATACTCATGCATGTCATGCATCGAAAATAGCGGAGATCAATTCCTGCCATGTCATGTTGCTCACTGCATGCAGCTGTGGTTTTCCAAGTGAATAAGCTACCCTCTGGCAGAGAACAACTTGGGAGAGATTTCCAGAACCGCAATCTGCCATTTTAGCCAAACATAACAAGTTGCCTTGAGGGGACAGGGTAGGTCCTATTCTTGCCATGCATTTTAGGCTATGTTCGTGACCCTTTTTCTCATGATCTGCTGGGGTTAGAACATTAACCTTGGTGGCATTGTAATCAGCAATGTCAGGTAGTGTTACTGAACCAGGATTATTTTCTTTTTTGAAGGATTAGTCTTTTTGTTTTCTTTTCTTTACTGGACCCACCAAATTTTAGAGCCAAAATTTGCAGTAAATAGCCTGTAAACAAGAATCCCCGACAAGAATATTTATTATAATCCTGGTTCAGTAGACTGTCTATAATGTTTGCTCAATATCTGGAAAATATTAGCTCCCTAGCGCTTGTAGTTTCTGAAAAAAAGGGTCAAATGCAGCAAAGTTTGGTGTTTTGAGATAATTGGCTTTGAAGTGGAAGAAAGAGCGTTATTGCGATATAGGACTATAGAAACAAATTCTGGCGCATTTTTTCAATAGCCACCAGCCTGGTAGTCCCCTCCGTCGTCAACACTTCTTTTCTGTGCTAGCTGCCTTTTTTTACTAGTCGTGTAGCCCTCTCTGCAAAGTACAGTCGCCGCCGGTGAACTTCGCGCAACCACGGGACTGTGAACCGTCCTGGAGAAACTCAGAATGACCTCAAAATGTTGGCTCGAGCAATGCTGCGGTCATTAAAAGTTAGCACAGCATCCATTGTCGCTATTTTCAGTCTTGAGGCCAAGAAAGACATTCTTCAGAGCGCGCTCCCATACGACGTTGTTGAACGCCTCATTCGCCTCCTGAGTTTTTCCATGGAGACATTTCTGGAGAAGCTCGGGCTTTTAGAGCTGCTGAAATACCGGCGTTCCGCTTCAAGCGTTCCGTCGAGCGCAAAAGCTTCGATGCAGACGCGCACGTGGTGGCCGCGGCGCCCACTCCTCGATTGTGTTGCGGAGAATTGGCGACATTGGAGATCGACTTATGCCGGTTTCCGTGGAAGAGGCGTTTTTTAAAGCACTTCTTTGGCTTCGTAATTCCATTGCCGCTAAATAACCAGCACTAAAGTATAAACAAATTTGATTGTCCGCGAAAACACGCCGAAGCACGAGCAAAACGCCGCGCGTTGCGAGTAATCCAGCTGCGTCTTAGGATTCGTTTGGCTAAGTGAAACATGCTAGTTAGGTTTTCACTGTTGCCAGATGAGTGACAGCCATACCGCTAAACGTGACAAAAAATAGGCCGTGAAAAAAAATTTTTTTTTTCTTTCAGTTTAAGAGAGGCACAGATCCCGAGCATGTGTCAAAGGGGGCGTGGCTGGATGCTGCCTAGGTTTCGAAAAATGTTGATTTTGACGTAAATATTTCGCGTGCGCGCAAATGAAACACTGGGCCATGTTAAGGAAAGAATAGAGATTTTAAATTACACAAAAACAAAAAATCGATTTTTTTCGGAAACTTTGCCTACCCTGTTCCCTTGAGCAATACCCGAAAAACTGCTTGTCAAAGCTGGCTTCTCCGCGGTAGGAGGCTTTTTGTGGAAAAGCCAACTTCATGGCTCTCTTCATTCCATGGGCAATGAACTTGTATATTACAAGCATATCTGCGCTAAACCTAGAACGCCGCTATAACAACGGTAAACGGTAAACGGTGTTGATTGATTGATTGATTGATTGATTGATTGATTGATTGATTGATTGATTGATTGATTGATTGATTGATTGATTGATTGATTGATTGATTGATTGATTGATTGATTCTCAATCGTGATTTCAGATTTCTGTAGAGCAGCAGTCACGTGACTAATGAGCGATGCGGCCGTCCTGAAAGAGCAATGACTAGCGAGAGAACAAAATAGATAAAAGGCAGAGAGGTTGACCAGAGTGTCCGGTTGGGTATTTTGTACCTGGGGAAAGGGTAGAAAGGATGAGGAGCGAGGAAGATTTGATATGAAGAAAGTGACTAGGAATTTATTGAGTAGGAATTTATCGGAAAGGTTTCTCGAATCAAACTGTCACGTTCATCGCCGCGATAACCACTGGCGACCGGAAGGCTCGTCGTGCGTAACCGAGCGCTTTTTGTCGTTTCAGTGCAAGTGGACAACAACGGATTGGCGCAGGCGTTCGACGGCGACATGGGCTCGTGGACGCTCATGTGCGCGGACAACGCGACGCTCGACCACGGGCACCAAATTTGCCAGGAGATGGGATACAGGTGCGTTGCACCGACGTCGCCACTGTGCGCCTTCCAACACACAACGACACTACCGCTTTCAAGCACACGTTGAAGACACCTTATATACCTAATATAGCCGTCTTACGCAGGGCCTGCAGAACCTTGCGTCAGGTCTACTGACGAGGCTGCCCATTAAAATTTATTCCTCACGTATTGAGAGGGAGGTGGGAGGGGAGATCTATGTCTCCTAAATGTGTATTGCCAAGTTGATGCTTTGTTTGCTTGATAAAAAGTGATTTGTCCTTTTCCGTCAGAAGTCTCTTCGCTTCTCTGTTGCAGACCATGCGACAAGTGCTATATAATTCTATCTTTATCTGTCTTGTTCCTTACTCCTTTTTTCTTTTGCATACGTCTGCTTCGTATACGATAGCAAACTGTTTAATGACCTCAAGGACTAATTTCATCTCGTCTAATCTTTTTATACGTTCAACAAATTAATGTTGTGGAGAGGCCGGCAACGTATTTGTTGCCAACGTTTTCCGATATCGCAATGAATAAACCAACAAAAGCAATCAATTTTCTTTTTCTCTAGTGTTCGATGTTTGGGAGCATACGTTTCCTTTTGCGGAAATTTAATTCCGTCCTTGAACACTTCCCCAAATAGGAGTTTCTTTCTCAACGCGAGCTTGACAGATAATTACCTAACTCCTGCTAAACCATCGAATACTGGGAGCCACCATCACCTAAACATCGCGCTTTATTTTGCCCGTATAGACACCTTTAAATACAGTTTCTTTCCCCGTGTAATTGAATAGTGGAATTCCTTGCCTGGTCCTATTTGTTCTCTGCCTTTGAACTTAATTTTAGCGACTATTGAATAGGTAGTTATTTTCGTTTCGTCTGTATTGTTCATATTGCCTGTGTTATTTGTCTTTGTTCTGCTTTTCACGCCCACTCCTACAATAGCCCAATATATCTGCTGCATGTATATATATATATAAAAAAAAGACACGCTCCTTACTACGTCAGAAAAAAAAAACACATTTTTCCAGGCTAATTCACGGCGAGGCGGCAAATTGCTTGACCGGTACATAAACTTCTGTCACTATGCATCTAGCAATGTAGTCAACATGAGCAGTTTTCCTCGTTTTTATTTATTTATTTATTTTTTATTTCGCGCTTTGCTCGCCTCTCCTAGTATTGGCAAATGACGTGTTCCTTTTCTCTCCTCTTTTCTTCAATGCTTTCACTCCAGGAAACTTGCGTGGTGACGTAAGTGACCCACAGCCTCAGCGAATATTCGCCGCTGTGTGTTTTTGTGCTTGTGGCGTCTTGTAAGATTGTCACGTTTGTTTTTCTTTCTTCTTTATTTTTTCTCTGCCTCTCTCTCGTTGACATCGCAGCGGTGCCCTTTCGATAAGGACGGTGAGGGTCGAAGCCAACGTCACCTCGTGGGGCTCGTGGAGCGACCCTTACGAGGGTCCCGACACCCTCTGGTCGAAGGGACTCACCTTCTCAGAGCCGTGCCACGATGGTGCGCTCGCGGTCAGGTGCGACTATTTCGGTGAGTGGTGAGCGAGAGTCGCCTAACTACGTCAACAATTTACCCTCACTCCCCATTCTTTGTTTGTGTCCATACTGCCTTATTGGGAGTGATTAGATTTGCGGAATAAAGATTTTGTAACGTGTCGCGGCTTCAGCTGCTCTCCTTCCATCCCCCCCCCCCCCCCCTCCATCCCCTTCTTTTTTTAGAAAAGGCGAGCGTTCTGCCCCTTGTCACATTTTCTGCCTGTGCATCTTTTTTTTAATGATTTCTTTCTTTTTTTGTGTGGGGAGCATACACAATCCTTGTACCGACAATGCGACAATGCGACAATTCCTTTCGCAGAGTGCGAGAATCAGACGGAAGTGCTGTTCCGCATTGAGCGCGAGGCAACGGGCCAGCAGGCGCAGAACGACGTCTGGCCCTACCTGGCCCTGCTGCACGGGAACGACTCGGCGACCGCCTGCCACGGAGAGATCGTGAGCCCGCTCTGGGTCTTGACCACCGCCTACTGTCTGCAGTGAGTTGTCACCTCGCACCATCTTTGCCGTGTGCAAAACAAGTGAACTAGGCAGTGCCCGGGCGATCAAAATCGGTCATCATTAATCTCAAAGAGAGAGCCGCGACTGCGTTCAGAAAATGTAAAACTTTCACGCGGCCGACACTAACGCATTCAAGCAAATATTGTGAATTGGTCACTTCCTTGTGCCGATGGGGCGCGCAGCTTGCAGAATCGCTTAGGCGGACGTCTGGTGAAGATGCTCTCTGTAACGATCTCCCGTAATGTTACATGCATTAAATTCGCTTCTGGTGCATTATAACGGGGAAAATTAACCACATTATGGCACAAGCACGAAACGCAGGCAAACATCTACCACAAAGAAGAAAAAGAAAACCTGAATGGTCGCAGAGGACACTTTGTACATATTTATTTTTCTTCTCTCCTATCTACGAGGTGAATAACGATGTGCCCCTTACAGTACTAAACTTGGAAAATATTAAAGTCGGCATAGATGCACGGAAGGAGGCTTACATAACACAGCAAGGAAAGAAACAAAGGAGAAAACGACACGGCCAGAACGGGCACGTCGCGAAGTCTTGGCCAGGTCTGCCTTCCTAGCGCTTCTCCGCCGTTCGCTCAATAACGGCCTCGTCTGAAGGGTAACACCACACGCAACAAGCATTCACGAACACTGATGACACAAACAGCAAGGGTCCTAAGAAGCGACACAAAGACTTCAGTGCCTAGGCGCTATTATCGAATGCGTGTTAGATATCACCACGTTCTCCCATACTCATCATCTATGCATCGCAGCGGTCATTGCTCGTGCCACAGACTTTGAGGCACCGGAACTGTTACATATGTTCTCCCCCTCCTCTTCGCCCTTCTCTCTCCCCTCGGCAGGCAGCTTCCGCAGAACGCTTCGCAGCTGTACGTGCAGGCTGGCTTCGCGCGGCCTGCCAGCGCCCGCGAGCACCACCGCGTCGTGCGCGTGGTGCTGCACCCGCACTACTCGCAGTTCCGCTCCAGGACGCTGCCCGACTACGACCTGGCGCTCGTGAGGCTCGCCGAGCCGCTGTCCTTCGCCAACCACGTGGCCTCGGCCGTCTGCCTGCCCGACGACGTGGCCCGACCGGGCGTCACCTGCTTCGTCGGTAGCTTGGGAAACGGAATGCCCCGAGGTAAGATTTATACCGATGTACTAACGACTCCGTCTAAACGCGACAATTTGCGGTTGGTTCTTGCTTTCTATATTGCATTGTTTTCCTCATTCGCTTACTTCCTTTGTCTGAACGCCTTCAGTACACGTCGTAGCACATGTCGTCTAGCGACCACTATCATTTCTCATCGATTCAAGCAAGCTGACGCTAAAGGCTCGTCATCGTTGTGTGTGTGCCCATGTTCCTATTTGCTCACATCTTCATGTAATTTCTACATATTCATTAAACAATCAAACTTTGTGGAAAACCAGGCGTTGAAAGTGGCCGAAATTTTCAATGTCATCAAATGAATCAAATCAAGTCAATGCGTCAAGCAATGGCTCAAATGACGTGAAAGTGAACTAGTCTCGCCAGATGTCCGATATGCTACCGACTGCTGGACATGAAAAATGTGGGAAAGAAGCGCACAAAAAGGTCACAACCGAACCCTCTCCAAGCTACTCACAAAGTCTCTATTCCTTATTGGTTGACACATGCGATCTTAGGGCTCTCTTCCGACAGAAGGCGGTTTTGCTCTCAGTGCCTTCCTCAAGATGAGCAATGACGAAGTACCAACTCTGACAGCGCACTTTTTTCTCAAGTCACGCGGCCCAAATGAAGACCGGAACCGCTGTCGGCGGCGCGCGTAGTGCCGGAACAAATTTTACGCTTGCGAAGTACACCACAGGCTCAAGCGCGAATCGTAGCCCAAAGTGCGGGAACTGCACGAGTAATCAGCGACTCTTGCTCCAATGCGGAGATAATTCGAGCGATTAAGTGCGCCCAAAGCCAGTCGCCTGCCAAGGAAAGTACCCTCACGCTTCATCTGTCCCCTGGACAGAAAGAAGTTTTCTTCCACTAAAAGAATAAGAGAATTTAGGATGGTGAATTGAGCCAGGCTTGCTTCGTGCCCGAGCCGCAACTGTGGATTTATGTGCACATGCAGTGATCTCAGTCAATTATCGAGTGACATCCACAGGCGTCCAGTACAGTTTTTATTGGACAGTCTTACACCTTTGATGACTGTATGACTTGAAAAATGGTAACAGAAAGAATGCACCATCGAAAGCGAATAAGCCTCATCTCGTATGTAATGCGTATAATATGCCTTAACATATCGTCGGAGATTACTGCTCAACTATCTTGCTTTTTTTTTTTTTCTCCCGCCAACACCTTTGGCCACCACACTTGCAGTTCCATTCACGACGGCGTCGTCGATCATCCACCTGCCAATCGTCATAAACGAGCTGACCACGTGCAACAACGAAGAGCACTATAAAAACGATGTCACCCAGAAAATGATCTGTGGAGACGGACGCCAAATGAAGCGTCAGCTGTGCGATGTAAGTACCATTTTGAGAAGTTTCCCTATGCCCGATTCCATCCAATTCACTTATTCAGTTCGGATTATGCGAGGAATGCTTCCTTGTGCGGCGTTGTCCGTGACGTTTGCAGCGATTTGACAATAACTGCAAAGTGGCTGTGTACATAAGAACGTTCTCTGTTGATTGTCATTGTAGTTAGACATCAATGAGTCCTCTACTGGGCTTGAAGTGGTGAAACATTGCGCAAGTAAAGGGTTGTAATAAGTTCGCTGCTTCTGAAGAAAACAACTACTTCGTAGATGAAATTGACATTAACGGGGAGTTGCATGCGTAAACGAGCAACTTGCAGATCGCGCCTTTGTCAATCTAGTAGCGCTGCATCTTCATCAGCTGTACCTTCTTTTTTCTTCTGTCGGCCAGGGTGATCTCGGAGCTCCCTTGATGTGCCTCTCGCCCAACAACATCTGGCGCTTGGCCGGCGTGCTCAGCTACCAGCGGCACTGCGGCACCTACCAGAAGCACCCGTCCGTGTTCTCCAACATCTACGAGATGCGGGACTTCATCCACAACGTGACCGGCCTGCTCTCCTACAACGTCACCCACGACCCGCAGCTGTACACGCTGCTCGAGTTCCCCCAGGCCGACGACGGCAACGTCTCGGCCGCCGTCCGCTCGCTCGCCGCCGGCAAGATGGCCGGCCTCGAACACAACGCGTCGGCCGTGGCAGC
Organism: Dermacentor andersoni; assembly: GCF_023375885.2. Lineage (NCBI taxonomy): Eukaryota > Metazoa > Arthropoda > Arachnida > Ixodida > Ixodidae > Dermacentor > Dermacentor andersoni. The sequence goes on along the minus strand of NC_092817.1, from coordinate 122,875,402 downwards.
CGCGCTCTATTCGCACGAGAACATCCTCGGCGAGCACGGGGAGAACGCCAGCGCAGCAACGACGACGGCGGCGGCGTCGACGAGCGCGGGGCACGACGTCATGTACCTCGACTTGGAGGGCGTCATCCCCAAGGTGAACCACACGAAGGACTCGATCCTCGACTCGGAAGGAGAAGTTAACGTCACGGAGACGACCACCGTGGAGACTCCGACGACGCACAGCGGCGCGGGTGTGGAAGCCAGGCTTCAAGAGGTCGACCACGCGGGTGTCCACGCGACGACCACGACGATGACAACGACGACTGCGAACGCTACCGATGGCCCGACGGTCGTCGCCACCACGACGGTTGACCCTCACGAGAGCATGGCCTCTTTGAGGCTCATGGACGCCGACTCGGGCGACGTCTCGCCTCCGAGCGAGACTAGCCGCGATGCCCCCGCGTCCTCTGTTCAGCATGCTCACCATGACGACCACGAAGACCGGCACCAACACCACACCGCGCCAGCGAACGATACCAGAACAGAAGGCCGGGGCCGATCTGCGCTCTTGGCCAATCGGACAGTGGTCGGCGAACAGTTGCAAGCGTTTATCGAGCGTAACAGCGCCGAAGAAACGATGACAACTGAGCCGGGTTCGGTGGAGAACGGGACTGCACTTGCAGGAACTGCGACAGCTACGGAAAGAACGACCGGAACGTCCGACGAGGTCGACCGCGCCACTACGCACGACAACGCGCGATCGCCGCTCGAGACTTCAACGGCCGCGACGAACGCTTCCAGCGCGGAAACGACCACGATACTGACGGTGACAAGCCCGCGGCACGATGGCCATGCCTCCACGTCGATGCTGGAAAATGGCACGACGACGGTGGCGCCTGAAAGCTTGTCAACACTGCCAGCCGCAGGAGATCCTACTGTCGACGATTCACGCCGTGCCACGACCGAGGCTGCAATCGTTGCGGCGCCGGCAGTACAGAAGAACGAGACACTGCACATCGCATCTCATAGTAAGTTTGCCCCCGTGTTGGAAATGTGCAATGCTTCTCCCGTAATGAAACGCTCCCTCATGCAGTTTCGTGCACGACCTTTCGTAGTTATTCCGAAGAAATGGTACCGATCTTGCGCAAATTATGCGTCATTTCAGTGTAACTGAAGTAAGGACAACATATGAAATTATTTCACTGTGATGAAACGTTTGAACAGGAATTCACGGCAACTTACACGGCAGTAAACTGCGTATTAGAACGTCTCACTGCTGCAGAATTGTAGGTTGTTTTTTGAGGTGATGAAATCTTCCATGTGAATGTCAATTCACGTACTCTTTCTTCCTTTCTTTCTTTCTTTCTTTCTTTCTTTCTTTCTGCAGATTCGACCTGCCTAGGATTCAGCTGCAACTCTGATGGTGTGTGCATTGACCAGTCCGGCGTTTGTGACGGCAATTACGACTGCAAAGATGCCAGCGACGAAATTAACTGCGGTAAGCAAGCAGTTTCTTCAGCGCCCTCCCTACCGAACTACTTGACTAAACTAGCGTCACGTGGAAAATATGCGTAGATCTGTCGACATGGTTTGTTCTCTTGCGGTATACCACTAGCTTGACAGAGCAATATGGTGTCAAGTTCATCAATAATGCGACACCGGAGACACTTGCTTCAGCTAAATATTGTAAGGAAAAGGCCCCCCTAACCAGCCGGTTGTCTATAAAGCACGCAGCTGTACGGACAAGGACGTTCATCAAAGAAACGAACTTCTCTCTCTGATTTCCGCCTGACATATAATATCAAACGCTATCATATAAACGTATTGGTTAGCGGAAAAATCTTAGTTTATCGAATCTCAAATAAAGTGTAACTGAGATAAAAATCATTACGAAAATAATTTCGATTTTAATATTTTCCTGGTGAAAGAGGCGACGGAGAAATAAGTCTTTTACCAACAAAACCAACGAGTGATTTGGTTAAAGAATGCGGATGATATATCTTTTTTTCTGCAGTCCAACTCAAGGATGCAGTTGTACACGGGAGAAAAGAAGGAGCCGGTTGGATGCCTGCTTGCGGGGACACCTGGGACGATGCACTCAGTGACAATGCCTGTCGAGAAATGGGCTTCGAGTAAGTACCTTGATCCAGGATCGAGCTCTGGTTCGCTTTAGTGTGAATAGCTTACACTGCTGAATCATGAATTTATTTAAATTTATTGCCTACGTTAGTCTGTGGTCCCATATATCTATTTGAATAACACTGATTTCCTTATGTTATCATCCAATTGAGGAAATTCTTCACCTCCGGCCTGAAGTAGCGAACGTCCCCCACTGACAGAATGAGTCGCAACTTCACGCGAATTTTTATCGCGTTCACGTAATTTGTTTCTTTCTTATCTGAGGATAATTCCCGTATAATTAATGTCACAATTCGAGATCAACTCAGATGGCCGCGTTAATATTGTCGTTAAGAAGTTATTGTAGGTCATATTGTCCTTCAACTTTTTTGATAAGGTGCTACAATGCACGAAATGTTATGCTTTTTCTCTTTTTAGGAAGGCTTCGGAGACCAGTATTATTGCGCTCGAGTCACCGTACGCGATGTCCCTTCGTCATAGCAACAAGTCACATGAGCAAGCGAGCATACTGCAGTCACTGACACTCAGGTAAAGAGGTTCCCATGCAACCTGCTTCATTGTAAAAGTACCTTTGCATTAGGTGTGTAGTTTACACTGGCTGTGTTTTTATCTTCCCATAGCAATGAAACGTGCAATACCAAGGTCACAATGAAGTGCCATCATTACCGTAAGTACCGAACTGTTTTGTATTATTGCTGGCGGTATCTAAGGGGACGTTGGCGCCTGCACATGGCGCCGGTGACTCCACTTCGACTAGGTAATTGCTCTCCAAACAGTGAAAATAATAATAAAAAATAAATTAATGAAAGAAAGAATCACATCCATTCGAATATCCACGTACGGAACAAGTAATCCTGAGCTTTTAGAAAATCCGAACCTGCTTGGAAACTATGTTACTTCAGGGCAGCGGGACATTGTTAACTGAGGAACATGACGTGGCTTGTCCTCGAGCTTTCGGATTAGCTCTCCAAGGCACATTTTAAACAATAGCAAAGAGAAACGTTAACAAGCCAAACTATCTTCAGCGGAGGTACATGCCAGAAGGATGCAGGCGCCCTCAGCTAATCAGCACTTCAGCAGCGGACGACATGGACGTATTCACTAGGTGGACAGTTACAGAATACCCTCCCCCTCCCCCCTCCCCGCCACCAGGATTATATCGTTCTATGTATAGCCAAGTTACAGGAAGAGAGACTCGACTATACAACTACATTGTGATTGTGTGGGACAACTAAAGAACAATCATTTTGTTATTATTTCATAATGGCATATTCTGTTCCAAGTCGTTTCGCTGCAGCGCGGACAAAGTGAAATCTCATTCGTCTCCATGTTTAATGTTTCAGAGTGCGGGCACTGGAACGCGACGTTAGCGGCCTCTCCCGGCGATTCCTCCGAGTCCGGTTCAACGGATGCTGGTCATTCCGGACACTGGCCGTCGATTGGTGTCCTGTCCTCGAAGGAGAGACACTGTGCTGCCCACCTAATTTCAAATCGTTGGCTTCTGACTTCTGCGTCCTGCATGAACGAGAGGTAAATCCATGCTCCCCCGTGCGGTCGATAAACGCCGACTGATAAGTATAGTATGTGTATAATACCGGACACTACACCGCATAGATAATATTCGGAACTTGCGAAAAGCGCTGATGATGTTGTTGAACCTGTAGTCCATAGGTTTGATTGCTCTTAATGGAATATATTCATATGTAGTCGTAGAGGTTGTTGAAAAGTATAGTCAATATATTTCTGCGATGTTGTAAAATTGAGTTAGGAGATCTGTTAACTATAGAACAGCAGTAACATTTGACCGAACATTCTGAGTCCGTATTTATCGAAGCTAGTGCAAGGCTGAGCGTTCCTAGCAAACAGTTAACGTTTCGAGAGCTGGCTGACTTCTGTAATTACATCTGCCTAAATCCAATAAGTGGAAGTTAATCAGAGTTAATCAGAGGAATGTTCTGAGTTATATATAAGTTAAAGATTATTCTGCTAATTCTGATGTCCGCCTGTAATGTCAAGCTTGGTCGGCGAAAATTATCATTTTGTACTGAAACCTCTTTTAATAGTCTAAAAGTTTCCACGCAGGAACACATGATATATCACTAGCAGGAGTGGAATAGATATATAAACGTAAGCCCAACTACAAAGGCATTTCATTTCATTATTCATTTCACACGGGCGCAATAAAAAAAAAAGAAATAAGGAAAATTCACACCGTTAGCTTTCTTCCACGATGCTACGCTAAATAGGCGGCACGCGAGGTGACGCTATAAACGCAACTTAGTGTTACTAACACCATGGTGAAGTGCGGAACTGCCTTCTTCTAACTTCAAATCTTGCACGTCGCAGTGGTTCTGGCTCCTGGACGTTCCGGTTCCTGCGACCGCACAACGCATCCCACGCACCGCACTACTCCGTCAGCGGCATTCTGTTCAACCACGGGCTGAACGTGTCTCAGCAAATGGGCGTGGCCCTCATCCGCCTGAACCATGCCGTTGAAGTCTCTGACCATGCAAGACCCATATGCCTGCCAGAAAAGGAAACTCAGCCGAAGAACTGCGTAATCGCTGGCCTGGTCAAGTCCGTCGCAGGTGAGTCGTGGCATTAGATATTTCGCGGATACACTGCGCCATGCAAGTTGCTATAGGTCTGTTCCCCGTTGAATGAAGCTCTAACAACTCTAAATAATACAGGTAATTGTTGGGTCTAGGCGATGGCGGCTGCCGCAATCGTTGAATACAAAATACGCTGGCATTCATTATTAGACGCTCAGCGTGACTGCTAATCCACCGGTACCGGGATCACCGCTAGTTTTTTGATGAAAAAAGAAAAGAAAAAGAAAACCAGGAAAGAGCAGGGGTCATATTCAAGCACGAAAATCTCCTCACGCTAAAACTTTGTAGAAGCAGATGCCAATCGTTATTTTGGACATATTATTAGCGAAGACGGCTGACCAACGAGAAACGGCGCTTAATAACGAAGAGTTCTGCGAATTCGGCCCCAGGTTTCCGGCGACCTATGGTAGAACGTATCAGTTGTGCAGCAGACGTCATAGTCTTCCGTGACGTCGCCGGCCGCCGAGAGGTTGGCCCCTCACCAACCAGGAAGAGAACGTGGACTTTGGCTTAATTCGTAGGCCTGCATCGCGCAATAATATTTGGCCTGGATGGTTGTGACGACGTGCTCTAAATAGTCTACTGCGCTAAGAAATTCGACCAATTAACAAACCTTAAACACTGAGCTTGTTCGTTGCACCGTTGCGATGCCTTCTGGTACGTCGCGCACACGTCAGTTTAGGCGGCATCGAAACTTATAGAAAAGCTACGTGTGTATCTATATTTCAGTGTAAGAAAGTGCAAAGTGGTGGGGGTGGGGTGTGAGACAGGGCCGAAATATTTGGTGTGGGTAAAAAAAAAAAAAGCGTCACCTATAATTTCACAAGTGTGGGCAAAAATAACAGACGCACCCACCGACTCGAGTCATTCAATTGTAATTCTGCCTGTTCACACTTCTTCTTCGGCTTATATTGTTTAAAGTCTCTTGTTTGTCATATCTCAAGCAAAAAAAAAGGCATTAAAACAAGAATGGCAGAATGAGAAGTAAAGGTACGTACAGAAATATCAGAGGCAGCAGCCATCATTTGCTGCATGCTAAATGGCGCCACAGTACATCGACGCAGCAACCACAAAAGGAAGCTCGTCAAAGTTCACCATAAGTGGTGGTTGAAGGCAAGAACACGTGCTTAAGAGGGCACCGTGTGGAAGACACCTAGAGTTGTTATTGCAAGTCCTTTCTGTAGCGCTTTTATGCGAAGATCTTTCAGTTTCTTGTTATTAGACCGCCCCTAGTCCTCTTACACGATATTACATTCTTATCTTCCAGATCATGCGCATCAGCTGCACTTCGCAGCGGTCCACGTCGTGCCAGCTTCACATTGTCACATAGACCATCCTGAACATGATGGAAGCACGCTATGTGTACAGAGCATGGAGCACACAGTGCCTCTATGTCAGGTAACGCTCAGCACAGTTTCCTCTGCGCGCATTCTTGATATTAAGGTACGCTTGCTCATGTTGCAGAATGGCCCAGGCTCATTTAGCCTCTGTTAGCATGCCAGTCATTGGAAGCATAGAGAGGCGGAAAGGCAGTGAAAGGAAAAAAAAACGTTTAAGAACGTAAAAGATAAATATGGGATTTTAACGTAACCACGTGCTTAGCAGCGCCACCACGGCGGGTGTTTAACATAAAAGTTAAACAGTGCAAGTCATGTACACCAGGCGAGAAAGCTATGGTGGTTTTAATACTAGTTGGGCGCACTGCAGTGTGAATATATTTACTGGAGGAACTGCAGGAGGGGCAACCTGAGTATATGGTGAACGTCCTCATCGCCATTGAAACAGAAGGAAGGAGTTGGTGCACGCTTTCTACTGCACAGGAAATGTTCTGTGTACACTGTGCCAAGGCCTCGCTACATCTTGAAAAGTATGAAGATGAAGGTCAACTTAAAGGATCGTCGGGCCACGCAATGTAGCCCCCGTAGAGCTTTCGAGGCCTTGAAGCCACAGTGGTCGTTATACAAACAGTGTGACTCGCTCCTTGGTGCTTTGGAACACCAATCTTGCCAGAGAATGCCGGCGCTCCAGAAGTGGCTTCAGAACACTCGACAAACACTGCACTTCGTGGTGATATAAAGCAGCTCATGGCTAAATATCCGATGAAATGGACAAGAGCATTCGTAGCTTCCGGTTCCTGCGTCAGTTGCGGCGCATTCGTTGGGCTCAGCTTACCGCGTGATACGCATCGGCTCTCACGTTACACTGTTAATGTGTACTTCTATAGATAGTAGCTCTCAGGACAAATTTAAACCGAGTGGACTCGAGATCGTTCTCTGAGTCTGATACGCGGACCGTGGCCATAGCCTTCACTGGCACAAAAAGCGATTCTTGCACTAATACACTACTTGAAGTGCAGCGGTTTAAGAGACCACTTATAGTGTCCTGTACATCCTCCCTCGTGGACTCGGTGCTCTCTCTCTCTTCCCCTTTCCCTTACCCCCAGTGTAGGGTAGCAAACTGGGCGTTCGTCGGGTGGACCTCCCCGCCTTTCTTCTCTTTGTTCGCTCTCTCTATATAAATAGTCTTTACGTGACGTCACGGACTCAGTTTCTCACCGCGCAGTACCCAAACAAACATGGCGCCAAAACACTATATTATCCCGCGTACATTGCCTTGTATTTTTGACGCTAACCGTTCTTCCCCGGATAATCAGTGTTATCAATTTGTCGCTTGGCGCGAGACGCACCTATCGTGCTGTCACGTTTCTCGATTAAACATCGACGTGCTAGTACCCCAGTATGGCGGCCCCAATGACGTCCTTTCAAACCACCTAGTTCACAGACGCTGTACAGGCGCACACTTTACAATACAGGTGCGCAAGTGCGCGGAGACAGAGTAAAAGTAAAACGGGCCACGACTACATAACATGAGCACAACACTACGCATGTTCGTTGTCCCTGAGTTATTCACGTAAATACGTAATTATGTACCACGAAGCTCCGTTTAAATTCCTTCGCTTCCATTAGAATCACTCGTATGCGCCATTACCTTGGGTCGCCCGTTGGTGCCCAATTAGTAGCATTTTTTGCTTAAACCATCTTGCTTACGCTATCGAACGTGGGACCCACATTGTGGCGGCTACGGCAACATTAAGTTAAAGGAAGCACTCTTTTACCAGAATACTTTGTCGCTACCGTCGGCATTTGCCAATGTATCGATTGCCGCCCTAAACGTTTAGACAACCTTCGTACGGTTAACCGAAGCGACTGTGTCGTCTTTGTAAGGTAGCTAGCTTCGTGACGTCGGCTTGTTAAACGTTCAGAGCATACACGTCCAAAACTAAACCAATAATCGCCTATGGTGTAATCTCTTTTTCTAAGTACGAGAGAGTTTTATTATTATCGGCAGGGCTTCAGTGGGCTCCTGTACGCTATGGGGGAAGACGTCGTAGCGTAGTTTAGGCGAGCACCAGTTAAGACGGAACACCGTGAGAGCCATACTACTGTGTTTACTTTCTGTTCACTTAAATGGCGCTACGATGTCTTCCCCGAGGTTGAACCAACTTGCCAGCAGCGGGTTACCTGTACAGCCTTCTAGAGTATAGTTCAAAAGGCTCTGAAAAGGTTCGCAAAAAGTGCACACGGCACTGGTAAAAAATAATAATAGTAACCAGCCTGGTTCCGTAAATCTAACCTTCAAGTTCAGCCAAGGTCAAATTGGGACGGCGGCGCAGCAGCCGCCACTAACAGCGGCTGCTGCGCACGTCCCATGGGCTCCCGTATCTTGAAAGCGATCTGCGATGGCTACAAAGTGCGCCGAGTGGTAGTAGCTTCGTATGCGCCGTGCTTTCGACGCTTAGTTAGCATTGAAGCGAGACGCAGCATGAAGGTCGATTCGCTCGCCCCTGCTGCCGCGCCGAGCAGCGTCTGTGTCCTCTCTTACTCCGTGGTCCTCTCCCAAAGCAAGCAAAACCGTGCTATCGCTCGACAAACTTGGCTTAATTGCGTCCAACCACGGCGATTTTTCGCGTTTCGCCCCCCATCGAAATGCGGCCGCCGGGGCTGGAATTCGATCCCGCGACCTCGTGCCTATAGCAGCTTATAATGCCGAAGCCGTTAAGCCACCACGACGGGTCGCTTCAACTTCAGCCGTGGTTCCCTCTCGCTCTCTTTGCAGCCAGCGGCAGAGGCAGCCCTGATGTGCACCGGCCATCGCGGCCAATGGGAGCTGCTCGGATGGCTCTCGCAGTCGTCGGTTCTGAGGCTATGCTCCGAGCACGGCACCGGCAACTCCACGGCGGCACTGCACGCGCCAAGCAGCGTCCTGCGCTCGATGCGCTGGGTCCTGGACGTCGTCGGTCACGGCTTGGCAGTCAACTGATGACGATCGGCGGGCGGATTGCGTGCGCCGGTGACGTCATCACGGCGTATTCCTTCCCGCTATATATACGCCTCCCGGCCGCGAGAGGAACACTGTGATACAACAAAATCGGACCCGTTCTCCTCTCCCCCTCCCCCCCTTTTTTTAGCTTTCCTTTTTTTTTTCTCAAGTCTGTGCGCGTGGACACTACATTTCAACCACTGTGCCAGCGTTACAAGACAAGAAGGGGGGGGAAAACAAAGAAGTTGCTGCAAGTCAACGTGACAGAAGCCTATAGCAACGCAACTTGAAACACACAATCCAAGAGGAGCCACGAACACAAAAGAGGATGGGAAGCAAGACACAGTTGCCAAGCAGAGGTCAAGAAGCCAACAAAATGTGCGAGTGCCACTGTGAGTGCCAGCGGGCGATGAACGTATTAGCCGCGTCGTTTGTGGCGTTTTCATACAATAGGTGCGCGCTACTAAAGGCGCGAGAAGTCTGCTTCAGTGCACATATCTCCGACGACGCGCGCGCATGCGCGCGTGTGCCTTTAGGACGAAAAAAAGAAAACAAAACGGGCGTCAGCAAACGGGACAGTGTGTGTACATTGCTTTTGTATTTGACTCTCCGTTTCCCTGTGGTTCTCGTTTCTCGACCTTTTCCTTCCTTTCTTTTTTTCTTTTTTTAGTCGTTTCATCGGGTGCCAATGTCTTCTCCTGCTTAGTCTGTGCAATGGTCGTGCTCAAGTGCTATAGGTCACAATAGAAAACGAGCGTACCCATACACGCCACCGTAGCGATGTACTGCTGTGATGGTGAGCGCGTTGTATTCCCCACGTGACGTCGCTTTCGGCTGTCCTTCAGGCTTCAAAGCGGGAGACGCGACCCCCATTTTAATTAAGGGTCGCTTCACGTTTTCTGGTTTAGAGCCCCGTCACCTTTGTTTTTGTATTTTCGTAGTTTGTTTTTTCTAGCGTGTTTGTTTCTGCTGTATTTGCGGCGGGAAACTTCTTTTTTTGTCAACCACGCAAACGCGCAGACTTATGTCAAATGCACGCGTCTCTCTCTGTCTGCGAGTGCTCTAGATTTTACACTGCGCAGGAGTGAGTTGTTTTGTGAATATTTCTCGTGTCGCACCGTGCTGGACTTCCCGAACGTGAGTGAGACCAAGGACGTGCATCTTTTTCTTCTTTTTATGTGTGTACGTGCGAGCATAGAAGCAGACTGTGTTTAGGTGTAATTTCTTCCATTGTTGTGCGACATGACGTATTGTGCTTAAGAAGATAGCCGCATGCGGTGCATGTTCTGGCTGCTGTCTTGCGAGGAGTGCGTTCTTTTGTAATATACGAGAGCTTTCTGTCACGTGCAGGCTTCGTTCCGCAATTTCGGCGGCATACTACGTACGTATGTTTACCCACTTTCGAGCACCCGTGACCAGGGTCGGGCAGGTTCCAGAGCAAATAATGTCATAATAATTTTAAAATAATAATAAATTTTCCCGAGAAGATAAGAGCCGCGGGAGCAGACCTTTGCCTGCGTTTCAAGCGGCCCGGCTGAATATTCAATATCGTTAGCATTCCAGCCACGTCAACACAAATCAAGTCGATACAGTATACAAAAGAGTGCACTAAGCTTCAGAAGCTGCGCATGGCCTTCACAATGTCTCGTCAAACGAACGTTTGTGGTGTCGTTTGAGCTCACTCGCACTGCTGGGCGATGTAATGCGAAACGGGACTTCGTTGCGAATTACAGAGAACGACGCCGGATAACGAGAATCGATGTTGCTTTCACGAAAGCTCTGGCTAGCATAGTCATAGAAAGCCTGCAAACTTAGTCTTTTGTCTCCTCGCAGTGACTTGATTCTCGTGGCGACATTTTCACCGAGTATAGCCGTGCTGAGAAGTTGCGCGTAACAGCCTCAAAAGAGCACAGGTGGTGGCGTGCCACCACTTTCTTTTTTTCTTTTCTTTTTTTTTTCTTATCATCAGTGTTTTCTGTTGTGTGTTTATGGCCCTATGTGTGTGTGGATGTGCGTGCACATGTTTTGTTTCTAGTTTATTTGCAAACTCGTGTGTGTGGGTGGGTGTGACTGTGTGTATATGCCTGGGCGTGTGTATCGTGCGTGACTGCGTGTGGACCGGAATGTTATTAATCTAGGTGCGTATTCTGTTCTAGGATATTTATATAAGCTATTTTATTCCTCGCTTTAACATGTCGTATGTTACCCTAACAGTCTTCCCTTTTTTCCCCCTCTGTGTCGTCGTTGTCCTTCTTTTCAGCCATCCCTTTCCCTTAACTGTGAACCGGGGTAGCGAGCCGACTGAACACGGCCTGTGTAAGTGCAGTTCTGACCAAATGTCAATAAACACGGCGAAAACCCGGCGACCATTCGTACGAAACCACTCAGTCCGCACGCGCGTCGTGAAAAGACACCCGGTGGCGTTGTTGCCTCGTGCAACTGCCAGTGGAAAAACGCGCAGTTAGCAAAGCAAAACTGCAAGTTGGTGAGTTGGTGCGCGTTCATTCTAATTAAGCACAGCTCGTACACAAACAATGACTAAAAGAAGGGGGAACTGGACTAGCGCTGAACGCGCAGCTCGGGAGTGCTACTCAGAAACGACTCATTTCGTATGCGCGCATGCAAGTCACGTGAGCAGTCAAACATGGGTGACTCATAGTGTGCTCACAGAATGGCCAAGGGTTCAGCGTTTGTCCCTTCGCTTTTCTCTCTTCTACCTTGTTGCCCATCACGCTGTGTACTGAAGAGAAAAAGGATTTTAGTTGTATTAAGCTACTTTTTACTGAATAGGGAAACTCAGTTCTGAAGAATCCCGCAAGATGGAGGAAGCGTCATGAACGGTAAAATTGTCATCCGCCCGAACGTAGCACGAAGCTACAAAGGAAACCACCATTACTACTACTTTCTATTATGCTAAAAAGAAATTCCTACCGTGAAAATTAAGAGGCTTGATAAGCTAGAAAAGGCGCAAGAACGAGAGATTGGGGACAACGGCGCCTTGACAGTTCCCCCACCACTGCAGTTCGGCGTGACGTCACAGACAACGACGGCTTCCGCTCGGGCCTGTTCAATTTGTTTATCGGTTAAAAATTGACTGCACCGCATTTTAATCGGCACTACTTAATTGACCATATCTGCAGCTGCTTGTGCAGATATGGTCAGCACCATATCTGCAGTCAGCGGCAGTGACTGCAGGACGAGGCGAGCCAAATAGCACCAGTCTGAGTGCACTCACGGAGATGCTAAATGGGGCTAAATATCTCCCAGAACTAATAGTCGAACACACCCGCGTTCAAGCATTGCTCGCGCTGCGAACACGTGACCTGGCTTATTGAACCAAAAGGTACACCGTAAAACAATTTACGTCCTAATTTACCTTTATGGGCGTAAATTATTTTAAATTATGGGGTTTTACGTGCCAAAACCACTTTCTGATTACGAGGCACGCCATAGTGGAGGAATCCGGAAATTTCGACCACCTGGGGTTCTTTAACGTGCACCTAAATCTAAGTACACGGGTGTTTTCGCATTTCGCCGCCACCGAAATGCGGCCGCCGTGGCCGGGATTCGATCCCGCGACCTCGTGCTCAGCAGCCTAACACTATAGCCACTGAGCAACCACGGCGGGCGTAAATTATTTTGCAGTGTAATGCGAGTGAGAGAGCGCATCTCTCGTAACCAAAACAATAAACTACGACATAACTACCCGTATACATATATGGCCGGCTCTTAGGTGTCTAAGCACGCAGAACTTTTAGGATAGACCGCATTATATTCATTTGCAGAGGTGTAACGACTCGGTTCTGGCATCAGCATAGTCGTTACATTCAAACGGCAAAATCACGGAGCGATTCCGAATAAGTGCTTAAAAAGCAAAACCACTATTGTAAGCACATTTTCAGATCGCAGGTCGCACTTTTGAATTAAAAGAAATTAAAATAAAAAAGGGAACTGTCGCAGATATATATTGCATGGATTCGCGGTCATGCCGGCAACCATAAAAGGACGTACAAATAAGGCACGCAATAGTGAGGCTTTCTTTTAATCAACCAAGAAAAAAAATCGCGATATTGCGAAGTTACACAAGAAACAAAGTAGAAGTTGTGGTAAAGTTGTCATGCTAAAGATGCGGGTCCCTGCAGTAAATGTTTCTTGTAAAAAAGCCATCGTGCAAGGAAATTGACTTCCTTATAAGCTGTATTTCGTTACAAGCAGAGATACCACAATGGAGCCAGAGTAGCGCGGTAAGTGCACTCCAACAGAGGGGGCGCCGAGAAGTGCGGACGCGCAAACATCGGCTCCCGTTTCCTCAAATGTTTTCGGTGGTACAGTCCGCGAAAACGCTTGAACATTGTGCATCATTCGAAGCAGTTTGTGGCGGGGATCAAGCCGATACCGGATTTATATCGGTAGGTGCTTTTCTTGAACATTTAAACGACCTTGAACTTTTCGCGACGCCGGGCGGTTCTAACCCTAACGGGTTAACGCTGGTGAGGAGTACGGGCTAGGCCTTGGCCTAACTCCGGCTGGTGGGGCATCATGCCCGAAGTCGAGATGGTGGAGGGGGTAGAAATCACCCCCGAAGAAGCAAGGTGCCCCGACTGGACCACGGCAATGGGCAAGACTAAGAAGGCTAGGCAAGAAACTTCCAAGTCGACGCCGAGCCCGGTAAAGCAGGGAGGTGGCAGGGGCGGCCGCCGCACGGCAGACCCGCGGAACGCGCTGAAGAAGCTGGCCGCAGCCTCAAGGCTCCCGAGACTGCCACGGGACCATATTCGAGTCATCGTTAGGCCAAGGGGTGGCCTTGACGTGAAGAAGATCAGCACTATTAGGGTGGCACAAGCGCTGGCTATGGCGGCGGCGCTTTCACCCGACGAGGTTGGCGAAGGCATCGTCTGCCCAAATAATGTGCAAAACATCTACGTCGTCTCAACACCAGAAGAAAGGAACGCGCTTGCTTACGCGATGGTTCGACAGATCCACCTGCGCGAAGGGGTCTTTGAAGTGGCCGCGTACATGGCCGCCTCGGACAATACATGCAAGGGTGTTGTGAGGGGAGTCGACATCGAGTTCAACGACGCTCAGCTCCGCGCAATGATCGTACACCAGCGGAACCCCACCGCGTTGGAGGTGCGTCGCATCAAGACCACCACCACGGTTATCGTCCTATTCGACGGACTGAGGGTGCCGAACTTTGTCATGTGTGCAGCGGGCATGCTGCCCTGCTCACTATACAGAAGGCAAGTTGATGTGTGCTACGGTTGTGGGGAACTGGGCCACAGGGCCGATGTATGTCCGACCCCGAGTGTGAAGAAGTGCAGGGGATGCGGAGCCGCGTCCCCCACTGAAGACCACCAGTGTGAGGCGAAATGCGGCATTTGCGGAGGCCCTCACCCAACAGCTGATCGTAAGTGCGAGCAACGCTTCCAAACGCCGTATGTCGTCAGGCAGAGACGCCGAAGGCGCCGGCGTAAGAAAACTGGCGACGCCAAGAAGGGCGCCAACGCGGCACGTGAGGTGAGCCAGGCACTGACGTCAGCGCTACGGAAGAGGAGTTCTTCGAGGGGGCGTTCCCGCTCGCGCAGTCTTTCCCGCTCTAGAACGCGCTCCCGCTCACGTGGGCGCTCCGTGCAACGAGGGCGCTCTCGATCTAGGGGCCGCTCCAAGTCCAAGGTGCGCATCGCAGGAGGTCCCACCTGGGCCGACAAAGTGAAACAGACGAATCAGACGGGCCGGACGCAACACGCCACCGCACAGGAGAGCGAGCGGGCGCACGATCCCAGGATCGCGCAGTTGATGAGCGCAAACGCCAGTCTCAAGGAGGAAATTGAGAGAATGAAGGCCGATTTTGAGGCCTTCCGAAACGCCAGCGCCGTCCAAGCGGCCGCGGCAAGACAAACGTCTACGGAAGAAGGGGCCACAGCAAGGGCGGTCAAGCGCAGAGCCACCTCCTCCCAGGGTACGGTTGAGGATGTGAGCACGGCGGAGGCTGCCATGCAGAGGTCCTTGGACCGCATGCAAAAATCCTTTGCCGAGCTGGTACAGAGTAACCAGACCCTTCTACTCAGAGTGCAACTGCTTGAGAACGAGCTTGCCAAGCGATGTGACCTACACTACGGCGAAGCCGCCAGGCCGGAGGCGGTGTCCAGTGAAATGCTACAGGACAGTCAGCAGTCGTGGGCTGACGAGCAAGATGGCACCCCAGCCCACCTCCGGTCCAACATGCCCAACCATGGCCAGACCGGATAGTAAGCTCATCGTGTGGCAGTGGAACTGCGCCAGCTTCCGGAGGCGCAGGCCTCAACTGGTGCAGTTCATCAAGGCCCGGGAGCCGCAAGAGAGGCCCCACGTCATTTTGCTACAGGAAACAGGAATGGAAACTATTTCCCTCCAGGGATACCGAGCTGTCTCCTCGTTAGCGGAGAACGGGCTCGGCATCGCTATACTTATTGCAAAGAAGTGCGCCTTCCAGGAGCACGATCTCCGTCTTGGCAACACCAAACTGGAAGCGTTGCTTGTCGAGATCATACCCAACAGTTGGCTGAAGAACAGCGTCTACGTTACCAATGTGTACTGCTCTCCTAGGGACAACCGGCAGACCTTCTACAGCCTAACAACCAAGGCATCGTCCAAGGCGAGGGAGACGCCGCTTGTTAAGGCTGGAGATTTCAACGCGCCGCACGAAGCCTGGGGCTATGTGAGAAGCATTCCCAAAGGCTGCAGACTCCTGCAGGCAGCGACTGACAGCTCCCTGGAACTGATAACCGACCCCCATTACCCCACGCGCATGGGAAACTCGGTCTCGAGAGACACCACCCCTGACCTGGCCTTCGTCAAGAACGCGCCGGGAGCGGAGTGGCACAACTTACAAGAGAACCTGGGCAGTGACCACTACATCGTGGAAATCTCCCTACCGGTCAGCGCGGCCCCGCAGAGGGCTTTCGAAATAGTCGACTGGGACGCCTTCCGAAAGAGAAGGAAGGACGACCACGAGAAATACGAGTCGTTTGCGGACCTCGTAGCACAGCTCAAGAAGGACGTAGCTGCGGTCACCAGGACCGTTGAAACGGACCTCAAGGTCGACCGCATGGACGCTCGATTGGCGCACCTGCTCGAAGCCAAGAATTCCCTCACGGCTAGATGGAAGACGCAGAAGCTTAATCGCAACCTTCGGAGGAGGATCGCGGCCCTCAACCGCGATATCGAATCGCACTGCAAAGAGCTCGGCCAGCAGCAATGGAACGAAGTTTGCGCGTCGGTCGACGGCCAGATGCGTGCAGGAGGCAAGTGGAACCTCCTCAAGCAGTTATTGGACGACACACAGTCCAAGAGAAACCACACTCTCGCCATCGATAGGCTGGTCCACAAGCTGAATAGCGAAGGCGCATCTAAGAACGAAGTGATGGACGAAGTCGCACGTCGCTACCTCCCCATCGGGCAGTCCGGACCAGAAGATTACCCGGCCTATGGCGGCAAGGTGGACGAGGAGCTCGACTCCCCCTTCTCCGTCTCGGAGGTCAGAGCGGCCCTTCAAGGCCTCAACGGAAGATCGGCGCCCGGGCCGGATGGAATCTCGAACAGACTCCTTCGATATCTGGACGACGGCTCGATCGAACTGCTCACTAAAGAAATCAACGATGTCTGGGAGGCTGGCATCGTACCGGATGCCTGGAAGGAAGCCACGGTGATCCTAATTCCGAAGCCGGGCAAGACACCAGCCATAGACAGTCTGCGACCCATTTCGCTCACGTCTTGCGTGGGCAAGGTGGCGGAGCATGTCATCCACAACAGAATGTCGAGACATGTCGAGGAACGACACCTCCTCCCGCCGAATATGGTCGGCTTCAGACCCTCGCTGTCCACTCAAGAGGTCATGCTGCTGATCAAGAGGCAGATAGTCGACGTGGTCACGAGAGATGTCCGAGGCATCTTGGCGCTGGACATCGCCAAGGCCTTCGACACGGTCAAACACAAGCACCTCCTTGACTCTGTGACGAGCCTGAACCTTGGCGAACGCTTTCACGCGTACGTGAGCTCTTTCCTAAGAGATCGCAAGGCCACGATCAAGCTGGGCCAGATCAAGTCGGACGGATACGCGCTGGGAGCCTGCGGCACGCCGCAGGGTGCGGTGTTATCTCCACTGCTCTTCAACATCGCCATGAGAGACCTATCAGTCCGACTCGACCGAATCGGGGCCGCCAATCTCAATCACGCTCTCTACGCGGACGACATCACCGTCTGGTGCGGCGGTGGGTCGGACGCAGCGGTGGAGCGGGCCCTGCAAGAGGCCTTGCACGTCACGGAAGAATTCCTCGAGGGCACGGGACTGGTCCTCTCGCCGACCAAGTCGGAACTCTTGCTGTATCGGCCCGACAGAAAAGGCCGTAAGTTCGACACGACGCTGGACCAAGTACCGATCGAACTCAGAACGAAGACGGGTCAGCGCATCCAGAGGGTGGATTCTCTCAGGGTGCTGGGACTGGTCCTCAATGCAAAGGGCAGCAACGCGCAAACGATCGCGCGCCTGAGCGCGAAGACGGAGAACATGCTCAGACTCGTTTCGCGAGTGACGAGCAGGAAGGGGGGCATCAGCGAAGCCAACCTCCTAAGGATCTACCACGCCTTCCTCATGAGCCATATCAACTACGTGGCTTCTGCGCTAAGCTGGTCGCGGTCGGAGGAGAACAAGATCGACGCACTCATGAGGAAGAGCATTAAACGAGTCCTCGGCATCCCCATGACGACCAGCACGGAGAAGTTGATGCAACTCGGGGTCCACAACACCCTGAGCGAAGTCGTCGAAGCGCAGAAAACGGCACAGATCGTTCGCCTCTCTACCACCAAGGTCGGCCGCCGAATACTCGAGATGGCGGGTCTGGCAGCCATGGCCGAGGAGTCGTTCGCCGTCCCGCTTTGCCAGAGTGAAAGGGAAACCTTTCGAGTCTCCCCCTTCCCGAGGAATGTTCATCCACAACACAACGAGGCCCGGCGCGCAGCCAGAGCCCGAGCACTCATCAAGACTGCCTTGCAAACCCCAGAGCTCGCGTCCTTTGTCGACGCGGCGCGGTATGCCGGATCAAACTCGTACGTGGTCACGGTGGTTGACCCCCAGGGCAAGATCCTGAATGCGGCGTCTATACAACGCTCGACGGCGTCCGTCGCAGAGCAAGTCGCAGTGGCGCTGGCTCTGTGCGAACCCGGGCGCACGCATATCTTCACGGACTCCAGGTCGGCGGCGATGGCCTTTCTCGCCGGCTCTGTCTCGGCCGAGGCTGCGGCAGTGCTGAGGACCCGCAAGACAGGCACGGCCCGTCATGTCATCACTTGGTTCCCGGCTCACATGGGCCGGAACGTCTCCCCCGGCTCCATCAACCCGAATGAGCTGGCCCACGACCAGGCGCGAGGTCCCATCAACCGCGCCGGTCCGAGGGGCCCGGCTTCGCAGGGGATCGACCGAACCACGGACCCGCTGTTAACTTTCCACGAGATAACTGCTCACTACCAGCTGGGACGCAGGCAGTTTCCGGCTCCTCACCCGAAGCTAGGCAGACCCCAGGCCTCGGTGCTGAGAATGCTGCAGACGGGCTCCTTTCCGTCTCGCTCAAGGCTGAGCCACTACACTCCGGGTGTGGATCCCCGCTGCCCAGACTGCGGCGAGGCACGATCCACTTTGAACCACATGCTGTGGGACTGTTCTGTGTTGCGCCACTCGCCTTTCAACAGGCAAGAAGATTGGGATGAAGCCGTCAAGAGCGACAACCTTCAAGTCCAACTTCGGGCTGTCCAAAGGGCCTGCGCCAGGGCTGAAGACCACGGTCTTCCGCCCCCGGCGCGGGTGCGCCCCGCGACTACGACAACGTAGTCCCTTATGACCAATTAAAGTTTCTTGTCTGTCTGTCTGTCTGTCTGTCTGTCTGCACTCCAACAGCGCGGGAACTCGCAAGAAAGGATGCAGCTGAAGCAAAGCCGCGTTCCGAATTGGCGGCATGACAGTAGCGAAATTCCGCGGACATCCTTAAGCAGCTGCCTCGTCTGCCAATTATCGCAGCGTGACACAGTCAGTCAGTCCTGAGGAGCTGCCGCAACAAGGCCAAGGAGCCTTCGCAGCGCCTTTGCCTCGCCAGATCGACAGGAAGAAGAGCAAACTAACCGCTTCGCACCCTTTCTGTTAAGCGAAGCCGGGCACCACTCCACTGCGAATAACCCTGTGTACGTGCAGCCGAAACCGTGAAAAACTTGGAATAAAGTAAGTATTTAGAATAAAATGGCTTCGTTCTATAGGCGACTTAAAAGCCAACCACAAGGAACAAGTTACATACCAATTTTCGGCATCGGCCGGCGTCGTCAAGAGCAATGCGACGCTGGCAACGAGTCTAGTCCATGTTGAAAGTCACTGGAAAGTACCGCAACCTTCGGAGCGCGCGGAGTCGACACTGTGCTGTTGTGACCAGATTTGGACTTAACGCATACCTCCGCCGGCAGTAGTTCAGTTGTGTAGTTTTGCGCTTACCGCGGTTTGTATTATTGCAAATCGACGCATTTCTTCGGCCGGCCTTCACATAAGGGATGTGATGCTGTATCGGTGATTCACGTTAAAAAATTGTACATGTTCTGTAGGATGGTAAATCAGCCGCCAGAAAAATACGAAGCGGGACGGCCGATAGGACGGCCGCTCGACCTCTTACGTCATCCTACTCGCCACCCTTTCCATACATAGGTTATGGGTTCATTGAGAAACTGTAACAGGTAGGTGCTAAATTACTATACATTGCGCTTAAACAAGAAGAATTGTTATTGTTTGATGCATTTATACGTCGCCGGTTGACGTGAATATCGCGCTCATCCATAAATTGACCTCTAAAGATCGCATTGCGACGCGTCCAACTGCACAGATTTTTTTCGCTCCAGTAGCAGCATGTGAAACAAGCAGCCCGTACTCATTGTTTATTCGTATTGGCCACAAGAGAATCCGCTACTTGAGCTGGCAACATTGCCTAAATAAACAAAGATGGCTACGACATCCAGGTTGGCTGCAGCTCTTTCGCTTGGTGTTATAGTCCCGTTTTTTTTATTTATTTTTATTTGGCATCGAATCGAGGTGTTTCGTAGAAGCCGAAAGTGTCCTTGCTGCTGATCACCTTTTACTGCGATAACAATTACGTGGACACACCGGGCACATTTTTTGTCGTCGCCGTGATGTTCGGTATAAAGTCAAGGGCGATGCCAGTATCGCCGTGCGTCGTATGCTATAGCATGTGCGAGTGAAAGCAAGCGAGTTAAGCCGATGATTGCGGTTCAATCTGGCGCGCGCGAGGGAGGAAAGCGGAGAGCAAGCGCTCCGCCTTCCGTCGCCCGGAAGGCTTTGGGGGGATAGAAGGGAGGAGGACAACGTTGTGATCCGGCAGCAACAGCGTATTTTGCGAACGGCCGCAAGGGGGACTTACGATCACGGCTCAATTAAGGCTCAATTAAAACCCCTTAAACTTCGTAAAGTAGCGACACTCCTCCTCCGCCTTCACTCCTCGTTTCTCCTCTATCTCACGCTCCCTCCTCGACCGTGGCGCGAGCGTAACAGACGACGCATAGCGAGGCTGTGTGTTTTAAGCGTTCTCGTTGGCTTTCTAGTACCGAGTAACTTCGTGCACAGCACCGAATTTCTATACGGACGGTTATCCAAATTCCGTGGCGGCAGCTTTTTTTCCTGTTATGATATTAAGTATCTGAACGAGCGCTAACGCTGTGTCATGACGACTCCGAATGTATCGTGCGCGCTACAGTTAGGTACGCAACATTTGTCAAGCGCCTGTCGCAATATTTTGTTGCGAATAGTTGTAAATAACACGTTTACGATCGAATGCCAACATCCTGACCTCCAGCAAGCCCTCAGTAGCCTAAATAATCCGCGCCGTCCTTACTATGTGAATTCGCGGCGCTTATCAGCTATGACGTACAAAGGCTGACAGGGAGAACGAACATCGCTGCTCTGAAGGTCCAAAAGAGTATTACAAGCTACAGTGCCGCCAACGTGCGTGCTCGCCAATCTTGCCAATTTTTTCGTGCTGTCATGCGCCGCCGACCAAAATAACCCTCGGCGCCGGAAATCATGCTCGATTTTGTCTAATATGTCCTTTTCATGCTCGAAAAGACATTTTAAAGTGAACATTGCGAAATCAGGCTCGATTTTACGGCAACGCCCATGCACCGAGAGTCACATATCGTAACGCAATGAGCTCCATCCGAGCACAAAGTTCCAAAGGCCTTTGGATGGCGAGTGGGCTCGTCGCGGCATCTTGCGGAGGCCGGAATCTAGGGAGCGCTTGGATTTCAATTCTGAAACTTTATGGGTATAAAGTTCTCATAAACTTTTGATGCGAAAGGTGCACTGACATTTCCAAAGTCGTGCTTTAGATTTTCAATGCCGAAACCACGTGGGTTTAATGTTGTTACAAACATGTGACGCCAAAAGTGCATTGACATTTCTAAATACATACATCGCACCATGCTACGAGAGAAGCCAAATCAACACACTATCAGACAAGTTGACAAAGTACGCAGCGAGGTCCGATGAGACGAAGCGTTGTGGTGGTTCATTTGTGCCGTCATGTCACAGAAAAGAATATCCACCTTTTTTTATCCTGCGCCAAAGCATCCATGTCAAGACACTAAAGCCAGCAAAGGTAACTACGTCCTTATTTATTTTCTACTTGGCATCGCGAGAACAGATTGAGGCTCTTTTTCTTTTTTCTTTTTTTTTTTCTGTTCTCGCTACTTGCGGGTTGCCGAACCAACCAGCCAGAGCACATGCGTTTTTCTCGGGTTGCATCGACCACCGCGCGGTGTATGTACTTCGATGCGCGTTCGTTTTTCTCTGGCCGAGTGGATTTTCGCCTGGCGGAGTTTTGGACGCTTTCTGGCAAGCAGAAGCAGACGGGAAAAATAAACAATGCATGGTCGCTCGCCGCCATCACTACGGGGACTCGACGGAGTGCAACGCGTTCACTTGAGCGCAAGCTCTCCGGAAAATTTTGTCTCGCCGGTATAGGATACAGAGCAGTATGCGTATAGTTCTCTGTGGGCCATGCGTCTCACGTTTTCTTCGATGTTCCTTCGGTAGCCACACTAGGTGCCCAAAGTAGGTATTCGATTGTAGCCAACATGCTTTCTTTGCGTTATTTCATTTCGGCGCCCCCCGCGCCACAAAAGAAAAAAAAAAAAGACTGCCGCGGCGCAGCGAATTGTCGCATGGTGAAAGTTCGATTTTATTACTTCTTTTACGGAAGGTAATGGGCCACGGGACGCTTCAGTTGCCGGATGCTCTTATTATACTATCGCGAAAACAGTTATATGGACACTCCAGGCGCATTCCTGCCGTCGCCGTCACCCTCATGTTCCGTATAAAGTCCAGGGGCGGTAACATCGTGACCGCGCGCCGCATGCTGTACGTGCGAGTGAAAACGTAAGGGGGGGGGGGGGGGGCATGGGTGAGCCGACGATGGTGGCTCACTCTTGTGTGCGCAAGGGAGAAAAGCGGGTAGGAAGCGCGCCGCCTTTCATCGCGCGCCATACATCGGGGGAGTGGATGGAGGGGGGGGGGGGGGGCTGTGATCTGTGAATCTGTGGTTGCGCAACATGTTTATTTGCCTTGTTTGACGCATCATATATAGTGACTTTCTTTATATACGTAGATATATTGCTTATACGTATATTTAATTATCTTGTTGCGAAGTTTTGTGTATG
Organism: Dermacentor andersoni; assembly: GCF_023375885.2. Classification (NCBI taxonomy): domain Eukaryota; kingdom Metazoa; phylum Arthropoda; class Arachnida; order Ixodida; family Ixodidae; genus Dermacentor; species Dermacentor andersoni. The sequence goes on along the minus strand of NC_092817.1, from coordinate 122,852,615 downwards.
CGTGCAGTGAACTTTCTTTCCAGTGACACGTTTTTGCCCTTTATCAAGCTGTATCTTCGCATTTGTATGTTCCATTGTATCTTCGCATTTCTAATATACGAAGGCGAGTCAAAGGAAAGTGAGCCAACCCACCCTGTGCAATAATAGTTCAGTTCATTATCTGCGAGGCATGCACGTGGCACAGAGGCATATCTTATTTACAAAAGGGACACGCAGGTGTGAGGATCAAGGTTCTTTAATGCTCGCATACACAGGGTTGAACATGGTTGTGTGACATAATGGAAACTCCAAAAGTTGAACAGCGTGATGTCGTGATGTTTTTGAGGGATGAAGATGTTTCCCAAAAAGAAATTATTTCCCGTATAGCTGCAGTGTACGTTGAATAGTGCATTTCATTGGCCACTGTGAAGCGTTGGAGCAAACTGTTCAAAGAAGGACGTGAAAGTTGCAGAGACGATCCAAGACCGGGCCAAAGCCACCGAGCAATCACCCCCAACACAATTCTAAAGGTTGATGAGCTGATTAGACAAGAAGGGGGGATAAGCATCGATGAACTGGCAGAGCATGTGAACATCAGTCACGGTTCGGTTCACACCATAATTCATGAACATCTCAGTTATCGGCTCTTGTGTGCGCAATGGATGCCCAAGATTTTGAACCACCACCAAAATACTGAGAGGTTCGTCGTTGCCATAACTCATCTAATCCGGTATCACAATGAGAGTGGCGACTTCTTGTTTGTAGTTGTGACCGGAGACGAATCATGGTGCCACTACTACGAGCCTGAAACACGACGGCAAAGCTTACAGTGAAAACATTCGAATTCACCCCCCACCCCCACAAAGAAAGCAAAGGCCATCATATCCGCCGGAAAATGCTGACTTTTCTTTCGATCGTCAGGGGCCATTACTGATAGAATTGGCTAAACCTAAAAACACTATCAATAGTTTCCGATATTGTGAAACGCCGGATCAGCTACGTGTCGCAATCAAGAACAACCGACGTGTAAAATTGGCGAATGGGGTATTCTTGATCCACGACAATGCCCGTCCACACAAGCTTATGTGGTTAATACAGAACTGGCAAAGTTCGAGTGGGAAACGCTGCAACACATCCGCCATATAGCCCAGACCTGTCGTCTTGCGACTTCCACATTTTGGAGCATTGAATAAACAACTCAAGGGAACCACATTCATATCGGACGATGACATAAAAGAGTCAGTTACAGACTTTTTGAAGCAGCAACTCAAGTAGTTGTATCAGACGGGAATCGCGCGACTCGCTATTCAGTGGGACAAATGTCTAAGTGCTCATGGAGACTACTTTTAAAGTACCCCGTTTGTCATATATTCGCATTGGCTCACTTTCATTTGACTCGCCCTAGTATATGTTGGAGAACTACTGCACCCTATATGGGCTCTCTGTTGCGACTATAATTTCGGTACCATTACTCACAATACACGACCGATGACAGCTGTTGCTGCGCAATACATTGTAACAAAGGACAGCGCCATTGCTATGCTTCCCTGGTCGTTGCATATGTACAAAAATGTAAACAAGGTTCTTGAATGACGTAGAGAGAGAGATGCAAATGAGAGAAAGGCAGGGAGGTTAACAGTTTCATTTAAATATTTGTCCTCAACTTGTTCATCTCATGGCCTTTACATTTTTCATATCAGTGGTATGCACTGCTTTGCTGGTTTCAAACTGATATAGTTCTAAAGTTCGTGTAATACTTTCTTTACTTATTAAATAGACAGAAAACATGGAAGCATTGATATCAGATATTTCGGGCACAATTTTTGAGACATACCAGTATATTCTTTTATGAAAAAATAGATATCTTATTTTTCTTGACAGGGCGCAGTGTTCAAGAATTCGTTTGCAGCATCTTTGGCAATGGAAATGCAGTTATTATTAATGCATTTGATCCCTCGACAAATTCTATAAGGATAAGGCCGAACTGCAACGTGAGCCCCCTGCCCCCTCCCCCCTCCAAACGTAATTTCTGGCTACGCCACTGGTGACAAAAGACATGAAAAGTGAGAGGCCTCAAAAGCTGCTAACAGAAATGAACATACTACAAAATGTCTATGTTGCACGCAAACAAAAGTTTGAAGAATATACCAGGAATAAGATGTCCGTGGGCACAAACAGAAGTTTCAAGGGCAGTCGACAAAAGGAAATGATCGCGAACATAAAGAATGGTATACAACACAGAAATCTCACTAAAAAGTCCACTTCCGTTAATTATACACTTGCGGGACCAACAAAATTGATCGAATTAACCGACGGGTCCAATTATGCAATATGCAATATGCATAATAAACGCTTGAACACATCGTGGATTCATCTCCAGTCTCCCAAATGAAACGCGCGCCCATTTTCTATGCATCAAAAGCAGAAAACTAACTTATAAACAGCATTAAAGGCGCACTGAAACACCCCTCGAGTTCGGTGAAATAACATGGCTGAGATGTTCACAGCAGTTTTACTGTCGTACGCTGGTCGTACGGGGTGCGTGGAGCTCGCAAGCAGATCGCGAAGTCATCTTTCTCTCAAACGCTCCCTTTTTAACAGAATGCCCTGTCCTCACTCTCTTCTGGACGCTTTACTTCGTCATTGCCTTAGACGGCTGCTATTGGCCGATAGCTGACTAGCTGCGGTCGGCTACACACGGCCGCCTCGATCACGCGCGCACGGGGCTTGCAAGCCCCGCCGTGAGCGCGTGATCGAGGCGGCCGTGGGCTACATGGCGTAGATACCGCGACCGCCACAGGGTGCCGCCACGATTCCACTGGTTAAGCGCACTGCGGCTCGCTGAGGACAACCGCGTTTGGCTTATGCGTCGTAGGCACCAAAGGCGGAAGTCGTGGCGTCTACGTTAACATCCAAAATGAAATTTGAACTGCGCGCCGCGGTGAAATTTAGCAGGCGGAGCGTTGTGGGCACACCCCATTGCGCCGTAGCCTTCGCACTGCTAGGCGTTTAAGAAGGAACGGGAGCGCAGAGAAGGCCGTGTTTGATTTCCAATAACTCCGCTTCTGCCACGCACTGAAGTATTTCTTCCGGCAAAGTGTTCCTGAAATAGCCTATTTTCACTTCAGATGCCATTCTTCACTATCTTGGCGGCCGGTTTCGTAAAGTCAGCTTCGCCGCACGATATTTTAGTCAGCTTCGCTGCGGTAATTTAGTGTTATGCGGTAGAGCATAACGCCGAGAAGGCGGTTTTGGTTTTTTATGTGATTGCACGGCACAGACAATTTCCGGCCCAAATTTTTTTGTTTTTTTTTTTGCAGAGAGCCCATTAGAATCGGGTAAATACCGTAATGAGACATTATATGAGCTACGGTTATTGCTTGAAAATTGTCCTAGGTCAGGCCGAAAATCGGCGTTTTTGATGGGAGATGACGTGTTCAACGCATTCACTGTTCCCTAAGCTCCGCCGAGACAGCGCTTCCACTAAAGCGGTCGCTATTGTAGTCACCATAGGATAGGGGTCAGGCGTGTGCTTGCTGACTTGTCAAGTTGAAACCGAAGTTTAGGATCCAGATTACTATAGTTTGGGCATGGCTGCCAATCGGAACCTTCGGTGGGGATCGAGTTAACAGAAAAATCGAATTAACCGGAGTCAAATTAACAGTTTTACTTATTGCAGCATAGGCAACAACACATGGTTGTATCTAATTATCACAACTCGTGCCTGTTGACCAACGTTGAATAAACGCTTCTCCGCTGAGAACCACAAGTTCACTATTCAAATACTTAGTGACACTTGTGCAGAGCCGCAACAGCAAGAGGTACATGGCCCTTTGTGGCCATCCACAAAAACATGCGGAACCACGTTTTTTCCAGATCACAAATGCCTGAACACACAAGAGTGACTTAATAAACTGATTCTGTGACCTGCTACATTAATTGAGACGCACAAAGAATACACGGCTTGGAAGATGCAAGAAAGTTAATGCACCTACAAAACTCAACAAGGCCTGTTCTAATGTTGCTGCACTGTGGACAAGATGCAGAAAGAATCACATCCCAAGTTGCAAGGCAGTCACGTGTAGGCGGAAGCTGCGAACCACGCAGCCACCCGAAGTATCTCACATACGGTGCTAAGCTTTGAGAGGCGAATGTCAGCCATTTTTGCGACTTTTTTCAAGATGAAGTTATTCAAGTTGGCCTATCGCAATCTCTTCGCATAGTCAAGATGCTGAAGTGTGCCTCAAGTCGGGCAAGGAATTTGCAAGACAATTTTTAGCCACAATGACGTAAGCACAAAATCGTGGAGGCTGCTCAGCATTCGCGTTTGCTTGAGTTTCAACAGAGAAAAGCCTAGGGAAGTCCCTGAAAGTACATCAGTGGGCTTCTGCCTGCATAGTCCCTGTTGGCAATTAAATCAAGTATACCATGCACAGGAACGGCACCAGCTTGAAAGGTCAGGAAGACTGAAACTGCCCTTGGTGTAAGTTAGCCTCAAGAACATATGAGATACGAGCACTACTTTGTTGGACCAAAAGAATGCCCCACATGCAGTCGTAATGTTATGCCAAGGCTACTCGTTAAAGGTTTGTTCACGTAGCCGAGACAATGGTCCGACGGTAGAAAAGGCGACGCCGAGAATTTCGGAAACTTGTGTCGGAAGCCCCAAAGAGCATCACTTGTCTGCATTCAGCCGAGCATCAGAAAGGGCTTCACACTCATCCAATAGTCCCAGAAAAACTAGGCAACTGTTTCCATCCCGAAGGAAAAGGGAGACGTCATCTGCGTACACAGATTATTCTCACTTAGACCCAGAAACGGGAAACCGCATATGGCTCCACGTATCATGATGCATCGCAAGAAGGGATTGAGACAGTATGAAAAGGATAGGCAATAGAGGGAATCTTTATCAAATTCCATGGTTGAGTAGAAGCAGGCTCAGTGGGCCATTCATAACTATCCATGCAGACACATCTTCATACAGGCATTCAATCATGGACACAAATCTTGGGAGTAAAACCGAAGCAGCGCAGTAGCCTAAAAAGGTAATGGCCCACACGATCAAATGGTTTTGAATGGTCGAGCTAGATGAAGCATCTGTTGATACCATTTCGACAAGCGTACATGCAGTCAGTAAGAGGGACGTAAGAAATGGTCCTGTTGATGACAGTGCAAGTTTGGGCTAAACCTACAAGCTCCGACAACACCTTGTTTAATCGCTTTGCAAGAATACTGGCAACTGATTTGTAGTTTGCATTCAGTACTGATCTGATGCAACACCACCAACCAACAGCAGTAAGACGCTACCCTCCTGGAAAGTATCAGGTAAGAGCCCGTCTACCAAGAATGCATTTACCGAGAGCAGGCAATGATCGCAGCAAGGAAAGTAGGTTAAAACTTGCTGGTATAACTCAGGCTGGGTTGGAAAGAGAACATATAAAATCAACAGAAGTCACTATCTTAGTGGATATATACATATATATGAAGGTACAAATTAAGTGGGTCATATAGATCATGTATGCTAACCAATTATGCCCAGCTCTGTTCTGAGTAACAAATAATAACAAATAAATAATTTTCAAAATAAAATGTGAATATATAATGCAGATTACAGGCGATAGAACGGCAAGTTATATTTAACGGGTTCATTGATATTTTTTTTTTGTTCCAATTAACCACTCAGTATCTGCCACTGGGTGTTGCCCTTTGCTCCACAATGGGTGTGTCCCACTATGCACGATTACTACATAAGACGTGAAGACATAACGTGTGCTAACAGGTATCTCTAAAGCACACTGATCTGTTATTGGAATGGTCAATTATATTTCACTCATTGTTTGGTTGACATTAATTTAGCCATCTGGTATGTACTACTGGGGGTGTGGCCAACCTTGGGCAATTCTCCAGAATCCCTAAATGTTGCTCGATAGGGGTACTTTTCTGGGCATACACATGTAATGACCAAATTGTACCCATTCCGCGTTCGCTGTAGAGAGGGTAATTAACTACTTTGCTTTGCAAAGATGCCAACATGTGCACTGGATCTGCATTTTTATTTAATTATCTTTGATAATTATGCATCTTAAAAGAGAAATTCAGGAATTCCAATGCAGGCTGTTCGACAATTGATGCTGAACACGCCGCTGAACACTGTTGCTGCACGTGAACAGTTGTAGACACAGCATCACTACAAAGTGGGTACAGAGCAAAGCAGGTGTAGCTTCCGCAAGAAATTCGGTGACATATGCAAGAACAGCACGTGGTGAGAAATATGGTTCCTGCCCATGGCTTTCCATCGAGAGAAAAGTGAGAGGAAAATGAGAGGCAAAATATACGCAGATACAATGCATTTGTTGGAGCCTAAACGATGAGAAGCTTTGGTGCAGTTTGTAAAACCTTGTTTGAAATCTGACGTGTGGTTTTTCTCAGTGGCAATGCAATGTCACTTTGAAAGCAACATGCAATGTACATTAAAAAAAAACAATGAATTGCCTTGCTATGCCATATGCAAAGATGTGAAATGGTTAAGTGGAAGCTTTACCTCACAGCCAACTCCGATTTCCCTATTCAAATACATGGAGACTATTAGGACACTTCTGAACTGATTTGAATAAAATTAGTTGCGTGAAAACAGACTTCTACAGACTGTAGGAAGCGAAATTTCGATTCAAGTCCTCCAATTTTGTAATAAAAATTTGCATCTATTGGCGAGTTAAAATATGCAAGGATAGAGCTTCATTATTCATTAAAATCATACACCGAAAATATATTGCAGTCCCATAAACTACATATGTAGGAGCACCTAAGTGAGAAAATGTGGTAAATGTAAGCATTCTAGTGTGGAATCATTAGACTGCTTAAGAGGGTTTAGCAAAAGCACTATTCACCAATCACTGGTATACTTAGAGATGTATATCAATTATGACCACTTTAGATGTCTCTATAGGTGGAATTGGGTTTACACAAAGATGCTTTCTTTATTCCAGAGTTTTCTTCATTCCCAAGTCGTAAACATGAATGCCCTTTTTATTTATTTAATTTTTCAGTTTTCAAGGACTTCTGTATAAGATAGGTAGCCTAAGTAAAAAATATGCTTCCTGCAGATCGTGCTTGTGCGAATCTCAGAGCGGCATTGAGACGGCGGCGCGATTGACCATTTTGAATAGCTACTCTGGAGCGCTAGTTTTCGGACGCCAAGGGACAAGCAGATGCGATGAGCGGATCATACGCGACTAGGGGCCTCTGGGTAAGTGCTGAAAACTTTTCCCTTTTTATTTTTATGCACAAGTGTTAAGTGCTGTTCAAATTCAACGAAAATATATCGTGTACCTAGGCACGCTCAAGACCGTGTGCATGCGTGAGAATCGGGATACAAGAGGTTAGGGCCGCTGAGAATTGACACTATGTCGTGCAACACAATATCTCTACAAAAAGGGCTTCCCAAATACACTACCGACATACCTCGCACATGCTTTCTCGTGACAACACTAGAAAATATAACGCAGACAAATTCCGAACATCTGCACCTGCCACGATTCCCTCTTCATAAGCCTACAATACATAGAAGCTAGCTGATACATATCTTGGACACGCATTTGGGGAATCTAATACGCGAATAGATATTGGCACTACACACTCGATAACACTACAAATGTAGAACTTATGTTCTAGCACTTCTCCAGAGCAACTTACGAGGCGCAAAGGATGGTCAAATTAGCGGATCTCTTAGGCATGTAGGGCCCGCTGTGCCATACTTATCGGCGACAAGGTAGCCTTGCTGCCTGCTGGATTATATTACTGAGCTATGCCGAATGCTCGGTTGAGGTAGTTGGAGGTTCAAATCGCCTCCCCCCCCCCCCCCCCGTTCCCCCGTTTCTTTTTTTTTTTTTTTTCAGTGCACTGCATCTGCAGGCTTGGAGCGACGCCTGACACCAGCGAAAGATTCCGAGAGCAAGTGTGGCTATACTAATCCAGGTAAAAACCAAATTAGGAAGGCCCACTAAGCTTGAACAAAGACACTCCCTCACCGGACAAGGAATTGGCCTCCCTGGTGCAGTATTCGGCCACAACCTCCCTGATGATATACACAATTAACCAATAGCCCTCAGTCCCCAGCAGCTGCGGAGCACCTGACTAAGGCGGCGGTCATACCTGTAACGCAGCAGAGGGTGCTAGGAATCTCTGGGTCTGGACAGGCCGCCAATGGAAACTGACCCTTGCAACCTTTAACACCCGAACCCTCTTGAGTGAGGCGAGCTTAGCAGGACACTTTAAGGAATTATCAGACGTTGTTTGGGATATTATCGGCCTTAGTGAGATTAGAACTGGTGAGGTTTACACATTGTTAAATAATGGCCATGTCCTCTGCTATAGAGGTCTCCCTGATAAGAAGCAATACGAGGTAGGATTCCTACTCCATAAGGACATAGCGGGCAACATTGATGAATTGTACAGCATTAACGAGAAGGTAGCAGTAGCCGTAATCAAACTCAATAAGATGTGTAGATTAAAGTAGTACAAGCCGACGCTCCAACATCCAGTGACGACAATGAGGAAGTAGATCAGTTTTATGAAGATGTTGAATTAGCGATGAGAAAAGTGCAAACACGGTATACAGTAGTAATAGGTGACTTCAATGCAAAAGTGGGGAAAAAGGAGGTGGGTGAACAGGCAATTGGCAACTACGGTGTCGATTCTAGAAACACTAGAGGAGAGATGCTGGTAGGATTCGCAGAAAGGAATAAGCTGATAATAATGAACATGTTTTTCAGGAAACGTAGCAACAGAAAATGGATCTGGAAAAGCGCTAATGGTGAAACAAGAAATGACATTGATTTCACACTTTCTGCCGATCCCAGCATAGTGCAAGATATAGAAGTGATAGGTAGGGTCAAGTGCAGCGATCATAGGTTAGTGAGGGCTAGGATACACCTCAATTCGAACACAGAAAGAGTAAAATTGGTCAAGAAAAAACAGGTCAGCTTAGAGGCAGTAAGGGTAAAGGCAGACAAATTTAGGCTGGTACTTGCAAACAAATATGCAGCCTTGGAACAGAGACATGATGGCTTCAGAGACAGCAATTGAAGTGGGAGGCTAGGCGCCAAGGCAACCAGTAGGCAAGCTCTCCCAAGTAACAAAGGACCTAATAAAAAAATGACAAAGAATGAAAGTGTCCAACTCAAGAGATAAGATAGAACTTGCAGAACTGTCAAAACTGATCAACAAAGCGAAAATAAGTGATATTAGAAATTATAACGCGAGAAAGACTGAAGAAGCCGTAAAATATGGACGCAGCCTGAAATCAGTGAGAAGGAAACTTGGCATAGGACAAACCAAGATGTATGCACTGAAAGATAAGCAGGGTAATATCATCAGCAATGTCGAAGGTGTAATAAAAGCAGTGGCATAATTCTATGCTGACCTTTACAGTACCCAGAGGACTCAGGAGTACTCTATTTGAAACAATAATGAACAGTATACAGAAACCTCCTATAACTAGAGATGAGGTCCTTGCAAGGCATGAAACGGGTAAAAGCGGCAGGAGAGGATGGAATAACAGTTGATTTAATCAAAGATCGAGGAGACATAATGATAGGAAAACTGGGGGCTCTCTATACGAAGTGTCTATCGACTGCAAGGGTCCCAGAAAATTCGAAGAATGCAAACATTATACTAATCCATAAAAAGGGTGACGATAAAGAACTGAAAAATTATAGGCCCATTAGCTTACTCCCAGTATTATATAAAATATTTAGCAAAATAATCTCGAATAGAATAAGGGCAACATTGGACTTTAGTCAATCAAGCGAACAGGCTGGCTTCAGGAAAGGATACTCTAATATTTATCACATCAACTTCATTAATCAGGTTATCGAGAAATCCGCAGAGTACAATAAGCTTCTCTACATGGTTTTCATAGATCACGAAAAGTGTTTGATTCAGTAGAGATACCAGCAGTCATCGAGGCATTGCGTAATTAAGGAGTACAGACTGCTTACGTAAATACCGTGAAAAATATCTACAGAGATTCCACAGCCACCTTAATTCTACACAAGAAAAGTAGAAAGATGCCTATAAAGAAAGGGGTCAGACAAGGAGACACAATCTCTCCAATGCTATTCACTGCGTGCTTGGAAGAAGTATTCAAGCTATTAAACTGGCAAGGTTTAGGAGTAAGGATCGACCGCAAATACTTCAGCAACCTTCGGTTGCCCATGACATTGTTCTATTAAGCAACACTGCGGATGAGCTACAACAAATGATTGAGGACGTTAACAGGGAGAGTGTAAGAGTGGGGCTGAAGATTAATATGCAGATGACAAAGATAATGATAACCGGGCAAGGGAACAAGGGTTCAAGATCGCAAGTCAGCCTCTAGAGTCTGTGAAGGTGTACGTTTATCTACATCAACTAATCACAGGGAACCCTGACCATGAGAAGGAAATTCACAGAAGAATAAAAATGGGTTGGATCGCATACAGCAGACATCGTGAGCTCCTGACCGGGAGCTTACCATTATCACTGAAAAGGAAAGTATACAATCAGTGCATTTTACCGGTGCCAACATATGGCACAGAGACTTGGAGACTGACAAAGAAGCTTGAGAACAACTTAGGGACCCCGCAAAGAGCGATGGAACGAAGAATGCTAGGCATAACTTTAAGAGACAGAAAGAGAGGGGTTTGGATCAGAGAGCAGACGGGTATGGACAATATTCTAATAGACATTAAGAGAAAAAAATGGCGCTGGGCAGGACATGTAATGCGCAGATTAGATAACTGTTGGTGACAGAATGGGTACCAAGAGAAGGGAAGCGCAGTAGAGGACGGCAGACTAGGTGGTGCGACGAAATTAGGAAATTTGCGGATGCTAGTTGGAATCGGTTGGTGCAGGACAGGGGCAATTGTAGATCGCAGGGAGAGGCCTTCATCCTGCAGTGGACATGAATAGGCTGATGATGATGATGAGGGGTCAGATCTTAAACTTTGCTTTTAAATGTAACAAACTTCACCAAAATCGATGCAGTGTACACAGAGAAAAAAAAAATTGTTTCTCAAATATTTAGGCAATAGCTCTTAAGCTAAAGCTTCCTCTAGTGTCCTGGGCTGCTGAATTAAAGGTGCAAGTGGTGACTTTTAAACACCGAACGTATGTTTTATACACTTTCCACTGAGACAGCAGTTAAACGCTCAATACTGGGTTTCCCTTGTCCATTGCGTCTGTCTGTCCATTCCGTTACATTCCATTTTTGCCATCGAACAATGTCAATGGCAAAAAAGAAGTGTACAGTACATGATGACAATGATGATGATCAGCCTAAAACATGGCACATACTCAATGTAGCATGTGTTTAAAACCAGGTGGTTGGTTGAAAAATAATGAAGAGAACCTTCATGTTGTCCCTACCAACAACAATGATGATGATATGTGGTGTTTAATGGCGCAAGGGCCAGGTTTGGCCTACCAACAACAATGTTGCAACGATTATGCCACATAGTTCGTTACACTGTAGCTCACAGGATCCATAGCTGCCAAGTGCCCAATTCTGCAGCATCACAAATTTACAGGGGAAAAGACTTTTGCTCAGATCTCAATGACACATTTCCCTTGTGACATTCATTCTAGAGGTTTTGACCTGAGTTAGGTATCCCCAGCCAGTGCCTTCAATATAAATCACCATGCCTGAAAAGAAAGAAGCCTTTGACACATCAACTGCCTCGTCGTCTGCAGCTTAAGCATTGATTTACACAAAAACTGATTATCAAAGAATTTCAGAAAACTTCCATTTTAAAGGTGCCATGCCACAGTGGCGATATGTTAGGCAGGTAGGTGCTTGGACATCCTACTGAATGATGGAAACAGAAAATATGTTACACTGGCCACAATGCAGTGATATCGTGATAACACAAAATAAAAGAAATTAAGACATGAAGCATTAAGATTGTCTCAGTCAAACACATTCATATAGCAAAGTGTCTGAGTGCATCGAACAAAAGACTATTAGCACAAGCATTCGGCAAAACAGTTGCAAGCATAAGTTTCCACAAAACTGTACATCTGTTGTAAAAAAAAAATCTTAACAATTTAGACAAGGATATATCAGAATATTACGTAAGTCTGTGCCCTCATTTTGAATTCCACGAAATGCATTGCTGCGCCATAAACAAATCAAGTTGTATATAAAGAACTGCGTCACAACTTACTAATTTGAAAGCTTTTTCTTCTATGATATCACAACTATCATTTAAACAAACATTTCATTTTCTTGAAATCTTATGTAAAATTACTACATTATTCTATGATTGAACCCATGGCCCACCCCAATAAAAAAAAAGCCTGCAACCGCTTTAAATTTCTGCCCTTACCCATTCCTCATTATGGGTGAGTGCAATTATTTGACGAAAAACAAGCAAGCGAAAATAAGATGCAACGTGGTTGGTTAATGCTGCCGACACAGTAAATGAGATCAGAGCCAAAGTAATCTCTGAAGTCTGCTGCCTTTTTGTTATTGAAGTATGGAAAGTAACAGTTTGACCTGTCTCTACAAATTGACGAAGGTCTCTATTCCTGTCCTTCCTGTGAATGCCACATTACTTTCTATGTTGCTTCAATCCACCACAAATGTGCTTGGGCACATTGAAAGCTGCTAGTAGATACAAGGATCTTCCCTCGCTCATAAGCCAATCTGAGCTGGCACCAGTTTTATAGCAACATAAGCATGCAGGCTCCTTGTTTTTTAGGTTCTCCCTTCATAAACTACAAACAGTCAAAATCTTAAAAGAACACAAAGTCGCATAGCTGAAGTTTGCTACAGATGCTTGCAGAGCACAGTCCAGTCCAGCAGCGCCACAAGTCAACAAAGCCCGAGACAAGTAGACAAGGCCTGAAATGTCGTCACTGCTGACGTAAATGCTGGCCTAAGAACACAAGCGGTGCACGCATGATAACACCGAAGAGATTGCATGGGTTGAAAGACAATGCTTAGCACTTCGCCAAATTGTCAAGGCTCTTTGAAGCATATTTAATTTTTATCACGACAGCAATTAAAGAACAAGAAGAAAGATGGTTAGCCGAGGGCCGCGATTTTTATTAATCAAATCATAAGAAGCCAACAAACAAAGACACTAAGGACAACACAGGGGAAATTACTTGTATTTACTAATTGAAATAAAGAAATGATAAATTAATGGAAATGAAAGTGGATGAACAAACAACTTGCCGCAAGTGGGGAACGATCCCACATCTTTGCATACGTGTGCGATGCTCTACCAATTGAGCTACCGCAACGCCATTTTCCGACCCACTTTCTGGGGCATTTATGTGTTCCTACTAGAACTAACCCTGGGAGTATTAGCCAGCGCCACCACTCACAAACCTTAGCGGTGGATGTGGAACATCCTTTCTGCTGCAAGCGTCACGAGTACGTGATATTTTTTTTGGGTGGTGGGTGGGGGTGAAAGCAACTGGTCAATAAACACACGTTACCTCGAGTCATCTGTTGCCGGATTCGAGACCCTCGTTATGTAGTGAACGAGAAGAAAGGTAGTTAACTGAGGGGCTGGAGCAGTTCTAGTAGTCGCACATAAATACCCCAAAAAGTGGATAAGACAATAGCGCTGCGGTAGCTCAATTGGTAGAACATCACATGCGTAATGCGAAGATGTGGGATCATTCCCCACTTGCCACAATTTGTTTTTTCATCCACTTTCAATTCCACTAATTCATCGTTTCTTTATTTCAATTAGTAAATAAATGTAGTTTCCCCCCAGGGCTGTTCTTAGCGTGTTTGTTGGCTTCTTGTGATATCAGCAATTAAAGACATTCGAAGCGTGGAGCGTCTGAAGGCCTGCAGAGATGTGCAGTGCATTTGGCTGCAAAAATGACAAAGGCAAGTAAACGCACCATCACACTCCGCTCAAGTGGCTCTGCCAGAGCCAGGGCAGCATCCTAGCTTCCGCTGCTCACAGGGGCATTGTGCAAACACACTTCTGCGGTGCAGCAGAGGAGATGCGTGCATATCACACCGTGGTGCCTAAACTGGTCCACTGGTCCTAGTGGAAATTATTGTAAACATCAAAATACTACTACTATCTAATCCTTTCGTCAGGCACTGATAGCTACGAACGAGTTTTCTGTCGGTCTCATTTCAAGCACCACAGTGAGATGCCTGCAATGCTGCCACTGGCATTCCTCGTTGCGCCAGCTTTGCAACACACCTGGTACACATCGAGACGCTGTTCCTACTGAACAGCAGCAATTGTGTTGCATGCTGCATCGCACCATGTCACCTCAGCACATTATCTGTGAACCGTGCAAAGGGCTGGAACGCAACTCTAAACCTTGCTATCGCTTTCAACGCTTTGCCTTCGAGCGGAACTCATTTTTTCAAACTATTGTGCTAGCGGCAAAACCCTGTTCGATGTTTCATTTAAAAATTATTGCAGCCTTCCTAACCCTGCCAGATATAGCCACAAAGAGGAGAGCAGACTGCATCGTACCCATCAATTTGAAGAGTATAAGGGGCAGGTAAACATAGCTGATGTGTAATTTGACGACTTCACAATGAAATTTCATTACTGTGGTGCACACATGCGACTGCAGCAGGGTTACAGGTTCAAATTCAGTTCTTGTTAGCCATCTCCAATTTGAAACAAAACTTCCAAGCTAAAGTATTGCTCATTTACTTGTTAATGCCAATTGGTCAGATGACAGGAAGTACACATCCAATGGCACATGGAACAAATATACAATGCAAATGTGCTTCCTTTTTCTGTGTTGCACTTGAACTGAAACCATAGATAACGAAAAAAAGTCAATATTTAAGACTAGAATGAAAGACAAGTTGAACATGGCATTACTATTAAGAATTGTGAATGCTTAAGCAGAAAAAATACCTTCAACACTTCATCCCCAGCCCATCTCTTCATCCTCTACCAACTAGCAGTAATAATTGCTTTTGTGCTTGGAAATGTTAGATTTTGTGTGAATAATGAACATTAACACTCATCCACCAACCTTAGAAACTAACCTCAAGATTTCCACCAGGATAAAATTAAAACATTATATCCTGGCAAGTTCGAAGCAACAAGATGGAGTAGTTTTTACTGTAGGACGACTAAGTAGCAGGAGGACAAGGTTAACAAAGTAAGAACTTATCAACAGTACTAATGAATGGAAGGTAAGTCAAACCACCAGTTCTTGTTGATAACCTCTGCAAACATAAACAATGGAAGACAAAGCTCCTCCATCAACAGTTGGCTCAAAATAAGTCTCATTTCAATTCCCTGAAGCTTGCACTGTGAGCAATAACAAAAGGACAATGTGATCAGATTTCAGCAAAACAATGCCTGGTTCGAAAATAAACCACATTTGGAGTGCTCGCTGTCATGAAGATAAAAATATTTGTCTGCTACTAAAACCCTCCACAAGGTTCACGAGATAAGGACAATGCTTTGAACGCTTCCTAGATTAAAGCAGAAAGGCTTTTCTGTGTCAAGTGAACAATGCCTGGAAGAAAGCAAAAGCATGAAAAAGACATTGCACCATGTTTACACATGCCACATTCACTTTATTGCCTCATGCATTCTCAGTTGTCAGTGTCTACCACTTTGTATAAACAGTATATACAAATTAAAATATACATACATGGTGCCTGCACCGAATATTACATATGCACTTATGATATGTGTACAATGACGAACGTCTGGTCAGTTGAAGACCAGGAGAGTCAAAAGTAAGAGTTCATTGCTATATATCACAGTATGTAGTGCAGTGTCAAGACAGCGAGAAGGAATGCCTTCAAGGCACAATGTCGGCTGTCATACACTTGGTTACAACAACTGCGGAGCGTGACAATGCCCACCTGAAGTCAAAGTATTTACATAAATGCATTTAAGCAAGTCAATGGCCTGCAATGTGATGACTTATGCATTAAAAACACTAGCTAATGTTAAAGGCAACAATTTGTTACACTCCTGGCTATCTTTAGTGTTCTTGGGGTGAGAGTGACAGTCTTTAGGTCTTTCTCATGAACATTGTTAAGGCAGCAAGACAGCAGACCGTGTTCACGGGTGCAATATTCAAAAATGTATTCGAAGACCTCCTCAATGTTTTCGCCTGTTGCACTTGACGTCTCAAAGTAGGGCGCCTTGTCCGTTGTCCAGCCAGGATTTAAGCTCTTTGCGAAGATTTCCGCCTCGGCAACAGAAACCTGCAAATGAAAAATTGCATACTTGTGACAGCAGTGGCAAATATGCAAGACTCATGTAAAAGTCAATTGGACACTGCTGCAAGTCTCCTTGTTCTCTTGCAAGAAAGGCTCAAGAGTATTGCAAAAGAATGTGGAGTGCCTTACAAAAGCTTGCAGACCCCTGATGTTGAACAGTTCCTTGATCTGATGTGGTAATACCACTGGGGCAAGTACCACACTAAGATTTTGACATTTTTTGCAGACCTTTCCACAATGCTGTACATACAGGAGGCAAGTTCTTTAATATGTCCTTCCCCATCTCATCTTTTCTAAGATTAGCAACTGTGGTCACTAACTATACCTGATGCAGAGGTTTCAGGGAATCCTGTCATACATATCTAAAACAGTGCATAAGGAAAAGCTAGTTCTGATGCCGCTATTCCCGTATGGGTATTAGAAAGGAATGTCTTGAACAATTTATTCTCGTAAGTTTATTAGAATAATCCTACTGTGATGTCTTCCTAGTTTATGAAGGTAAAACAGTGCTTTGTGAACAAATAGTATGACCAGGAGCACAACTAAGCGCCGAAATGTGCCCCGGAATGCCAAAAATCTTGTGAAATCTTTTCTTCTGCCCTCTACCTAAGCGCAAGTGATGCTTGGTAAATTACACTGAGAAGAATTACATATGCCCGAAGACTCTTTGCAAACTCAATGTCTCATTATGCACATAAGGCATTTGAAAGTTCAATAAAGCATATATCAGTATGCAACAAGCCTCTTTTAAGAGTTTGTCAAAGAGAGGCAATGAATCTAAACAGCTACATCTATACAATCGTGCTTAGGATGGCGAGGTCTTTTGAATGCTTAATGTATGTGTCGATACACAATGTACAAAGGAAGCTAGCATCATTTCGACAATGTAAGATGTGCTAAAGTGGAGGAAATAAGAAAATAAGCCCCCACCCCTCACCCTTATTGCATTAGAGTGTACTAGATAAGCATACCCATTTTCTACAATTTGTATAAAATGGTCATTGGCATCTGCAAGTACCTTGTTTTAAGTCTTATCTGCATCACAGTAGCTTTACTGTGATGCAGCTTTCATAGTTTCCTCAGCTGATAAGACTTACAACAAGGTCGTTACGGATGCCAATGACCCTTTTCCACTAATTGTGCTTTGTTGAATAAGATGTTAAAAGACCAAAGAACAGAACTCTTCTGGAATGAAGATGGAGTAAATAGAAATGTGCCCATTTATTGAGAGAACATGGTGGACACTGCTTTGCCGATTCATGCCTTGGTTTCTCAAGTATGACAGAAATATGAACACCCTGAACACATAACTATAATTAAATTCAATGTGTCGTGCCTCTCTTCATATATGTAGCAGATTTATCTTATTAAAGTTTGATTCATCAAATTTGGCATTAAAATTTAAGTTTTAAGGTGCTCATAAACAGCACAGATAAAGTGCATACATTGAAATTCCCAATGTTTGCCTGCTGGGTTAAAAGCTACAAGTGAACTGACCTATGAGCATAGTCTACAGTGATTACATACAGAACATTAACTGCATCAGTGGAGAGAGTTTTACACCAGTGAAAAACAAAGTGCACATGAACATGAGATCACAAGTGGAATTTCATTAAAGATTTCAAAATTCGAAATTTACACAGACCAGCCTAAGTGACAGAAATTACTGAAATGTTCCGACCAAAAATGTTAATAAAATGCCTTTGCCATAAGATTCTTGCGAATGTCAATATTCATATCTTGTGGCATTTCAAGGTGACAATGAACTTTGGTCTGTCAAGTTTGTGTGAATTCTCTCCAAATTACTCTTGTAAAATGAAACAAGAAAAATGCAACCCAGTAAAGTTAGCTGCTGGGCTTAGTTGCTTTATAGCTGAATAAAAACGAAGCACAAATGTGACAGACACAATCTTGTGCCATCTTTCTCACCCGCAGTTCATTAGCACTGCATTTTGATCAATTGAGCGGTGTCAAATTTCTTCCTTTTACTGTGACAGCAGTTAACCTGTTGGCTACCAAAGCTGGTGAACGTCTGGGCCCAAAAAAGTTCACAGTCACTTTAGCATACGCCAAAGAGGGTGAAGGCGAAAGCCTGCGCATTCAAGAGGCATTCATTAAATTACTTCACATGCTCCTCAGAATGAGATTTACTTCTTATTACTTGTTTCCTCCCACCAAAGGTTGCGGCTATAGAGCTTTAACTGACACTACCTTAATTAACTGTGCCTTAACATACTTCGCCCTAATTAACACCAAAGGTGGTGGGTTCGACTCCAACCAAAGGTCAGAGCTTCGACTCCAACCAAAGGTTGTGGGTTCAAGTGCCTGAATGAACTCTATATTAATTAACTGTGCCCTAATTAACTTTGCCTTTATACCAAAGGTCACAGGCTTGACTCCCGCATAAGCTAGAAGGTTCGACTCCCACCGAAGGTCGTTGGTTGGAGTGCCTGAACGAAGTCTATTACCTGTGCCCTATTAACCTCCCCTTAACACCAAAGGTCATGGATTCGAGTACCTGAATTAACTCTATTGTAATTAACTTTGCCTTTTCTTTTTTTGCAGATGATGAGCGGCATTGAAGCCAGCTATGGAAGAACACAACGAACGTGCGAGCAGTGGCACGAGTGTGTCTCTGCGCAAGGCAAGCTCGCATTACCTTCTGCACCGCACGCAGCATTTTCAAGGCCACCGCTTGACGAGGCATTTAAGGTTCTTTCCTTAAAAAGGGGGCCATATTGCCAAAGCCAATAATTCACTGGTTGGGAGATATTGCTGGTTCAAAAAAGTATTTGTAGATAGCGCGACAGCCAATTACGCTGAACAAGTTACGAGATGTTACTAGATTGCACTAGGTGTCCACTTCAGTGGTGGTCAGATGCTTCTTGTTTTAGCCGATATTTGGAGAAAGTTTGCATGCACATTCCGACACCTATGCAACTTCAGTCAGAGCACCGGGTGCATTTGCCACATCCGATTCTGCTGGACCTGGGTAACCAAAATTCATCATGGCAGTGCAAAAGGTGCAGTACAAAAAGGATGCATTTTTTTAGTGATCATTACTACACAGCATCACATAACAAACTACAATGAAAGTTTTATGAAAGTTTTAGTAGCATGTAGAAGGCAACACAGATGGAGGCTCACTTGGCACATGTAAGTGGTAGCCAATGGCTAAAAGATCAAAACTAAGTTTGCTATGTCTATTTACTTGTCTACCTCTTCTATTATGCCACTGGCATAATGACGCACTGTTCACTTTACAACCTGTGGCTGAAGTTACAACCTGTGGCTGAATAACGAGACTTGAGCTACCAATGCTTCTGAGGATTGACTCAAGCTCCGCAGCAATGTGCAGTTGGGAGCCTGACGTACTAACCATTAAGCACCGTGCAGAATTCGTATTAAGATACTTGTGTGGGGTTTTGTGCACCAGGGAGATCTCAAGAATCGTGGCATCTGTGCATGTATTTGAGGGCACAGCAATCAATACTGTTGTCGACAAATACGGCATTATGTACATCACAAATAGGGTGTTTGAACCTTTTACCTTCCTAATCGTTTCTGAAAGGATGTTCTCAAAATGCCCTATTTCTTATTTTTATTAAACGTTCCATGGAGCCTACCCATTAAATAGATGTCACAAATAAATTCAGAACGATAATATTTAATTGGAGAACACACAATTTTTAATGCTAAAATAAAGCTGGCTTCACTGCACTGCTTGAAGTTGGCTTTTTCAGTGCCAATAAAGTAAAAAGTAACTGTCCCAAGCATGACTGAGAGTTGTGATCCAGTTGAGTGCCAAGTGAGATCACATTTAGTCACAGAGGAAGCCCTCACTTAGTATTGTTGCACTTAGTGTTCCACACAACGAGAACACCACAGTTCTTGCCAACTTTACAAACATTTCTGCCGAGATTTGAAGTTTTCTGCAGCACCACCTGTGACCAATAAACAGAACTACACACATGGATGCATTGAGATTGCCTTTGGCGAGATAAATTGGCACATTTTACCATGGACTAGCCCTGCTCACCCACGGCAGCCAGTCTGCATAACTACAGGCGGTAAAGGGCTGAGAAAATACTAGCGCCATTAATTGAGGTGCAGGCAAGATGACAGCGTCCGCTGCAAAAGTCTGCTGCTGTCACAGTCAATGAATTCAAAAATGGAGGAATAGACAAATGCTTAAGACTTTTTTGCTTTATTCAAAGACATTTGAAATCTTGCTTTTATAGAGTGGACAAATTCCACAGCCTCCATACAATCTTCTGCAAGTTTGAGCGCCTGCATGCGACCTACTTTCTTTTGCAAGTAGCAAAGTTTTCCCAAACATTCGAGTTCTCAAGCCTTATTTCTCAATTCATCTGCAACGTATCATTTTAACAAAACTAAAAATGTCACCCAACCATTACTGTTCAATTTTGTCCAAGAATGGACAACAACGATTACAAAGCAACCACGCACTCCTCACCTGCCGTTTCTTTGTGCCTAGCAGGTCATTCTTGGTCCCGACAACCACCTTTAATGCAAAGTCATCTACCACGCTCAGTAACTGGACATACCTTGTCCTGCAAAAAAAAGTACAGAGGAAGTGAAACAAACCATCAGAGCAACATGTTTATAGTAGAAAGAAAAGGAGTGGTGGTAGCTTAGAGCTCAGTTAATAGTTAACAGCTTCAGATTAGGTGACAGAAAGTGCTTGCATACCACTTGGTTACGCCAACCGCTGTTGTCACAGAAGGGTCATAAATAAAGCTTGTCTTTTTTTCATATGCAAAACACACCTCGTAATCTACAACTCTAATACAATAATGCCATGAAATCACGTAAAAAGCGTGCTTTGCTGCACACATACAAAATCCCAAAATTATAACCAAGGCTGTGCCACAGCTGGGACGCAATTGTAGCGCAAGTTCATGCGACTGAAATGTCGGCTCACTGCATACAAACTACCATTTTTGAGCACAGTCAGCTAAGCTTTCGAAATGGTCAGATTTTCCCTTCTGCACAGTTTTGGTGCAGTGCGATATTGTTCTTAATACGGAGTTATTCACATGATATCACGTACAACATTTATTGTCCTATTCACAGTTTCCACTCTGCTGCTACAGATGGGCAGATCAATATTCTCACCATGCTGGCTGTACTACAATGGTGTGGATGACAGTGCATAACTCCTATAAACACAGGGTAACCGGCAAGCTCGGCATTCATTTAGGACTTGCCACGCCGATCTAATCTGAACGAGGTGTGCTCACTTTCTCTGTGGAAATGGTTAAACAGGTAGCAAATAAATTCAAATCAGAAGTTGCGATTTCAGTGAGCTCTGATGAAGTCAAGGAATACAGACCGCTTACGTAAATACCCTAGAAAATATTTACAGAGATTCCACAGCCAACTTAATTCTACACAAGAAAAGTAGGAAGATGCCCATAAAGAAAAGGGTCAGACAAGGAGACAATCTCCAATTCTATTCACTGCATGCTTGGAAGAAGTATTCAAGCTATTAAACTGGCAAGGTTTAGGAGTAAGGATCGACGGTGAATACCTCAACAACCTTCGGTTTGCCGATGACATTGTTCTATGCAGCAACAATGCAGACGAGTTGCAATGAATGATTGAGGGCCTTAACAGGGAAAGTGCAAGAGTGGGACTGAAGATTAATATGCAGAAGACAAAGATAATGATAAATAACCTGGCAAGGGAACAAGATTTCAAGATCACAGATCAGCCTCTAGAGTCTGTGGAGGAGAACGTTTACCTAGGTCAACTAATCGCAGGGAACCCGGACCATGAGAAGGAAATTCACAGAATAAAAATGGGTTGGATCGCATACGGCAGACATCGCGAGCTCCTAAATGGGAGCTTACCGTTATCATTGAAAAGGAAAGTATACAACCAGAGCATTTTACCGGTGCTGACATACGGCGCAGAGACTTGGAGGCTGACAAAGAAGCCTGAGAACCAGTTGAGCACAGCGCAAAGAGCAATGGAATGAAGAATGCTAGGCATAACTTTAAGAGACAGAAAGAGAGCAGTTTGGATCAGAGAGCAAACGGGCATAGACTATATTCTAATAGACATTAAGAGAAAAAAATGGCGCTGGGCAGGTCATGTAATGCGCAGACTAGATAACCGTTGGACCATTAGGGTAACAGAATAGGTACCAAGAGAAGGGAAGCGCAGCAGAAGATGGCAGAAGACTAGGTGGTGCGACGAAATTAGGAAATTTGCTGGTGCTATTTGGAGTCTGTTGGCGCAGGACAGGGGTAATTGGAGATCGCAGGGAGAGGCCTTCGTCCTGCAGTGGACATGAATAGGCTGATGATGATGAAGTCAATTAGCAAACCGAACATACTCTGAGGAGAATGCTATTAAGAATGATGAGAGCAGAGGTTCAAACATATCCAGAATTAGTATGCACGATTTCTTATTTTCAACACCTTATAGCTCAGCAAAGTTAGTAAACTACTGTGAAATAAGCCTGGAATAAAATTTTAATAACAAGGATACTGTAAAGTAGCACAAACTACAGAAACAGCATTGATGAGGGCAAGATGACCAGGATACAGAAAAAATATATTAAAAATGAAATTAGTAATGCTATTTAAAACTGACAGAGAAAGTTTGTAGAATGGAGGAATGATGTTCCATGGTGATACTTAAAGAAATAAAGCCATTACAATAGTTTCTGGGTCACTGTATGACTTGACCCGTCATCAATCTGAGCTGCATTTTTTTGCTTCACAACTTTAATTACTCTAAAGTCTCAAAGAATAGGCATGCTATGAGTATTAGGCATGAGACGGGACATGAATGCCCAGCACAAATATCATCAGTGATTAGCACAGCCACCATAGTCAACGTTTTTGTATAACTAGAAATACTCCGATTTCTTCTATTATTACTTATAACTTCCTAAAAGAAAAAATCCGCAGAATTTTTTTTCTTCTTAAATTTTCACATATTCTATGCATATGTGGGAATTGATGACAAGTGAAGCCTTTTGAAGTTCACAAAGGAAATGTTATGCAAAAATAACGTTTTTGATGCAAATGTTTGCACAAAATGGTATACCTTAACTACAATTTTACACAAATGTAAAGCTAATGACACAAATGAAGTTCAATGTTCATGCAAATGTAATGTGATCAAGCAAAGGTAACGCATTGTTGGAACCGCTGCCATGTGGGGACATCATACATATAAACACAACATGAATGCACATTAAATTTATACAACATGACACATGTTGCATTGCACTGCATATCACTTCCATGACTCATAAGACAGTTTATACATGTTACACATAGCTAACGCAAGTGTTCACAATCACCAATGCAACTTCAGCTAGGGCAATTTTCACACTGTTATTTGGGTGTTGTGCCACGACTGTAGGTGATGCACCAAACGAACACATGCCTCACATCTCAACGTAGTTCTTGCTGATGGTGTTGTGCACTTGTCCAAATGGTAAGAACTGGTGTGGCGCGTGCGTCAATAAACACAAGATGGAACAAAAACATTAAATGTGTCGATCCCGTTAGCTTTCATCTCCATCATGACGTTTCTCACTGCTGATGGTTGCCATGCATTGTCATTCCGCATCCCACTTGCAGGTTTAATATTCGCCACGCACCTCTCTGCTCACAGCCGCAAAACTGCTCGTCATTATGCTTGGCATTTACAAGCCAGCCAATTCTCGGATTCTGCACCACGCTTTGCAATGTAATGGAAGGTGTTCTTATTCCGCTCAATGCTTCTTCCGAGCCTCCATCTCTCCCACATTCAATGAATGCTTTGGTCCCATTTTGTTAACTTTTTTTCTCCACACTGGGTTGCTTCTGTTGCACACTTCATTTCTCTGAACCTGACTTCCACTTTGCTGTTACCAACTTTGCGAAGAGCTTCGCTTGAAGATGCATTGATGCATAATGCATGTGACAGCTATAGAGGTTTTATGATCTGAGCAGCTTGGCGAGTGTTCAGTCTCAAAAATAAGGTGCATTTGGAGTGTGGTGCAATCCTATCAATTTGGGTGGTGTCATCTTGTCACTATCAGCTGTCCCTGTTTTCAGAGCACTCTACTATGAATCGCGTAATTGCGCAGTCTAAACAACCGAGCATTTCGTATCGCAACTTACTCCACTGACCCACAGGCCACTTGGTCACCATGGGCCAGTGGTAACAGAAGCATCTCTTTAGACTAACAGCTGTTTCAAAAGCAGTGTCTGAAGCTGCATGTGTGTGGTAAAAAGTTATCGATCAGGCAGTCGTCCTAAACAGCATGTTATGGAAATTTTGTTTAGGAAACCTGCACACTGACTTTACGCACTTGCAAGAGCATAACAAATTGATCGCAGTCAGAATGCCATCTAGTATAACACAGCATCAATGAAGTACAGTCCCGACCAAAAGTTTGGGGACCAAAGGTGCAGCTATTCCAATTTTTTTTTTTCACAGCGGGGCATTCTGGTGGAAAGCAAGGGTGCACGCGTACGCAGGCGTCTACCAAATTAAACTAATTCCAGGCCGCAAAGCTGCACTTCAAAATATTTAAATTTTTTTGCTGATGCCGTGGGCCCCAAACTTTTGATCGCGACTGTACATAAGGCAATGTTTTGTGCTGGCTGAGAGCCAGATACAGTACATAAGCCCATGTGTATATGCCACAGCATATCTCAAGGAAAACCCTGCAGAAAAAGGGTAGAAAAATGAAAATAACACTGTTACAGCTTTGCAAGTAAACAGCAGATAGTAAATGTAAATTGGACACATCTTAATGCTGCAGTATATGAAACTAAAGTACTAATGTCAGCACAAGCTGCATAGCTTTTTTTTTACATGGAGATCTAAGAATTTGATAAGTGTTTCCCTAAATCAAAGCAGACCAGCAGTTGTGTTTGGCTAATTTCAATATATGGTCACCTTGGCTGGAAGTCTAATTTAATTCATATTCAGCAGTAAAATGTCACAACTGCTGAATGACAATGTTGGCTGGAAACTCCAGAATTTGAAAGCATAAACCCAAGAAGCATAACCACAAGGCCTTAAGGCTATATTCATCAACAAATTCTTTCACATGTCTTGGGCATGTCAATTCTTTCACAAGCCTTAGCAAGTTAAAGGCCCATGCATTGCAAATGCTCAGATGAAAATCTGAAGACCTTGTGCACTAAAATGCCACACACTTGAAAAAGATGCTCGACTTGCGATCACATACAACACTGGCGCTGCCCTATACAGTCATGTCAAATTAATGTAACAAAAGTGTTCCGTGTCCAAAATGTGGAAGACTTGCACAGAGCTAATGCAGTAATGGTAACTACGAGGCTATCTATGACTATGCTTGTTTCTGATAGCGTGATGTACTTTGTGCAACAAAACATTACAAATTGCAGGGCCACTGAAATGGTGCTGTATTTAGAATAATACATGTATGTCAATTTGCACACAAGTTTAAGACAACAGTAGAGGCTTGGGTGTGTTGGTAATTTATTCTAACACAAGCGAAGTGCAAAGATGGGCACAAGACAGATACACACCGTGGTGTGTGTGTGTTTGTGCATGTGTGTGTGTCCATTTTGTCCCCGCCTTCTGCACTGTGCTTGTGTTTATGACAGGTTCAAGGCATGGAAAGCAGTGTATTTATGACTTGAGTAACATTCACCAACTGTAAAGACTAACTCTTCTGGCAAGTTAAGGGGGATAAAGCACCAGGTGCAGAGTACTTTTATACACCAGCCTGTAAACAGTGAACACAGCAGAAAGTACCATCAAAGGGCCATGAAAGGTAAATCAATGAAGATTAGTGTTTTCGTATAACCAACGCAATACATCACTTTTATCACGAAGTGAAGTAGTCAAGTCAGGAAATGACAGGATTGATGCTGCCATAGTGAAAATAAGGTACCAGATCCCATGACATACCAGATCTCACGCTCTGCATGTTTCGGTAAATCAGTCAACTGCTGATAAAATTTTCCTCGGGCTACATTTCAACATGAAAGAAATTGCGATTTGGCCAATTTATTGGATTTTGTCCACATAACTCAATGGTGCTGCCTATTCAAGTCAATCTTGCCTGTGCCTTTCATAGGAACGTGGGACCCTTTTCTTTCTCTTCTGGCTTTGACTCGAAGTAGGCAGTAGCCCACAGTATAGTATAACCTCATGGATTGCCAAAACTATGCAGGAGACATCATTTAGCGCAGGCAATATGAATTGCAGAACAATAAGTGTTTGCCTTCAGGTCACAAATTTCTCAGCAACTAAGTCCGGTTAGGATAAAATTTTGGAAGGGTAATATAATAACCTGGATTAATTCAATGCTAGGCATAAGGGCCACTTAGATAGCTAGAGATACTAATGAGTCACTGCGAGAATGCATATCAACCTCCCTGCAGAAGATTTGCTGAAACTAGATTACGCCTCTGGAACTATAACGGCATTTCTTTAGCAGGTAAAACTTATTGAATGGCAAAGTTCTTTAACCCTTTAAGGACAAGTCATAAATATCCAGAAAAAAATTGAAATTTTTTATCGAAATGTGGAAAACACATCGAGAGTAAGCATAATCAACAACAACAACAAAAAAATTTCGGATACCTTTTCAGCAATAGGGGGTAAACCCCAGGCAGGAAACTGGAAGTGGGCTTCACCCCAAGCCACTTAAGGCTTCATTTTCAATTTGCAGAGACAGCCCTCATCATACGTGAACCGTAGGTGCACACGTTTCATTTGCTTCACATCATACGTGTGACACCACAGTAGCTGCATATCTTGCATCGGTCTGTCTCCTCTGACCTTGTTTTGACAAGACAGTGAGTCGCATGCCAAACTGCTTACTCATGATACGTTCCTGCTCTAAACCAACACATGATGCTTGCTGCCTGTCATTCAGTGTTGGCCAAAGGCAGTTAGCCATAAACCATACTCAATACTGAAACTGGGCAAGAAAAAAATTTTTCATGATATGTTGCCTATAGGCAATACTTGTCAAAAAGTGTTAAACATCTGTACTGCCATGTAGTGGTAGCTTTGGCATTGTGATAAGAGACCTTATGGTATTTTATCATTTGTCTACTTCTAGCTTAAGAAAGTCCGAATGTAATTTTCTTTGTTAGTATCAGAATTCAATGCAATCTTTCTTGTAAACAGTCAACTTCTACTAATATGTTATTTCAGCCTGCTTTCTAATCCAACTTTTAGTCGTCGCAGCAAATACAGTGCTTTCTGAACACTGTTTTTTTTTAATTTGAACATTCAGTAAGCTGGTGCAGTTTTCTTTCTTTTGCATATCTTGCTAGGGTTGAACAGAAGCGTAAACAGTTACTGGATATGGCCAATAGCTGGTGCTATCCTATTATATAGCTTGATGCTCCAGAAATTTGAAGATGGCATTTTCAACTGTCCAATCTGGCATAACATCTATTTTGACAAAAGTAATTCATTCGCTATTTGCTAATTCAGAACAGAAATTCATCACTTTAAGTTGACATCTCAGGTTGATCACATCCACAAAGTTAGGGAAAAGCTCCACTGTATGGCACTTACATTAATGCCTTAAAGGTTTCGCGGCTCGTAACGTCAAAGGCCATGATTGCGACGTCAGCATTTCTGCAGTAGAACATGCTCAAGCCAACATAGCGTTCTTGTCCTGCTGTGTCCTGGGCAAGAAGAAAACGCAGGCAGGTTAGTTAGGTGCATAAGTACACCTAACTTCGTATAAAACCAGCAAAGTTCACATCTCATGCTATCCATTCTTAAAATATTTCAGGTGCACTATTTTTCCTGTCAAAGACGAAAAAAAAAATTCTTACTCGACAGCCAGAAAATTTACTTTTGAACAATAATTTGCAAGCTGCAGGGTGTTTTCGACCAGTAAGGGCTTTCAATATCAGGCACGATGTTGAATGCAGAAACAAATGCAATTAAATAATGCATGAGAGTATAACTACAAGAGCAAAAGACGAAGCTTACCCATATTGCAATATTGTGTTTCCCTCTCATTTTCAAGGTGAATGATGCACCAAGAGTTGCCTGTGAACATACAGAGTATTCAAACGATTAACATTATCGGCAAGGACGGACCCCGTTCACTGCAACTGAAACTGCATCAACTGACCAAACGTTATGCACGTTAAATCAATATTGAATCTCATACTGTCAACTGCTGGCCTCCTAGCTAGCTCTGATAACATAGCGACTGTTTAGGTCTAGCAGTGGTGTAGGGTTCAACTCCCGAGACAAGGTCAATTTTTCTTCTACAGCAAAGCTTCATTTAATGAAAAACAGTTTCTTGCTTTAATTCTTGTGCTGAATCAATACCCTTTCCCGACTTTCTGTAATACTAGAACCTCGCGGGTAATAATAAAATTCTGGCGGGGGCCAACATCTTTCACAAATTGGAGTGTTTCGTCCTGGCTGCTAAACATAAGCTGAATCCCAGTTGCAGATATTCATAAGATATGCATTTCTATATGTTCACTTGCCCGATAAGTCTTTTCTAATATAACTGCTAAAATATGTAACGCTAACAATACAACTCGTATTTTTTTTTTTTTTTTAAGAGTGGCGGCGTGCCCAAAAGGGTACGCCCCTCCCTCTCCCCCCACTAAAGCTTGAACGCCGTGCACATGCGCGAGTATTAAACAGACGTTGCAAGGCTGTGTGCATCCTTAAATTGGAATTTGATTTAGGGCTTACGTTTAAGGACAGCGAAGCCGAAGATGAGACAGCAATTTCAACGACCGCAACCTGCATATCCGCCTCGTAATGAGCGCTCAGTGAAGATGTGTGCAATAATTATATTTTTTCTTTACTTAGCGCAGCTGAGCAGGAAAAGCCAAAAGTGGCCTGTGGGTACAAAATGCCGAAGCTCAACAAGATGTACTGATTGTGCTAAAAAAAGAAAGAAAGTACACTATATGCTCGTACTTACTTTAGGATAATCTTCAAACCGCCTCTCGATGTAGCGAATGAGGAGGGAAGTTTTGCCGACATTCGAATCTCCCAGAATAATCACTTTCATGTCACTGCGCAGATAACAAACACAATTACCAACACACAGGGAATTCGGTAACCAACTCGCGGTTGCCCGCACATTGCACAGGTCAAACGCAACAGTTGGCTTCATCAGCACAGTACGTACGCTGTCTGAAGTTTCACGCCCATGTTTTCTCGGTGCAGCATCCAACTTGATCGGCGTTCACGCTTTCCTCGCCGGTCGAGGGTCTCTTGCTGGGCGGACAGCACGTGCGGCATGTTCGACTGGAAAGCCGGGTTGTGGATACTCGGCTCCAACGTCGCTGACTTATCGGAGCCATCGGCGAAGGGGCGGGAATCCTTCACTCTCTCCCCAGACAGCCAGAAACCGCGTTTGTTTGAGTTGACGCTGCTGACGCACCCGTGCGCAGTATGGCCTGTCAAAGAGATAGCATTGAGAATGCCCGCGCCGAGCGGCCGGGAGAACGCACGGACTGCTTAATTTCTGGCGCCACGATGCTCCCGCGCAGCAGCCTTGTCGCGCAGAGGCGCGTAGAACAATACAAGCACTTTTGACCTGTCACGCTTGTGTCATGCTTCAGCTCAAAGGGGCAAGCATCATAATCAACACGGTAGAAAAAAAGATCGTCAGACACTAACACGTAAACTAGAAGCGCCTTCCCCTGCGCTACCTGTGCGCAAGCACACACCAACAAATAACAAACGTTGCCCTCTAAGCCAGAGCTCAAGCCGTAGCCATTCAGATCGAAGATTTCGGTTTCGGTGTCTGCGCACGAAAGTGCGCCTGATACGTTTGCTAATGACGTCTAAATCTTTGCCTCTTGCTACTTTACTGTCATTGCAAGAGCATAAGAAAAACATAGAGTGATTCATGCAAATATCTAAGACCGGCTAATTGCATACGCCATGTGCGCACAAGCTTGACATTGTCCGAAATACTGATCAACATTCATGAAAGCCACAAATGGCTAGTTTGCTAACACGACTGCATAAACAGAAAATAAAGATAGCAAAGTTTATAACCTTACATTATGTAAAAGGCGCAGAAAATATCCATTGTGCGATGTCGAGGCCCTTTATTATTAGGTGGCCGAATATATTCTTATAATGCCGCCCTAATTCTGCTACGTAAAACAGGTTCTGAGTAGCCCAGGATCTCAATTCGCTTTTGGTGGCTCTTCACAAGGACAACTCGACGCATTTCTTTCCTCTGGGTTTTCTTTTTTTTTTAATCTAGTGCTAGCCAGAGTAAATTTTGCAGTTTTTCACAGCTCTCAAGTTCACGTGCGCGCACAAGACGCAGTATGTACAGTTGTAATTAAAAACGATATATATTAATAAATAAAAGCACAGTTTTTTTTTTTTCAATATCTTCAACGGGGGAACTTCTCGTGCCTGATACTGGTCATAGGAGACGGGAAAGAGAAATGTGCACGTGAGTATATAAGCACTTCCATTTTCAAGAAGCAATAAGCAGTCGTGGTCGTAGATTGAGAAGATTGGGCTTGCCTTGCCTCAAGAAGACAATCGAATCCTGCGTTATGAAAATTAGGAAGCATAGTGGTACGGCTGGCAGAGCGGAGCGAAAAGAGCTGCCGTAGATCTAGAGCACCTCCTAACTCGTCAAACCCATCCTCCAGAGCACTGTAACATCACACTTTGTGCATGCGTCATAACTCTTTGGGTATGTAGCTGTAATGTGAGCTACAGTAGCTCTGCTTTGCCGCAAGCGGTTTTAGCTTACAGAACACCGCTACTTTCTAGAGAATCCACGTTGGCAAAGTGACCTGCAACACAGCGCAAGTAAATGCAGGGCAAGGGAAATATTGGGTGATTGACTGGAGAAAATTCCGGTTGGCTATACTCGACTCCGAAGTAATAAAAAAAAATCAAAGCAAGTAGTGCAGCAGACAGTGTTGTTACTGGACGGATCATTGCCCTCTGCGATACTGCGCGAGGCAATGTTGATTTTACTGCGCGAACTACTGTGGTAGCTATCTCTTTCGCTGCTTTCCACTTTGAGCAAAACTGCGATAATTCTTTTCCCTTGTTGTCATTACTCTTGATTCGAGATTTGATGAGAATTCCAAGGCACGGAGGCAGCGTCGCAGTTTAACGGAGCGCAAAGATTCCACGCCTGTTAAATTTGGTTGTGCGTTTCTTTCACCCGTAATTGTTTGCTCGATCAGGTTTAACGTAGACAAGGTGCTATACCTGAAAACATTACTAAAGGAATCCGCATCTCTTAAAGTGCTAATTGTGTTTAAGTAAAACATTCAGGGTTAATTCAACTTTCTGGAGTTGCCTAAGCTGCACCGAGCTCTCAATTCCGCTCCCACCGGATTGTGAAAGCCGCGTCCTCGGAATCGCACCCTCGACCGAGCCTCAAAGGTAAAGGAACACAAAGGTAACGCTGTTTCGCGCTCGAGCAACATTTCGGAGGCGAATGGAACAAACTCATAAGTTCATTCTAAAGGCCAAATGATAAGCTGAGTTTTGAATCCACATCGATACTACCCGTTGGACGATTTGCAACTTCAGCTTTCTCAGTCTTACATACTGAAATTATACTAAAATTTAACGTTCCTATTAGTGCATAAACTTTTTTTCATTCGCGACGTTAGATAGATTGCATATACGTCCTCATTTTAGTTTTTTCTTAAGTTCGAATACATCTTTGAAAGAAAAATGCCTTTTGGAGATTGCTTATAGCTGTTAATTGAGCGGGAAGCTTAGGCGTAAGTCATTTTTTTTCAAATGTGCCGTGGCACAATTACCGAGATATTAGTAATTACATTTAGAATTGCTGTCAAATCTCAATTTCACGGAAACCAGTATTACGAAATTTTCGATTTAACGAACACATATCCGCATAGCGTCAAATGCGTTACAGACCTTGAAGCAACAAAGTGAAATCAATGCCTCGTCCGAATAAACGAAATATTGGGGGAAAATATCGGTAAAATATGGGAACGCCGGATTTGTGTTCAAACGACCGACACCCTTCGCCGGTCAAGAAGGTTTGTCGCTACCATAGCGGAACGAAAGACTAGCTCCACGGGCTCACATTATTGATAAGCGCGCACACACGCATTAATTTTATTGTATATTCTTTGCTCCTAAATAGGTATAGCAATATTGGCCCGAGTGTCTTAAATGTTATCAATTTAGCAAAGTTCTCGATTTAACGAGGCGATTCTCCCGTCTCTCCGGCTACATTAGGTCGAGGTTTAACTTAATTGCTTCAGGCTACGTCTTTCGAATGTGGAACTGAAGCACGGTCAGTGCTGAAAGCACGTAAGGCCCATTTCTGAAGACGGCGTCATTTTCGATCCATACATCCACGATACATGGCCGCATAGACGTTTAACGTGGTTTTCACGTAGGGTGTTTATCGAAGGTAATTTCAAAAAAATATATATATAATACGACATATGATGCCAGTCTATATTTCGGCGCACATTTTGGGTACACTTGTTGATGAAGCCAGGGAATCCAAGGCTGACAGCATGCGGCCTCAAGCAAATAATAGAATAGTTAATCAGTTTACCGCTCTTAATTCGCCCATAACACACTAAGTTGAAAAGAAGAAGTGAGTGCCAAAAGAAGAAAAAGACAAAACACTCTGCAGAATCTAGCGTTGCCTTCTACGACAGTTCGCGCCTCCTTCAGCAGCGAGTGATACCGATAAACGACTCGATATCTAATGCTACAAGAAACGATAAGACGCTGTGAACTGGGTGCGTGCGTGGCGTGTTTTGGCTATCGAACGGCACACAAGCTTTTCCCACGACGTCCTTCTGAGAACGATGCCAGATTATGATTTTCCAGAAATTTGCTAAGCAATTGTTGACTGCTGCGGCGGTACTGGAAGAGAGCTTTATTAAGAAAGAAGCAAACCTTAAATCGCCATAGTCTTACAAATTTGAGCTACAAACTGCTCAGAAACTCTGCGCAATAAATTTTCCGCGAAGAGACCATCAAAATGTTTTTGTTCCTCAGCATCCTTTCTTTCTTGCACTTCTTTGTTTATTTTTCCTTTGAAAAGGGGATCCCGGGATGGGTTGACGGCCAATTTTACTTCTTATTGACACGATTCTGCTATTATACTATATGTCAAGAAATTTTAAAAAAATAAAGGGGGGGGATCACTGCACTGCCATTTACTTAAAGCATCTTAAATATTTCTGTCACTTCGCCGTCGTCATACAGCCATCGTCATGCCATCGTGCCCATGGGCTACCTTGGCAAGCCAGTGCCATACTAAAGTGGGCCGATGCAGGAGGCAGTGCATTTCACATATTACCGAAGCAGCGGAAGTCTCAGAATGAGTACTTTAGATGTTGAATAAACGTGACTTCAGCAAATACGATGTGCCACCGCAGTGCTTGAATGACGATCGCATTCCCGTCGACAGTCATCATCAGATGAGTCCTGCAGCCATTTTTTTTTTTGTTGCTTGGTATTTGGAGCTTGGTATGTTGCGATAGTCGGCTCTAATGGTAGCGTACCTTCTCATACTCCTGCATAAAAAATAACACACAAACACACAAAGACGCACACACAGACACATCGCACACGCACACACACACACACACACACACACACACACACACACACACACACACACACACACACACACACACACACACACACGACACCCTTCTCCCTTAAAAGGAAGAGGGATAGGAAGGACGCACGAGAGGGTGACAAGAACAGAGATATAGCGTCAGCGCCGGCCATTATGCTCGCTCGCGTTATGAACGGCATCACAGGAAATAATCACGTCGGTTTGATAAGAAGTGGGCTCGCGATGAGGAGCAATGGCCCGGTGACGATGACCTGGAGAGTAGCGTTTCTGTACGCACTTCATATTCGGACGAAACGGAAATACATGGAGTTCATACTCTGCAATCTTGGTCGTATGATGAGAGCAGCGTGGGATTCTTGAGCAACCTTTCTCGGTTCGAAATTGTCAAAAAAAAAAAAAGAGAGATCAGTTACATGCATTCCCCTTTCCTGTCATTTTTTTTTTCATAATCAAGAACACTTTGCCTTCGAAATAAAGGAATTTTATTTTTCTCGCGTCCTCAGCTTATAAAATGCGCCTGATGAAATAAAAGAACGCTTTTTTCACTTTCTTTTGCGATTTGCCTTCCTCGCCTTAATTTCATTTGCAAATATAATATCTTCGCTTCTTATGACTGCCCTTTCATTTCTCTTAGTTTTGTCTGCGTTTAGTCAAACGACTGATCGCGGAATGAGTCGACCCCCGAAGCAGGTGTTTGTAAATACAGATATGGTAAAACAGAAAAGTATGCGCGTGCTTACACAGACGTCGTGCGAAAAAACGAAAAGCAGAAACACTGGACACTTGGAAATTGAGAAAGAAAGGAAAATCACCACGGCCAGTAATTATCCTTGGTCGAGAATAGCCGTGGGGGCAACCCAAAGAAAAGTCAGAGTCACGGCTAAGTGGTCGGTCGTGTAGAGGGAGGCGGCTATGTACGCAGCGCGTACAAAGGAACGAGTGGTGAAGGATGAACTGCGATTTCCTATCATAACTTGGCACCGTCTGGCGATTCATTTCTTGTTTTTTGCCCAAATAAATCTATAGGGTACTCCGATACAAGACCGATTGCACGTTGTTCCGGAATATCATGAGAGCTAGACTAATCAATTAGCGTGAATCCGGTCCACTCAATAAGTGGACATTGGACGACAACGGCATGATCGAATTCGAGCTCTGTACGCTGGGGGTCAGTGAGTCACTTCTGTTTGGTTACGTGAGCTAGCTCCAAATAAAGGGGTTGATTTCCTACGGGAGCGAAAGCTATGGATGAGTCTTTGTTTTTCTGTCTCCGTTTATCTTTGTAGGCACGGCCAGTGCGGTTTTCGTTTTGTTTTCTTGTTGCAGCTTTACCGCAACGTTATCTCTAGATATTCTCGTGTGTATGTTCGCTTGCGCGCGCGCCTGTGTGTGTGTAACGTCTACCTTCCAGGTGACGTTAGCGAAGTGCTCAACCAAGGACCTCACTATGACTTCAGGCCATGGTGAGGAGGATTGGCAGGAGTGCTCCTGAAACCGACGCTGACCGATGCCTCTCGGAAGATCTGGACGTGCTTGAAAGAACTGCTGTACACGTCTGTACGCACGATCTGAACGGCAAGCTTACCTACCCAAAGAACAACTCATTATTCTTAGCTCCGGCCGATAAAGAGGGCAGTTTCACTGTGCTTGAAAAAGGCGTGTACAGTACAAAGGCATTGGAAGCCATAAATTCCACGTTTGTTAAGCGGAATGACGTGTGACTCGAAAGAGTTACAAAAGAGCTAGGCGCCTAGACTGTGCAAGAACTTTAATTCGAATGCCCTGAGTTGGAGAAGGAGAAGGAGGAATAAAAAAAGGAAGGAAAGGTATAGAGGTCAGCCAGACGCGCGCCTGGTTTTCTAACCTACGCTTAGAAAAGGGGGTTAAGGAATGAAAAGAAAGAAGAGGGAGAGAGGAAGATACTATCAATGTGAACATGTGCGGTTGTCCATCACTTCACGCCTACAATCGATCACCGAGGCCAGTCGATTTCTTGAACCGTAGCAACGATCGCGTCGCTTTGTAAGCCTGCGACGTGTCTGGTCATGGTCCAAGATCAAGAACCTCTGTCTCTGAAAATGGTCTGCTGTCTAATCGGTTTAATACAGATGACAAAAAACACAACACACCTTCAATCGTCTCTTCACACTTGCATGAATCACAGATACAGGGAGGGAAAGAGATAAGAAGGCAGGGAGGTTAACCAGAATCATGTCCGGTTGGCTACCCTACACCGGGGGAAAAAGAAAGGGGAAACAAAGATAACAGGGAGAGAGAGGAGGGAAGGAAAGAAGGAAATTGCAGTGAGTTCGCTGACGTGTGTGGCCTTACAGAAATTGCATTAATAGTCACAGTTGGTCGCACAAGATCCAACACCTGCAAGTCTAACCTGCGTACGATACAGAGTATTCAAGCCCAAGCCCTTAAGATATGTCTTGGCTTACCACGCAGTGCATCAACGGCTGAAACCATTGCCCTTGCGCAGGATTACCCAATCA
Source organism: Dermacentor andersoni (assembly GCF_023375885.2). NCBI lineage: Eukaryota > Metazoa > Arthropoda > Arachnida > Ixodida > Ixodidae > Dermacentor > Dermacentor andersoni. Next base: position 122,816,308 of record NC_092817.1, on the reverse strand, counting down.
CGACGCACATTACCGTTGAGACAATGCGTATGCACCTCAGGCATTATGCTAGTACCCCTTCCCACCACTTGGCGAGCCTCACTGCTGCAAGGCCCTGCTCGACATTTAGCGGCATTGTCAGTGCACATCGTGCGTCGTTTACTTCAGGGTACGCACCTGCGGCCAAGCCAGTGTTTCCTCAGTGGTGTTTGAGCCGTCCACAAGTACATCTAATGATTCCAGGACTACAGAAGAAGACAGATCTACCGGCCTCTGCTCTAAAACAGTTGACCTTACTTCTTTTGCATGAAAAGTACAGCAACCACGTGCGCATCTATACCGATGGATCAACTACGTCGTGCAGTTCCGGTGGTGCCGTGGTGATACCAACGCGAGGAATGACACTGCGCTTCAAGACATCGCATGTCACGACCTCAATGGTGGTAGAACTAACGGCCCTGAGTCGAGCACTGGAATTCATTGAATCTGAAAAAACTAGAAAATGGGCTGTGTTCTGTGATTCAAAACCGGCATTACAGTGCACGCAGTCAGTTCTCCGACACGGATGCCATGACCAACTGACATACGAAATCGCGAAACTTTACCATCATGTCCAACAAAAAGGTCACGAGGTCGTTTTTCAATGGGTACCTGGCCATTGTGGAATCAGTGGCAATGATTCCGCCGATAACGCTGCTCGCACAGCACATCATGAAGAGCAGAGCGTTCCAATTCCGCTTTCGAGAACAGACGCCGCTAGGCAGCTTCGACACCTGGCACGCAGTCTCACACTGGCCGAGTGGAACTCGCCAAACTTACGACTTACACGACTGCATCGACTAAACCCCTCCCTGCAACTCCGGCCTCCACTCGGACTTCCTCGACGTGAAGCTACGCTTCTCTGTCGCCTTTGGTTAGGAGTTGCCTTCACAAAGGCATACTCTACATTAATTGGAGAGACTGACAGTGGAGCATGCGAGGTCTGTGGCACGGAAGAAAACATCTCGACCACCTGCTGTGCCACTGTCCACGATACACCCCTGAGAGACAAGAACTTGCCAAAGCTTTTCAAAAACTGGACAATCGGCCGCTTTCTGTGCAGGTGCTGCTGGAACACCGTCCCCATCGCCCGTCGGCCCATAAAGCGGTGAAGGTACTTTTGTGCTTCTTAAGGAAGAGTCACAGATAGGTTTCTAACATTCCAATAAGGAATGAGTAGGCTTACGTAAAAGCCACCCTTAATCAGAGGCGGCACAATAAAGTTGCGTGCTCGTTCCTCGGCGTAATCGAGTGAACGAGCACAACGAAGGATCAAAGAGCGAACGCAAAGCGCAGCGGGAAATGAAAGACGGCGATAGTGAAGACAGCGCGAGAAGGGAAGCGGAGGAGGAGGGTACGACGAAAGCGTGAGAAGAAAAGCGTAGTGCCGCGCAACACGGGCTCTGCGGCGACGATGGCTAGGAGATGGCACCAGAGTAGCGCGCGTCGTCCGTTCTCCAATAACGCCTCCGATACTATAGATGGAAACAAAGTGCTGCGTGAGCGGAGGTCTGTCCGCGGCGTTTACTGTGAATCGCGCCCACGTACGCGTCACCCACAAGCTGCCTCTTACGATCTCCCGATTAGCGAGGCAGTCGCGCCACACTTCGTTCCGTTCGCAACATGGCCACACTTCGTTCCGTTGGCAACAGATGGTTCGCGCCAGCCAATGTATCGCGAAATGAGAGAGAGAGATGCAAGTGATAGAAAGGCAGGGAGGTTAACCAGACTTAAAACCTCCGGTTTGCTACCCTGCACTAGGGGAAGGGAAAGGGGAAGTAAAGACGGAAAGAAGAGCGTGACAAAAATAAAAGCGTGAGAAAAAAAATATGAAAAGGGATGAAATGGGGTCATTATAGTCTTTCTAATAGGCCACTGTCACGTAGAAAAGTCAACAAAGCCTTGACCGACTTTTGCTGCGACGACAGTTCACGTCGGCATTCCAAAACTGACTGTTCTGAAAGTGGCCTGTTGTCAAGGCGTGCCAACGTGGTCGCTAGTGACAGCCGGTGCGCGCTGTATTGAGGACAGTGGCAGAGCACGTGTTCGATGGTCTCCTCGCCGCCGCAGTGTCTGCAAGCCGCGCTGTCGTCCATACCGACTCGGAAGGCGAAGGATCTTGTGTAGGCGACACCAAGCCACAGTCGGCAAAGTACTGCTGTTTCTAGTCGAGAGAGTCCAGATGGGGGTCGAAGTCGAAGGGATGGGTCCAGTCGGTGTAGACGTGTATGCTTTAAGCTTGGTGTGTTCCATAAAGTTTTGATGGCTTCATTTGCAAGCACACGAATTTTCGTTGCAGCGTCTGTTCTTGAGAATGGAATGGAGTCTTGCAAGCCCTCCTCATGTGCAGATCGTGCTGCTGCGTCGGCAAGTTCATTGCCCATTATGTCACAGTGGCTTGGAATCCACTGCAACGTGATGTCGTGTCCTTGCTCGACGAGGTGGTGAAGCAGCAGTCTGATTTCTAGAACTAGTTGTGAACACGTATAGAGCTGAGCCCAAATTTGGCATTAGGGATTATCGTACTCGTCGGTGAATTTTTTCAGGAGACACACTAAGGCCTTGCTTGCGGAGATATGAACAAGTTAGGGTGGCTGCCCGTTGAATTTATACGCGCACTTGAAGACGAGTCACCGCAGAAAGACAAATATCGTCAGCATATATTCATAGGTGAACTGTCTTGGGTAAAATTTCAGCAAAGTTGACCATAGGTTCAAGAGAATTGGGCTCATTACCCCTCCTTGTGGGACGCCACCGTATGTATAACGGTTGGCGGTGGGGAAATCTTCGGTCTGCACAAGGAAGGACTCGTCAATAGTCACGGATTCACTGAAACATTCCGCCACCCATTCCAACAGCCTCTAATTGCTCGGGGACCAGTTCATGTGTGACATCACACATGAATTGATCTTTCACATCAAGAAATAGCGCCACTGATATGCGCTTGATGCATTTTTGCTGCTGTATGAGCATTGCGAGGTCAATAACATTGTCCATTGATAGCCTGCTTCGCTGAAAGTCTGTCATGTGGCGTTCAAGTTGCCATTCTAGGCGTGTAAAGATGAGCTTTCTTATTACTCGCCCTATGCGTAACAGAGCAAGGGCCTCTGTTCGCAAGTGATTTTTTCTGCGGAAGCGCACATGGGTGAGTGCGCTTACCGTGTGGCTATATTAGAAAATGGCTTCTGGCAGAAATCAGTTGCTCGCACCTCACAGGCAAAGCTCAAGGTTTTGGCATCTCGACGATCTCTTTAGGATCAGCAGCTCTAACGAAGTGATATAACCTCTGAAAAGCAACGCTCATGCGAACTCTTCTGCCTTCTCTCTAGACATTAAGAATTTGTTTTACTCTTTATCACGTAAGGAACTACTTCAGTGCGTGGAAGACGCCATCAACAACCACGGCATATAGTGGGCTTCCAAAAATGAGCTCGGTCTAACCGCTGACCAGTACCTAGAAATTTTAAAGTTTTACTTGTCTTCGTCGTTCGCGGCATGGGGTGACAACGCTTTTTACTGAGAAAAGCCGATTGTATCGGTTCCTGCGTCGCGCATTTTTAAGGCGATCTCTTTCTCGTTCAATGTGATAGGAATCTGCGCAATCACTTGGAAGGATTAGTGGTCACGAAAGTATTTAGGTAGCGCTTTGTCTTCGTATCCTCTGTCGTCCTGCGTGCCTTTTTTGCGCTGCACCTCAAGTTATGCCGTACTAAATATAGTCACCAATCTGGTCTTTGTATGTATGTACGTACGTATGTATGTATGTATGTATGTATGTATGTATGTATGTATGTATGTATGTATGTATGTATGTATGTATGTATGTATGTATGTATGTATGTATGTATGTATGTATGTATGTATGTATGTATGTATGTATGTATGTATGTATGTATGCAATGTTCGCTGTACGTATGTAATTACGGCCGCGACGCACTGCTCCCACTCATTTCAATATCGGGACAGTCTTTGAAGAGCCCGTGTTTCGCTCTCGTGATTGTTCCTGACCGGCTTGTGCAACGCTCCACAGAATCATCGGGAAAGAGTGCGATACATCATTTTAGTTCCAGTGTGCTGACAACATCGAGGTTCCGACGACATCATTCTGACGACTTCTCAGCTTCCGCTGAACTATCCAGCTATCGATAAGGAAGGTGGGGATTGATACTATTTCTTTGACAATGCGGTGCCGGGGCTTCCCGGTCGCTTGTACTTATGAAAGGTTATCAGTTCTCCATTATTATCCCAGGTGTGTAATACTAAGCACCGGAAACATACGACAATAATTGACAGATTTCAAGGGCGGTAGCTGACTGAGAAATATAAAAGAATGTGCGTACTGTAGTAAAAATATTATTTCAATGCGACGTTATAACCTGCGCGCGACAGTATTTCCATCCGTTAACAGCTTAGCAACTGCCGGAAGCAATCCTCGTACCATTTCCATGCTGAAGGTCGCTACTGTATTTCTCGCTACTTAACTAGCCTGGGAAATGACATCTGGGACTTAATCGCGAGTGGCCACAGGTCAGTCAAGGAAATACGACCGTGGGCAAGCCAACCATCCTAACGTGCGACGTAACTTATTTGTTACTTAGCTAGCCGGAGAAAACTGAAAATAAAACAGCGTTTCTAACAATGTTTCGTCGCTCCCACAATGATTCGAAAGTTCCTGTAGCGGCATTATCAATGTAGCTGCAAAAGAGACCCGAACAATCACACGCCTACGGGTAGCATCGCGCTGCACGTGACCTGGCAAGGTCAGCAGCTTTTGTTCACCGCCTTATCGCGGACGTCTTCAATGTTTCAGATAGTGGTGATCGACCATTGTCCACAATGTAACATGCCATCGCAGCATCTGTCGCAGTAGCATCATTTCCCACGCAATTGTCACTGGTGCAATCTAGTGTCACCATCGCTTCATCCGTCGGTCATAAATGTCATTGGGTTCTTCAGGTCGTAAGCGCGACAGGCATCGAACACGTACACTTTCAGGATGAATATGTGGCTTTTCTTACACACATATAAACTGCATCGCAGCCACTTCTGTGTTTCTTGCAAAAAAAAAAAAAAGGAAACGATGAGAGAGAAATAGAAAAGAACGTCATTTTGTTCGCTTTCGTCACTTCTCACTGCGACATAAATGCCACAATTTATCACATTGCGTATATCCATCGAGAGTCTCCTCGCTTTCGTAGAAGTTATTAAGGTCCTGCGCGTCCTAACTAATGACAACCTCGGGTATTATTTGCCCTGCCGCCGCCCGTTTATGTGGCAAGACATGCTTGCAAATTACACATTTCGTCGTTGCCATAGATAGAAGCATAGGAATATTTACGCCTTCTTAAGGGCCGTTCGCGTCTCGACGCTGCCTCTGCTGTGAAGACCCGCTGGAGTGACTAGTGGCCGAGACGTTCACTGCTGATCACGAGGTCGCGTGTTCGAGTTGCAGTTCCCCGCACAAGGTGCAAGACGAAAACAGCAATAAGTGATTATAGAAGTTTTTAAAGCTCTATCCATCGTCGTGGCTTAGTGGATATATGGTGAACAGGAGGTGAAAGGTTCGATTCCCAGCTACTGTGGCCACATTCCAATAGCGACTGAAAGGAGAAGTTCCAGTCTACGTAGATTCGGATGCGCTTAAGAACTCCATGAGGCCAGAATTAGTGTGGTACGTATCCTCTGCTTTACTTCGTGTCTCACATCCCGTCTAGATGATATTTTTTTTTTTTGACGTACGAGGTCTGTTAGAAAAGTATCCCACCTTTGGCCGAAGAAAAAGAACTGGCATAACTGGAGCGTTGGAAACCTGATCACCCTCAAAGTAGTCTCCTTGGGACTCCAGATACTTCTCTCAGCGGGGCTGCCATTGTTGGAAGCATTCCGAGAAGGCCTCTTTCGGAATGAAGTTTAGCTGAGCTGTCGTTGCAGCCATAATGTCCTCTCTTGTCTGAAATTGCGCTCCTTTCAATGGCCTCTTGATTTTGGAAAACAACCAGAAGTCGCAGGGGGCATATCAGGAGAGTAAGGAGCCTGTTGAACTACAGGAGTCTGGCTTTTCGCCAAAAAAGTCTGAATCAAGTGCGAGGAATGTGCAGGAGCATTGTCGTGATGGACGCGCCAATTTTCTGTTGACCACAACTCCGGTCTCTTGCGCCGCACAGCATCAGGTAGGCAACGGAGGACATCCCTGTAGTACTCTTTGGTGATTGCATGACCCTTTGGTGCGTACTCGTGGTGTACCACACCACGGGAGTCAAAGAAAGCAGACAGCATCACTTTGACGTTGCTGCGCACTTGGCGGGCCTTCGTTGGTCTTGGTGACGTGAAATGCTCCCTCTGCGACGACTGGGATTTGGTTTCCGGGTCGTACCCGTACACCCAAGACTCGTCACCAGTGATTATGGTGTTCATGAAGTCGGGGTCACTGTTTGTGGAACCCAGCATGTCCTGTGAGCCTTCAACACGAACTTGCTTTTGCTCCGCCATGAGCAGCTTCGGCACGAATTTCGCCGCAACTCTCTTCATGGCCAAATCTTCGGTCATAATGGAATGTGCAAAAAAAGCGCTGATGCCCACCTCTTCCGCAATTTCTTTAATAGTCACACGACGGTCCCGCATCACCAGAGCGTTCACTTCGGCAATGACCTGGTCATTTCGGCATGTTGATGGCCAACCAGAGCGTGGCTCGCTCTCCACCGATGTGCGGTCGTCTTTAAACTGGTTGTACCACTCCTTAATTTGTGTGCTGCTCATAGCATCGTCACCGAAAGCCGTCTGAATCTTCCGAATGGTTTCCATTTGACTGTCGCCCAGTTTCTGGCAAAATTTGATGCAGTAGCGCTGCTCCAGTCACTCCGCCATTTTCCTTGCAATAAAATGCGGACGAGAGCACTGCACACTACATTACTCAAACGCTGCGTCCTAGCGACTGACGCGATCGTCAGGCGGGAAAAAATCGCGCATGCGTACGAAGGTTCAAGGTCGGCTGATGCAAGCGCGCTTGTTACATATGCATCAGGTGTTCGCAAAAAACAAAAGTATAGTAATAAGGTCGGATACTTTTCTAACAGACCTCGTATATCCGCGCTTCCCCGAACACGTTACTCTTCGACTTAGCACGGTTTTATTCGCTCTTATTGCAAGGTATGAGCTCTACGTTCCGTACGGTGTAACAACACGGAAAGATATGAGGACAAAAGAATAGAAGGTCGACAAACTCGGGCTCTTACTCTGGGAAGCCTGAAGGCACTTGAGGGACAAGCCATCCTATACAATCTGATTGGAAGGCGAAAGCAACACCAGACAACGTTTTTTTTTTACTTCGATGAGATAATGATAGCGGCGGCATCGGACAGATATTCATTGATGTCTCTCTTTCTTTTTGCCATTTATACGTCTTGTGGAAGCGCGCCTTGTTTCATAGCACGCTCGTTATTCCCAGCGTCGACCGCTTCGTTTTCGAAAGAGTGAGCAACTCTGTTGAGCTCGAGGTCCCGGGTTCAATCCCGGCAGCGCCGGATGCATTTTGATGGGAGTGAAATGCAAAGCCGTTCGTGTGCTTATACTTAGATAAGCGTGAAAGAACCCCAGGTGACAACAATTAATTCGGAGTCCCCCTCTAGGGCATGCCTCCTAATCAGATCGTTGTTTTCGCACGTAAAACCTCATACCTCATTTTTTTTTATTTAATTCAAATGCGAGAAAGGAAGAGAAAGGAAATCAAAGGAAAGAAACAGATTTATGGTGTTGGGCTGCTAAGCACGAGGTCGTGGGATCGAATCCCGGCCATGGCGGCCGCATTTCGATGGGGGCGAAATGCGAAAACACCCGTGTACTTAGATTTAGGTGCACGTTAAAGAACCCCAGGTGGTCTAAATTTCCGGAGCGCCCCCCCCCCCCCCCGCTTCCTGCGGCGTGCCTCATAATCAGAAAGTGGTTTTGGCACGTAAAACCCCATAATTTTTTTTTTAGAGAAACAGATTAACGCCTTATCGCGTCATCTCAGAACTCCCAGATCAGTAGAGCGGCTCAGTTGCTCTTATCTGATGCTTACATGAACAACAGCAATTATGCGAAAAAAAAAACACACAATTGGGCGGCTACTCAATGTGCACGACGCAACGCATCGGCTCCTTCGGCACGCGATGCACCATTCCACAAATCATAAACCAAAGGGTTATAGATAAGCCACATTTAGCGTAAAGCGCGCGTCGCTCTGTAAAGCATACCGACCTTTCTGCTCCAGCTTGGCGGAAGACAGAAGCCCGCACACAGGCGTCAACCGCAACCATGCCGCAACGATGCCGCAACCCTCCCGTGTCTCAGCGCGGATATCTTCCCCTCTCTCTTTCTCTCTCGGAGAGGGCAGCGCACACAAGCCTTTTGCACGCAGCTGTGTGTGGAGGACGCGGCGTTATGTGCAACGTACGTACGCACATTTGCCGCGGGCTGGCACGGCAGACGTACGCGCGCAGCTGCCGGAGCCTGCCGGAAGACAAAAGCCGTCGTTTTCGCGTACCTCCGGACGTGCTTTTCTTTAACGCCTTCGACAATGCACCCGTCGGTTGTTTAAAAGCGAAAGAAAAGATGAAGAAAATAATTTGAGGGGAGGGGAGGGGGAAAGTGCTGGAAAGAAGAAGCATGTATCACTGGCTATATTACGGCCGTTTAAACGTAGTTAGTGGGCTAGTTAAGGTGGTCAAAGGATAGTGGCTGTGAAATAGGCTATACGGAAGCGCTGTGACTACTTGGTGCATTGTGGCAAGCCCGTAGACACCCTGGCGGCACATCTATGCCATGTTGCGGGCTTGGGTCACTCGCCGGATCTTTGTTTCCTGACGAACAATGGAGCGGAACGCTAGGCGTCTGCGCGGGAATTAGTTGGTTGCGCCAGTTGTTCCTTCTGTCGGCTCGTTTCAGTACTCGGCCGCGTGCGTAACGATGGCGTCAGAGAGCAAAAAAAAAAAAAAAGTGAAAGCCAACAACGCGCACTGTTGCGCCGAGCTGTCGCGCGTTTCCCGAGTCAGAGGACAGCTGTACATATAACCTCTGTATGACAGAAGTGAGAGTGGTACAATGTTGCTGGGCTATGCGCACATTCTGAGGTAAATGTCAGCACTGTAATGTTACTGAACTGATTTCGATAAGAAATTCGTAGCAACGCCGAGACCCTTAATTATACGTTGCTAGATGACCGCGAAGTACCGGCCATCCTCTCTAGATATCTCCAACTGCGACTGCTGAGCACGCGATTACTTAACGAAAAGGCGCGCGTTATATGAAACTAGGAGTTTAGCTAACTTCTTTGAAAACTGGCTTGTAACAGAGACCTTAAATTTATGTGCTTCAGTTGTCCGCTACGTCTCTCCTTTCATTTATATTTGCTTTCAGCAGTGAGCACCTGCCCTTTTCATGCTAGCCAATGGTATAACTTGCTGAAAAATTAGAGGACGCTTAAGCTTAGCCTTTAAGAGTGGAGCGCGATAACGTTATCCGGCGCCGCCGACACCGACACTGACACCTGATTTTCTGTGACGCGGGGCCCCATAGAAAACAATGGCGGGACAATGCCGGTGGCAGTGGAGGGCAGAGCAATGGCTCATACCCCCGTAAGGCAGAACTTACATACAGTGGCTCATATATGGTTCATACCCCCGTAAGGAAAGAAAAATGGCTTTGTGTTTGAGTTTCCGCGTAACAGACTGATGTTTTCTCGTATATTCAAATTACAATCCGACGCTATCATGTCTGTAAGTTGTGTGCGTCGGACTCTACAAATTTTCTTGCGCTTTTTACTTTGAGAAATTCAATTAGTTCAGTAACGCCTGCGCGCCACGCGGAGTGCCTGCGTTGTTGTGGTTCGGGATGATTTTTTTTCTGGCGGACAACGACGCCGGCGGCGGATGCCGACACCGGATTTTCTACGACACGTTGCTCTTAACGCTGTCGTGTTAATACAATAGTAGAAGTTGAATAGGCTGTTGGCTGACTTTCGCAGAGCATTTGCCATTAATAATAAAACAAAGAAACGGATGACTCGGTAACAAAAACCAGCTTTAGTCTGTTCCATGGCAGAAGTTCCATTTTCAGCTCCCGCTAAAGAGACGCGCAAGCAACACTAAATCAGCCTGGACTGGTAAAGTATTCTTTCGAGACCGCATTTGCATTCATGTGGCGGAAGAAGTCTAATTATTGGAAAACAACATGAAGACCAAACTTTATTTTTTGGCGCCTATATTCCTCCGGCCGTGCATGTCTGTCACTCTGTCGTCAGAGATTTCAAAGTACTTCCTTGCATTTGGGCCTTTTCGGCTGCGGCATGTAGAGCGCAATGGGTATATATAGCTGCTGAATTGCCTTACTTGTTCTACATGTCGTAAGCTCATGCTCGTATCCTTACTTCGTTCACGAGGGTTACGCTGTGTGTGTCCCTGTGTGTCTTCTTTTGTTCTGTATTTTAATCGCGCTACCGTATATACCTTATACTTCGTTGTATGCTACTATTTTGAATGTGTGAAAGCCACCTTTGCCGGCGTTTGCTTGAACTTCAATGAATACTTCTTTTCTAAGTAGAATTTTATTATTTGACTGCAGAAAGAAATTGTGAACAGCCCTGTCCTTCATGATAACCGCTCACGTGAATTCTTGGCTATCTCGTGACACTAATGCTCCAAAATTATGAGAGCTTAGATATCATGATGGAAGGCTCTCGGAACTTTCTATGGTAATTCTTTCGTTTCTGTGCAATGAAATGTAGCCCTTGGTTACTGAAAAAAATAGAAAGGCTCAACCAAGTGTCAGCGCTAAAGAAGACAAGGACGACGTACATGATGGTTCAAATGATTCTTTGATTAAATGTTCATTATACCTCTGTTTCTGTCTTTTCTTCATGTTCATTATTTAATAATATCGCATGTTATTCCTATATCATTTCACGCGCAAGAAGGTCGAACTTTTCTTTTTCGCCCGAACTTGGTTGACCATTTCTTGTTCTTGATCAAGATGCCAGCTGGACCGATCCGTAGATAGTGCAGCTATTGACGCAATGCGGATAACTTTCGGCACTATTGGCAATAATTACGTCCTCACCGTTAATTTTTACCTACTCTGCGACTAAGCTTCACCTCTTGTGGGAACCGCCGAAGCCACTTTCCAGACACCATTGCCGCGCGTTATCCCTGCTTAGTCCTAGCTAACTCTGTCCATTTCCCAAAAGTGTGCCGTACGCCGCCTTTGCCTCAACACGTCTTTATCTGCAGTGGTGCACCCTTTACAAGGGTATAGTGCAATGTGGTTAATTTTCGCTATATTAACCTTAATTACGCCCGCACCGTTAATTTTGCCTACTCTGCCACTAATTATTGCATCTTATCTCGCTGTGACCTGCATTTTGATACTTTTTGCGACTCGCTACAACGCTCTAAAAGCGCGAAACGGCTGTTTATTTTCTCTGGAAGTGGTTACAAGATACCCAGTTTCTGGATACATGAAACCTGTGTGTGTCGGCTAAGGCTTTGTCTTCAAAACACCTAAGTAGGTCCAATTGCGTTTTAAAGCGTCATGGCATCACTCTGAGCTTCTTTGGGAGCTTCGCGGCAGCATTGCCACCCGGCTATTGTTTTTTGCATCTTTTCTTCTTTACCAATAATTCTGCCAAGACGAGAGTGGCCGTTTTGCTATTTTAGAGGATCAATTTACTTAAACGACTTAACGTAATGTCCCTGTTCAGTGTCCGGTTAATTATAAGAGACAGCGGATAATCTAGCACGCTATAGTCAACCTCAGCCATTCTCATGAACCAATAGGAACGATGGGAAGACTACTACGGAGTTTATGCATGCATATGACTGACAGTAGCGGCATTGCATTACCCACATCTAAGCTTTTTCTTCCGCTGCCACTGCTGTAGTCAGCTGCGTTTCCTTCTTTTACACAATTTTTCTGCCTGTATCTGTGTTTAATACTCATACCGTGCCGACGAATGCAGCACTGTCTAAAAAAAATTGAGGAGCCAGAATTTCAGATTAACAGCATTGCTACAAGTGCTCGTGAACTCGTCTTTGGTAACATCTTGCTGAGAATGAGAGAGTTTGGTATCGTTATTGTTGAGTCGAAAAAAGAGGTGGATTCTTTGCACTCGAGCGCCCATCACGTGAACGGACTTGTTGAAGAACTACATTGCGAAAATGCTACACTAATCAATGAAAGCAAACAAATGAAATCCCAGAACCACTCACTGACTGGCAAGGTTGAGGAGCTTGAACAGTACGCCCGCCTTAGCAATGGCGAGCTCAAGGGCGTTCCCTAGGGGATTACTGTGTTGCAATCGTGATAGCAGTAGGGGAGAGAATTGGCTGTCCCATATCAGCCTAGCGATCTGGACATTGTTAATCGCGTACCCACCAGATCAAATGACAAGAAAAACACCCTTGGCCGATTTTGCTCTAGAGCTAAGAAAACTGACTTTTTTAGCAAAGCCAAACTCTTGTCTTAGCGACAATGGCTTCGCTGGTTCCTCAAACACTACTGTTTTTGTCACTGAGCATGTGACCCCATGTAACAAGGCTCCTTTTTTTCCAAAGCCCTAACCTTGAAGAAAGAAAAAAAAAGCTGGATGTTTCATTGGACTGATAACTGCCATATCGAGGCTAGGAAGACTACTAATAGCAAAATTTTGTGCATTTGAGACGAATCTGGCCTAATAAAAATAGTTTATAAATCACTGTTTAACCATTTGACATAACAATCATGGCCTCTCAACTGAAACCCGATCCAGTGAATTCCTTCTTAAGGGGATTGCATTCCATCATTCATTTTAAGGCGAGAAGTCTTCGTAAGCACTTTGATGAAATCGATCATTTCCTTGCATCACTAACTAGTTCGTTTTTATTAGCTGCCATGACTCAAACCTGGTTATCTGATGACGACAAAAATCTATATTGCTTCCCTAACTATAAATCAGAATACTGCAATAGATTAACGAGCAGTCACCGTGGTGCAGCCACATGTGTTTGAATTCTAATCTTGCTTATCGAAGAAAACACGACTAATGCCTAACCGTTACTAATTGTGAATCTGTTTGGATTGAATTCAATAACTGCTTTCTTGCTCGAGATAACAGGAATTTCACATTTGGCTACATTTACCGTTCCCCTTCATCGTCAATCAGGAGGCGCTGACCAGCCAATGAATTCTGTGCTAACCTTGATCACATTTTACATACTGCATCACTATAAAATAAGAATGTTGTTATAATGGGTAATACAAACATTAATTTACTCTATGAAACATCACCGATGTGTATTCACTATACTAGTTTTCATAGTTCCATAGTAGTCACTATGCCGGCCATGGCGGCCGCATTTCGATGGGGGCGAAATGCGAAAACGCCCGTGTACTTAGATTTAGGCGCACGTTAAAGAACCCCAGGTGGTCCAAATTTCCGGAGTACCCCACTACGGCGCGCCTCATAATCAGATCACAGTTCTAGGACGTAAAATCCCACAATTTAATTTAGCTACAGATATGACTGCTTAATTGACGTTCCCCCACGCTAATGGCACAAGTACGCTAATTGATAATGCTCTTTTTAAACCTTGCTTTATTCACCAGAGACGAAAGTTTTGGACATCAGCATCAGTGATCATTACCCCTTGCTGTTACGCTTCAATTCGAATATACGGCTTTGCCCATTTTCCGATGCTAAATCGGGAGGTGGGTCTAACTTAGTGAGCGCCAGTGTCCGGACCATCCTACACGGTTTTTATCGTGATGTCGGCCCTATGCGCACTGCCACTCCGAGGCGACTACGGTGAGGTGGTGGCGCCGCTACGTACGTTCGTTAATTGTAATGCAGCAGATGAGCGCTCAGGGTCGCCTATATTGCTGGACAAAGACGGCTTCATAACTGCTGTTGCTAATACATGCTGATATGAAATTACATCACTAGACGACCTACGGAAAGCCTTTTCCAGATTTTTTTTTCCACCAATTATATCGTTCTTACGAAAGTTCAGCTCCAGAAACAAATGTAAAAGAAGAACTGGCATTTTCTCACATTCCATAGATCTCGCAGCAGTTATTAATAGCATTGTACAAATGGGATAACATACATAGGAAAACTAAAAAAAAAAACACCCCTTTAACGTGAAGTCAAGTGACCGATATAAAAGCTTTTGTAACACTCTCAATTGTCAACTAAAATAAGTTGAAAGATTGTATTTCGAGCAAAAAATTTTACAGACAGGCAATAACACTAAAGAAAAGGGGGAGGTCGTGAAATCCTTTCTAAAAAGGAGCATACGACAAGACCAGCTGTCCAGAATTTTAAATGGTGAAGAAGAGCACAATTTTAGAACTGAGGTGACGCGAAAAGGACGAGGACACAAGGAAACAAATACCACAGACAAGCGCTGTGGTATTTGTTTCCTTGTGTCCTCGTCTTTTTCGCGCTGTTTCACCTCAGTTCTAAGTATGAACCAACTAGCCCTCATCAAGATCTTACTAGCACAATTTTCCTCGTGGTATAGCTGAGGCTTTGAGCCCCCCCCCTTTTTTTTTTAATGGCGTACCTTCTCCTAAACAGATCATTAAGGAGAACCGTCTTCCTCATTCATTCTTATTTCCCACAACGTCGGAAGAAAGCGTTCATGTTATAAATAACCTAAAGGTGACAAGCACCGGAACAGATAAGGTCCATCGTGCTAACATTAAATTAATTGCACCCCTAATTTCAGATATCATCATCATCAGCAGCAGCAGCAGCCTGGCTACGCCCACTGCAGGGCAAATGCCTCTCCCATACTTTCATTTATTGTTAATCTATTATTCAAGACTGGCTTGTTCCCTCTTAAACTTAAGCGCGACAGTTTCATTGCTGTTCTAAAAAAAAAAAAAGGCGACAGACCATTATTACCTAACAACCGATCTACATGCATTCTACAATTTTTAGGGAAAGTTGTTGAGAAACTAACTGAAATACAGCTAACAAAACATCTTTCCAAAGTTAATATTCTCTCTTCGTAGCAGTTTGGTCTTTCTCGTGGATATTCCACAGAGCTGGCACTCATCCATCTTACTGACAAACTCAAAACATTAGTCGGCGAAGGATTTCTCACGGGCTCAGTTTTTATCGATCTAACGCAGGCGTTTGATAGCATAAATCATATCTTATTTGCAGTCCTGCCCTTTTTGCTACTAAAAAGCTACTTTTATACAAGAGTTCAAGTTATTTCTATTTCTGATGTTTACTCTCGACAGCGAACTACTAAGATTGGTGTGTCTCAAGGCTCCATCCTGGGATGCAGTTCTGTTTTTGGCTTATATTAATAATTTACGTGACTGTCTTTCTGCCACAATATGCATCCTGAACGCTCATGGTACCACTGTATTTATCTTCCATAAAGACATCTCATCTGTCGTTAATAAACTGAAGGCTTAGTTAGAATATGTACTAAGGTGGTGTAATGTTAGCATGTTATCTTATTAATGGGACCAGGACTAAATTTGTCGCATTCTCTTCCCATCAGCGAAACATAGCGTCCATTCCACCTATAAATTTTGGTTGCCACCATCTTTCACCAAGTTCATGGTGATCTTTCCTTGACAATCTACTTGACTGTAACTTGGAATAACAGAATCATATCGTTCACATAAAAAAGAAAATGTGTTATGGTATTCGTTAAACAACTGAATGCTGGTTTAGAAAATGTGTTAAGGTGGTGTAATGTTAGCATGTTATCTTATTAATGGAACCAAGACTAAATTTGTCGTATTCTCGTCCCATCAGCGAAACTTAGCGTCCGGTTCCACCTGTAATTTTTGGTTGCCACCGTCTTCCACCAAGTTCATGTTCACCTTTCCTTGACAATCTACTTGACTGTAACTTAATATATGATAATCATATTGTTCACATAAAAAAGATATGTTATGGTATGCGCATCCTAATTAAAACGCGTCCTTACTCTATACACGTGCCGCATTACGCTCCCTTTATCATTCTTTTGTTTACTATCATATTACTTGTGGTATAATATTTGGGAAAACACCTATGACATTCACACTGCGTCTCTCCTAATAGTTCAGCACCAAGCCATAAGAGTTATTACTTATTTCTGGACACACCAACTACAACTTAGGTGTTTTATTCTTCAAGTTTGTGAGTAATGAGCTACCACCGATCGCATTTTCACCATCTATCATGATGACTTATAGTACCGCCAGAGTCGCATCGAATAACCATTTCTTTTCACCGAGAGTCTACACTAACTATGGTAAACAGACTGTAGAATCCAGTTCCATGTCATTATGGAACACACTACGAGCAATAATGGAAAATACAAGATCCTTATACTAATTTAAAAGAGAACTAAAAATGCACTTATTATGGACAGACTAAAGAGAACGTTTGCTGTATCCGCTTTTTTTATGAGTGCTCTTATAACAATGCGAATAAACTCTTGTATTTTTTTTTTCACATCCACACAATTTTTCTGTTACGCTGTCATTTGCCTTGCTACCATGAGTTCTGCTAAGGACTTGTTATTGCTTGTAACCAATTCTGTATTTTGTTCTGTTAATGCTCCTCTTTCCCTTGTGTACTACCTTATTGATGTGCTACTGTTGCTTTGACTTGTTACTTATTACAATTGTTTTATTTTTAATTTTTTCACTGGGGGTCCCGATACATTCTTTGACTAAGGTACCTCCTTCCGTATACTAAATACATGTAATATGACCAAAAATTTAATGATAAATTCTCATTCTGACGTGTCTACGCCCTCAAACCACCTCAATGGGACCTGCAATAGAGTAAATACTCGTGTAATGGCTGCACGCGTGTAAAAGCCGCACCTTTGATTTTTGAGAAGGTTGGCAGTATTATCTGTTGTGCAATGCAAAAATCTCGTAATATTTTCTTTTTTTTTAAATCGTTGGCAAAACAAGGCGCCTGCAGGCGCCTTGTTACCTGCAGTTCTCGGCGCCTGCAGGTAACAAAAGCACAGCCTCCAAGATTTAGTGGCTGCCTCCAAGTCTCTACCGTCGCTGGTGTGTGAGGCGTCACAGTTTATTTCAGCTGGCAGGTGACGCGCTACGGGAATAGCCAAAAATAGTCGGAGCGAGTACAAGCGAGGACGAAAAAAAAATATTTTGTCTTTTTCTCCGTGTAATGGCCGCACCCCCGAGTTTCACCCCAAATGTCGGAAAAATGCCTGCGGCTATTACACGAGTATGTCCTAATTTCTTTACCGCTGTGAGCCATGTTCCATGTTTTCCCGTATACGCCTCTCAGTATCCTTATAGCATATGCATATGGTGCACGTATGTGGACGGCAGTCGTTCCATTGAGATGTTTACCAGTGCTTATTGCTGGGCTAGTTGGTTTACGGCATAACGTAAAATTAAAAGAGCGCAACAAAGGGCACCACAAGACTGAAGAACACATTAGCACTTGTGGTGTTCCGTCTTGCCCGCGACCTTTTATTGCGCTCTTGTAATTTTGCTTTAGACTGAGATGTTACAGTGAGTGAAAACAAGATAGTGTTCCAGTCCAGATTCCGGGACCTTTCGTCGTCTCGTCTAATCCGGCGAATTACGATGCTGCATGCCAACCATCACAACAGTGCGTCACGAGTTGATTGGTCACGATGGCCGAGCTTGCTCGACTTTACTCACACCTGAAGTGCACTAGACCAAACACTACACCCACGTCGTTCTTGACTGCAAACGCAGCACCATACAGTGGATCAGTCTGCACCTCCCAGTGGGACTTGAAGGGAGCTACGGTTCACTGTGTGCGGTGATGAATGGAATAGATGCCAAGCGCCTGAGGCCCGACGTGCCTAATTGTCACGCTCGTCAACGTGAAAAGACTTGTCCGTCGGGTGTATGCGACGGGATTATGCGCCAGTGCAAATCCTACTCTCCTCTGTCCTCCGTCCACCACTTCTATACGCCAGGGAGTTTTTTTTCCTCCGTATCCCTCTGTGTGGATTGCCTGGGAGGGGTTTTTCTCCGTATTTCCGCTGTGTAGGCTGACCAGTGTGCTGACAAGGCCCTCTACCAGGGGGTAAGAGAGAATGAAGTAGCCCGAATAGTGTATACGGTATAAGAAGGCCAGGGAGACGCCACGAGCCAGTCTTCTCTGCCCTGGCGTGCAGAAGCACGCACGCCGAACATTTCTGTACTTTTTTTGGAGCGCACTGCTCCCCCGCACTGATGTATTAAACTTCTGTTATTTGTTTTTACATCGCCTCGTCTTCCCTGTCGAACCCTCTCCGATGGCCAATCTGGTTCGAGCTCCAAGCAGACGCCGTTGAAGGTCGCTGAAACCCCGTCCCCGTAACAACTGGTGGGGGCCCGTAAGAAGGAAAACGTATTCTTCGCTTTCTAGGTTAGTGTACAGCGTTCAATAAAAAAAAAATAGAGATAGAGATTCAGAATACCTTCGTACATCAGTGTCATATAGGGCGTTGAAACAGAACGAGATCTTAAACCGCGCATCATGCCCTCATTGAACCACTAGTCGAGACTGCTCGACCTTTGAGGACCGGCACACGATATTAGTGGCCACTTGTATCATTGTCTTTAAAAAATAAAGCATTATACATTTTAATATGCTACGTCCGGTCGCTGGTGACAAAGCATTTACATTCATGCTCGCTACACTCGAGACCGAGCGACAGCTGACCGCCTCATACGCTTCATTTATTATTATTTTTTTTCTAATGTAAAAATTTCCCCTTAGCGGGACTCATTCCCGTCTTAAAGGGGGAAACTGCGCGTAATTGCACGGCAAGCCTTTCGTTTGAGATACAGACAGCCGCAGACACCCATACAAGGCAGACTTCCAGTCAGGCATGACGCAGCTGCGGATCCCGAATGTCTCAGCGACATCTGCGCGTCTCCGTCTAAAGCGACAATAAAAGCCTGAACAGTTGGCGCTCGTCGTCGCTGGCACCAACCTTATGCGTCGAGCGACAGTTGCGTAACGACTGAGGGAATCGTTTTTCTATAGCAGCGATTAAAATAATTGCCGTGATTGCAGCCACGCCAGACAGGCCTTCGCGCTGTGTGTTCGCGAACGAAAGAGACGGCGACACGCGCCATGAACTATAGTTCGTCTATAGTTAAGGATGCGTTACTTCGTTATCGCCGGTTCCGCTTTCTGGCGCAGAGACAATGCGAGCGAGTGCATGCTTAATGCAGCGTGGTGAATGACCGATGTAGTACTCGCGGACATTACAAGGCAACAAGGCGCTAATTCAGGGAACGCCACGTGCCTACAGCACGTAGCGTTCAACTGGTAGCATAGAGGAGTCAAATGGACGGCTGTATACTCGTTCAATGAGGTGCAACACGGAGTCGCACGTGGCCGGTGAAAACTCAATCCCTGCAATATGGGGTTCTTGCCCGTTGTCCCAGGAAAACAGAGATTTAGAAGCTTCATTTATCTGCAAAGAACTGACTTTCCTGCTCGCAGCTCATACTAAAATAGACCTGTATTATAATCGGCCCGTCAGTCCGGTTGAGTTGCCATGTGACAATGCTTTTACAAGTGATAGCCTCCATATGGAAAGTCGACACGGTTTCGAAGTGTGTTTAAACGTGCGTAGTGGAAACCTTTAAATCTTGCTCAACCATATTGCAGGGTTTTGAGAGGAGACGCTCAATTTCTGTCATTGTAATTGTATTAGATTTGTTAGCCAATACAATACAAATATTCACGCGTGCACGTAAACGAAAACAATAACCGTAGCAACTGTAACCGTCGCTTTAAGGAAATAAATAAAAATCGCATCATTCGCGATCTATTCAGGAACCAGTGCTTGACCGATTGCCCCCTAAGAGATACGTAATGTGTTGAGAAGTCGGGGCTCAAGACGCCCCGTTAGGGGCGTCTTGAGGCCTATCGGCGTATCTTGGCGTATCTTGGCGTATCGGCGTATCTTGGCGAACAAAGTCTCCAGATTTCACCTGAGAAATGTCGTCGCGTTTACGCGGAAGCCAATGACGCCCTACGCCATATTTATCAATGGGAAAAATCTGTGTTACGCCTGGACGCACAGATTCTTACGGGTGATTATTGATCCAGACCTCAGCTGGCGAAGGAGGAGGAGGAGAAATAGACGGAAAGACAGGGAGGGAAACCTGAGCTAGAGTCCCCATATGTCCTACCTGAAGAAACGCCTAACGGCCATATTTCACACCTTTTTAAGTTTCTTGGAGGGAAAACGTGGGGTACGTCAGTACACGCGATGTTACAACTCTACAGGACGCTGTTTCTAGGGTATGTGAGGTACAGCTTACCTGTGCTGAGCAATGCCTGCAGAAGTAACATCCGCAAAATCGAGAGTGCACAGGCGCAGTCACTCAGGGTTTGTCTTGGATTACTGCGCTGCACATCAACAGCAGAGACAATTACGATAGGTCAAGATTACCCATTGACAACTCATATTACATTGGAACTGCTCAGCGCACACATCAGGCACGTTGCCTGCGCCCCTTTCTACGACCTCGCCGCGCTACCGGATGACCGGCCCAGTGTCTCTTTTTGCCAGGAGATATCGGCGTATCGTGACTGCCTCCCTTGAGATTATACGCCAGCCGAGAGGCTTCTTGCACCTCCTTGGTGTAAGGCTTGTGACTCTCAGTACCGGGAATTCGAACGAAAGCAGGATTATTGTCGCCAGCGCTCAAGCAGCTATGTCTACTCATGCTGCACGAGACATACAACGACCACCTCCTGATTTACACTGATGGCTCGACAGCTATGGACGGATCTACAGGAGCTGTGATCCTTCCCCAAAAAGCCGTAACCATTCAGTTTAAAACATCTCACCAGGCAACGTCGACTGCGACGGAGCTTGCTGCACTTCGCAGCGCACTTTGCATGATCCATGACGATCTAGCACGAAGATGGAGCACATTCCTCGACTCGAAGGCAGATCTGCATTGTTTGCTATCCGCTCTACGTCGTGGACCACATGACCAACTTGTGCTAGAAATAAGGCAGTTATATCACCAGCTGGCAGAGAGAAGACATGACACCACTTTTCAGTGGCTCCCAGGCCACTGCGGCATCAAGGGCAACGAAAACGCCAATGAAGCTGCTAGGAGGGCTCACGAAGATGTCGTGAAGGAACCCATCCCCCTATCAAGAACTGACGCAGCCACGTGATTGCGCAGACGTGATGACACACGATCCGTGTGGAACACGCCAGATTTCCGACATACTCGACTGCATCGCCTGGACCCATTCTTCCGACTACGCATTCCATCTGCCCCATCCCGATTCGATACAACTGTTCTGTGCCGATTATGGCTAGGAATGTCTTTGACGAATGCATTTGTTTGCCGCATCGGAATGACTGACAGTGCTGCCTATGATAGTTGCGGCAGCGCCTTACGCCTTCCCCAGTGCAGGGTAGCAAATTGGATACCTATCTTCCAGTTAACCTCCCTGCCTTTCTCAGCTCTTTTATCTCTCTCTCTTGGCCTTGACAGTGGCGTAAGAAGCAGAGGCAAGGAGCGTACGGGGCCAGGGGCGCTGTCTTCCCTGTTGCTCCGTACTATTACGGCAAATCAATCATGAAGCTTTCTGGTCTAAGAAGCAAATGATATTCGTTCCAAGCGGGAGAGGTTAATGCCGTTAGCAGTCTAGTGCCATAAATTAATTACTGCTATTATATCCCGAGTTGCTAACACACGTGCAATCTTGTCAGCAATAAACGTCGTGATGAGTATGGCGGCAGTGAATGCAGTATTGAGTTTGTTTGCCACCGTAATATCATCAAAAAAGTTACATTGCAGGCAGACGTGCAAGAAATTTCACTGAAACAATAATAGACATGTAATTTTCAGTATTGTTTCGGGTTACTCCAGAGATCTATTTATTGTGTGAAGAAGAAATTGGGGCTAAATTGGGAGCGAGAGCGCGCTTTCGACAGCCGGATGAGTTGTACGTGAGAACGCGTATACCCCGCCGCAAGTGGCGATAATATTTAATACCATTATGCATGTCTCTGTGACAGTGCGCGAATAGCATTACAGTTATTTAAGGGATTGAGCAGCTATAATCTTTTATGTGCCTGTGCGGCACAGGTACCCGGCCATTACCCGCTTCACCCGCACACCCCTCGCCACTTTCAAAGCGTTTCAGACTCTCTCTTGTATACTCCACGGTCTTTTGTCAAATGTCGTGGCCGGCAATTCTTCCCAGTAGATCTGGATTTTCGTTTGAAGTCTGCACAACGGTCAATGAGGGACGCCGTAACAAAGCAATGCGGATTAATCCTGACCACCTGGAATTCTTTTTAACGTGGAGCTAAATCTAAGCATATTCAGGCGCTTTTGCGTTCCACCTCCATCGTGATGCGATCTCGAAGGCAGGCACCCGCGACCTCGCGCTCAGTCGCAAGACGCCACAGCCTCTGAGCCACTGCTGCTTTTATGCCGTCAGTTTTCAACCGCACCGAGAGGCTAGCTATATTACTTCGATAGTGATAGTCTAACCCAGTGTCGCTGTTAGCGTCGGGATGGTTTCGAAGTGAAACCCACAGACAATGCAGTACTGAAGTTGTCCGAATTCCACATGGTAGCTACGGTCGTCTAAATATAAAACAGCATAGCGCTTTATCGCCTTCCCGTTTTGATTCCCCCCCCCCCCCCCCCCCCATAACGCGCCGCGCCAAAAAACAAAAAAAAAAAGAAAAGAAATCTGCAGCTGCTGCGAAACAACTCACCCGCTATATTTCGCTCTTTACCTCGTCGATTGTCCGCGGCCGCTACAATGACTAGGCATATCGCGTGCGTTCTTACAGAACTCGCCTCCTGGTTGCAGCATTCCGCGAGCCGCACACCTCCTGTTTGCAGTATACACAGAGGGATCGGGCTATAGGCGACCTTGGTATCACCTCACGTGCATCATCAGTCTGGCGACGATCTTCCGGGCGCCCGGCGTTCTCCACTGATTAGACGTTAGACCCACTTATCCGCAGCAAAAATAAAGGACGCAGGTTTTCTTTAAACAATGCTTCATGGCTACGTTCTATCGCACGAAAAGCGTGCAGCGTTACGGGAGCGTTACTTTGAGTTGAATCGGGGTAAAGAGCCTCACACAGGCTGACCGGTTCGGTCTATACATGACCAGCTTGAAATGTAGGAACCCGTAACTAGAGGTAAAAAAAAAAAAAAAATCTGGGGTACTACGTGCCGAAACCACGATCTCATTATAAGGTATGCCGTAGTGGAGGACTCCGGATTAATTCTGGCCACCTGAGCTTCCTTAACATTCATTCAGTGTACCGTACACTGGCGTTTCCTTCCTTTTTCATTTCAGTGCCATCGAAATGTCGCCGCTGCGGCCAGGATTTGATCCTAGCACCTCGTGCTTAGCAGCGCAATGCCAAAGCCACTGAGCCACCACGGCAGGTGCAACAAGACTTTTATGACGATTCCCAACAACTTTCCAATAAACGCGGAGCATACAATTAGTAAGTAAGAAGTTAATTCATGTAGTTATTTAATTAGTGAATGAATTGCTATATTCTGGCAAATTATGTCGGCTTGGGCAAATGGTGCATTTGTAGTGACGTAATTCGAGTAAAATTTCTAGGCTCTCTTGAAAAAACAATGTTTAAAGCGTAAGAAAAAAGAAAAGAAAGAAAGAAACACTGTATGCAAAAATCATGCTGGCTACGGTCACATGCTGCTCGGCAATACAACTGTCTTTATAAGATCCTGCGCTTTGTAAACACGTGACGCCGATTGTACGTATTGCGTCGAGCGCACGAATATTCTCAGCGCACAGATGTTTGTGCTTACCGGAACAATGTCAACCCGACTAGCTAGGCAGATTACAGAAGACACGGAGATGGGAGAGAAAAACAAAAGAAGCAGTGGGTCGCACACGGCATTTTTTTTTCACAACTGAGATGCACAAAGGACGATTGAGAGTCTTCTCAAATGTTCAAGCTGATTTTTTTTTTTTTTTTTGCGGTCAGTGTCTCAAACACTCATTCCAAGAAAAAAAAAAAGAAGAACATTGGGGCCGCGTACGTTTAACACGCCCTAATCACGCACGCAATGAATAACTGATGCGTGCTTCGATTGAAGTGGCGTCATATCGGACCTAACCGTAATTATACACTGTGGTGTGCGAGCTAGTGAAACTGCAGTGAGAGTATACATATAATATCTGCGTTTGCACTGGGGTTCGTTCTTAATGAACGTCATGAGAAATGTATTGCGAAGTGAGCGGAACAGGTATCGTTGTGTTTTTCTTCAAGAAAGTGCGCAGAGACAGACAACCTTTGTTTCAGTTTTCTTCTTTCGTTTTATTTTGATACTTCAAAGTACTGTAAGCAGCTGGGCATGAGTCAAATTGTTCTCTGTGCAAGCAGCTGCTGCGTACACTGCGAGGAAGCCCATCACGCTGGAAAAAGATGCGAGAAACTCATCGCGTGGGAGTGAGCAAATACCGTTCAAAAGTACAAAAACAACAAACAACAAAGATTTGTTCAAGGCTCAATTCCTGGGAAAGCAGAAAAGGGCAGTAAACTTTGCGTTGAATTATCACGCGACGACCTCTCTGGGAGGGTTAGAGGCAATGTGTGTCTTTTAAAAATTCCTGTGATAGAGTTTTGCCTGCAGTATGGCGAGTATAACAGCCTGCCAAATCCCCTGCGGCTAAATTCAGAGAGAGAGAGATAGAGAGAGAGAGATGAAGAGAGAGATGAAGAGGAAAGGCAGGGAGGTTAACCAGATATTAGTCTCTGGTTTGCTATCCTACACTGGGGTTGGGAGACAGGGGTTAGAAAGAGTAAAGGGTTGAAAATTCACACACAGAGACACACAGACGAAGGGCGTTCCAGTTAGAGACGTTCACAAAGGCAGGTAGATCGCAAGAAGTGCAGTAGCGCTTGCACGGCGCCGAATTCAGAAAGTTCCGTGTCCTTAAGACCTGCTCTCCATTGGCGGGTCACCTTCGCTAGTAATGTGTCAAACATAAGGGTTAGCTCGAGTGGCAATGTTAGCTTGTTGATACGTCATCGTAGATGTCCTATAACATAGTACGATCAGGAGCGCGTGCACAAGACTGAAATAGCGCTGTGTATATCGTATATTTCTGCCTTGTGGCCGTGACCCTAATAGCGCTATCAGGATTGGCTTGAGCCTCCTCTTACGAACAGTTATAGTGTAAGCACCTGCTTTAAAAACACGGTCTGTAAAGCCAGCTCGTAGCTGGCCGGGACCCGTGCGCCACCTGATTGTGCTCGCTCTCTGACGTCACAATTTCAAATTCGTCTACCGTAGCGAAGCACCGTTATACGCGTGAACCTCCCTTGCGAATATGGCTTCTGATTAGCTGTTGTTGTCTCTACAGCTTCTTCCACCCACGCTGCACGGATTTCACGTTGCAAAATAATAATGCGCAGCCCTCCCGTGGCAATGTTTTGTCTCCTCGACGAACGTTGCTGCTGAACCGATACGGAGAAACACACATGTATACATAGAGCTTGTCGCGCGCTATCGTTACGACTCCCTATATCTTGACTGGCGCCAGTTTCGTTGCCGCGTAGCCCCTGTTCCTTTCTTTATTTTATTTTTATTTTTTGTTTTCTCTTGCGGGTTTTCGGTTTGCATAGCCACCGGCGCGGACGGGGCCATCTCTGGCGTCCGCGCTCGCCGAAAAGACCGCCCATACGTACGGCGAAAAAATGTGGGTCGACCTCGGCTTGCCCTGCGCGCACGGTTCGCGGAATCCAACATGGTGTGCGCGATGGAGGCCCATTAAAGTATCATCCAAACGGTGGCGACCTGCAGGCGAAGCATAAGTTATGGACGCTAGTGCACTGCTTCGACCCCCTCAGTTCGAAGCACGTCGTCAAGATCCACAGACCTTAGCGAAAGATTGCGACTATAGCTTCATTGTGTCTGCGAGTGCATGTGCCGTTTATGTGCTTATGAGTTTACAATGTATACCATAGTTATGAGCCAGCCCCTGGAGTAGCATTCCAGGCAATCAGTCAGTTTATCATTAATGTTTGTACCTACCTTTCCCTCGCCTCGTCCTTGCGCCTGTCCAGGTTACCTGCGGTAAACGTGCACGCGGCATCGCATGGCGGGGATATCGACACTTTCACGTTTGCAAAATTCCAACTTTTAAGGTTGTAAAGTACTATGACGCTCAGTAGGAGTTTACGACACGGTAGAAGCCCGCCATTATTTTTGCAAACAGCGGTTCTGCCTACAAGGGAACGGCGTCTAGTTCGCCAATTTTTCGCGTGATCTAAGTTTCAAAAGACGATAGCGTCATTTAAAAGTTCGAAGTTAAAATTGCAAGCAAGCTGTCAAGTTTATGACCTCGAGATGATAAATGAATGTCCTTTCTCTCTTTCTCTCTCCGACATAGTAATGCAGCGCGCCTTGTTTGCCTCCCGTGCCGCCAAATCTCGCGGTCATGCTGAGCTAATGCAGCCTCTGTCGTTAAATTTACAGCAACGAAAAATTGAGAAACGATCCGAGGAACAGTGTCAGACCACCACCAATACCTTGCAATCGAAGCATCATGACAGAAATATAAAGCAAATGCAACTATCATTATCATTAATAAATTAACTATTTGTTATGAAATAAATAAATGAAATATCAGTGCGGTTGAGAGCGAACGGGCGAAAACTCGCAGCCGCCGCTTTATCCTCGCCTGCCAGCCGGCCAGCGAAAAGCAATTGCGCGTGCGCATACGAGCAGTGTTAAGAAGCCCTCGTTCAGTGATAGGAGCGGGGAAAGGCAGGGGCGAGAAGCCCTCGTTAAATAAATAAATAAAAAGCGATGAAAGGAAGTCTGGAGGTGCCTTCGGGGCTAGCTTGCGGTGAGCGAGCCTCCACTAAGGGCGCCTCACTAAGCACACTGTAATAAGTACTGACCTAAGGCTGCCTATCTGCAATGAAGGTTTCCTCACTAAGGTAACGAAGCTTTCAGAATTTGGGCCTCTTATGTGAAGACTCCTACATGATTCCTTAACGCTAACGTTGCATGGACGAAGCAAGCGTATTCGAAAGCTCCCTTCACCGGTCCTCACGAACATAACTCTTTCGTTAGGTAGGGATCCAATTCTACGCGCCTGGGTTCGAGGGTATTCGCAATAAATCTCATGCGAACGTTTTTATATTCAGCAAAACTAAATGTCGTTCGAGAAAGAATTTTGTTATGTTAAACAGTTAATGCTTAACGAATGCATTTTCTTGATTTCCGTTCAACGCTGAAGCACGTATGGACACCTTGAAGAGAGCAACTTGACGGCACCCATCAAAGGGGGTGCCGGCCGCTTCGGATATACCGAAATTTACGACTCATTGTCGCTTGACAATCATTGCCCTAAGGAAATGACATACAAGTTACAGGAATCGCATTCCTAATAACCGTTTTGTGCCGTTTACATCGTGAAGTTAGTAAACCTATATGAGAGCTAGGAGGAGGAAAATAATGAAGGAGAGAGAAGGAAAGATAGGGAGAAAAACCATTGTGGCACCCGGTTGACTACCCTACACGTGTGGAAGGAAAAAAATGGGAAAGAACGGTAAAATAGACGAAGAGTCAGTGTCAGTCAGTCAACGCAGAAGGGTGGATCGAAAAATTAATCTGCAGGAAACTAAAGTAATGTTTAACAGTCTCGGGAGTGGACAGCAGTTTACGATAGGCAGCGAGGCACTGGAAGTCGTAAGGGAGTACATCTACTTAGGGCAGGTAGTGACCGTGGATCCGGATCATGAGACTGAAATAATCAAAAGAAGAAGAATGGGCTGGGGTGCGTTTGGCAGGAATTCTCAGATCATGAACAGCAGGTTGCCATTATCCCTCAAGTTATGTACCAGATGCAGCCTTTATGTAATATGTTTATATATTGCTCTGTAGTGTAATGTGACCGCCGTGGGCAGTGCTTCTTTTTGTGTATCTTCTTTTTTCTGACTTTGTATGCTACTGCCAAATAAGGGGGGCCGTTGCTCTGTCAAGCTGTTGAAAGACAGCTTTTACTTCGGTCCCCCTGCATCATCATGTATGACGTGATGGTCGAAAAATAAACTTACTTACTTAGCTGTGTCTTACCAGTACTCACGTACGGGGTAGAAATCTGGAGGCTTACGAAAAGGGTTCTACTTAAATTGAGGACGACGCAACGAGCTATGGAAAGAAGAATTATGGGAGTAACGTTAAGGAATAAGAAAATAGCAGATTGGGTGAGGAAACAAACGCGCGTTAATGACATCTTAGTTGAAATCAAGCAAAAGAAGTGGGCATGGGCAGGACATGTAATGAGGAGGCAAGATAACCGATGGTCATTAAAGGTTACGGACTGGATTCCAAGGGAAGGGAAGCGTAGAGGGGCGGCAGAAAGTTAGGTGGGCGGATGAGATTAAGAATTTTGCAGGGACAACATGGCCACAATTAGTACATGACCGGGGTAGTTGGAGAAGTATGGGAGAGGCCTTTGCCCTGCAGTGCACGTAACCAGGCTGATGATGCTGCTGCTGCTGCTGATGATGATGATGATTGCTTTGACGCTGTTAGGCTTGAGACGCCACTGAGAGCCGTGAAAGTGTTTTGAGTCTTACTCCCCAGATGACTCCATGTCATTTCACACTGTCAGCATATAACGAATTTCCAGTATCGATGGCAGCATATTAAAGCAAGAGCTAATGTACCGCGCTATATATAATGACCCGAGAGACCTGCCACCTTGCTTGTTGCTGTCGCTTGAATTTCGCGTGCAAGTGGTTTCCGCTTAATGCGACACCGCGATGGCGTAATCGCATGCCTTCCTCCGCTCCTCCTTCCTTTTCGGCCACGCCGACAAGCTGTCACGTGACGATTAAATCCTGCTTTCCTACAGCGTGGCGCCCTTCTCACCACTTGAACAATTTCCTTCCTCTTCGCTTTTATACAAGCCTCCTTTTCTCCCAGCCATTTACAATGATAACCCACAACGCTGAGCACCCTTGAATTATCTGAATAATGTAATCGCATTAGTAACCAAAAGTACTGCGAGTCCGTGATACTCGTCTTCCAAGCCGCTCACCAGACTACCCTTGTTGGTTATTTATGCGTTTCCAGCAGGCTTAGAAGGAAGAGAGAAAGTCAGGGAGTAAAACTGGTTTTCAACTGATTTTGCTGACGGAAAATACACCTACATGTCACGCGGACAGCAGACGCGGTAGCAGGTATCCCTGTTGGACTTGCGCTTCCCGAAACGGAACCATACTGAATTTCATTCTTTCGTTGCCATTGAGTCTCCTTCATTCCCATCGTCGTCGTTCCTTCGTCTTTTTTTTCGTTGCCATGGTGGCGTCATCATTCCGTCCTCGTCATCTTGCCGAAGCCACTGCATCGTCGTCAATACGTCTTTCTTATTCCGTCTACGCCTTGCCTTCGTCGTTGTCTCGCTGTCATTCTGTCATCGTCACGCCTTCGTAATTATGTGGTCGCCCTCGTTACGCTGTCGCCGTCGTGCAATCGCCTTTCATTCGTCGTAATGCAGCCGACATCATCCGGTCGTCGTCAATCTGGCCCTGTCATGCTGTCGTCGCGACTGTACCGTTGTCATGCAGACGACATCATGACATCATGCTCATGCCATCGTGGTTCGTTCCATCAACGTACGCCATTCCGTTGTCATCATACCAGCGTTGTCATGGCATTATGCTCATGCCATCATGGTTCGTTCCATTAACGTACGCCATTCCGTTGTCATCATACCAGCGTTGTCATCTTTTTGTCGTCATGTCGTCGTCTTCAAACGCTGATACCACCGTCGTCATACAATCGTCATTTCTTCGTCACCATACGTGGGATCCGCATGTACCGGGCGTTTCCTGGAGAAAAATGTGTCCAACTTAGTCGTGCGCCTTGTTCTTGCAGATGTTTGCTGAAAACGGAACAGCTTTCCTCGCAAACAGAGTGAAACCTTTGTCTGAACCCGTTCCCACTGGGCATGGGATAGGCATAAATATATTTTTTTTGCATTTTTTTAACGTACTAATCCGTTTGCTTTACGTTGTGCGTTGAAGGTTGAAAAGTCCGTGCGTCGCATACTGCTTGCCATAAAAACTAGAACCTATCAGGCGGCGTGGAGCGATTAGAAAAGCGATGCGCAAGCAGATGGCCTCACCGTTCCCAATTAAAGCCAGGGACTTCGCCAAGACAAAGAACCGAGCATATAACGAAACAGTTAACGGCTACTATCTCAGGGTCCGATAACGTCACGCGCCCATTACTAAGCTGAATGATATCAGACCCAGCTTTAATTTTACCTGGCCATGAACGCTATAACGAGGCGTGATTAGTGTATGCAACATTCCCAACGATAACAATCGGCGAGTTACGCTCCAGCTGCGCAGCAGTTTGGTATTTAAGAAAGTAATAATAAATAAGAGAATATAAAGAAATTTAAGAGAACGAAAGACGCGGACGAAAGCGAAGGACGAAGAACTGTTTGCAATCCTGTGCGCTTTGCGTTTCATAGCATCAGTAAAAATGCGCAAAAGTGGGTTATTTTTAGCGATTCACAAGCCGCTATTACATTCCTACAAAGCAATAAGAAAAGTTATTCGAACACTTTACTTTTGTATAAGACGCTCAAAGAATCACACAAAAGCAAGCGCAATGAATCACGTAATTGCATTTCAGTGGATACCCGGGCACTGCAATATTCCCGGTAACACTGCAGCCGACACAGCTGCGAATCGGGCGCACAATAACACAGAGCCAATTAATCTTTCTCTTTCGCGCAATGAAATCCGTATGCTCCTGATACAGACATCCTGTCCCCTCAGCCAAACTACCTGGTTTGTTCAGCAATCAATGAACTCGGAGTTACACTTTATAGGTTCATGTATAGAACTATCAATTCCGTCAAATCTAAGAGAAAACAGAAAATTCGAAACATTACAGTGCACCGCCTGCGGCTTGGTACTGCATTTACGCGACACATTTTATACAGCATGAAACGGGCCTCTAGTCCGCAGTGTTTTTGTGGCCATTCAGACGAACATGTGCATCATTTCTTCCTCGAGTGCACTAATTATAATTCACCACGAAGGGCATTGCAAGCAGATTTGTTGCTTTTAGACAGAAGACCATTCACTCTAAAAAAGATAATTGATTCATGGCCAACAGCGAGCCTTCAGAAAAGAGCACTTCTTGCTTTGAAAAGGTTTGTCGATAACACAAACATTTTTGGGGAAATATTGTTACGGGAAGGAAGAAGCGTGCGTCTATTTACAGATGGCTTTTAATGGCGAAGCCAACAAGCGTAGAGCAGCGATAGTATGGTATGGTATGGTATTCCTAGTGCGATGGCGCACACCCACTGTGGGGGATTGGCCAAGATTTGGATGAAATTAGGCAATCTATGAAACACGAAAATGGGTAAAGCTAACTGGAGGAAATGAAAAAAAATAATAATAGCAGCGATAAAACTTAACTCTTCTTCGTCGTCTCCAAGGCCACAATCATCGTCCTCTTCTTCCCACATTACCGACTGTGACAATATTAAAATTAAGTTTATCCTAATATGCTAAATGCGTTATATAGATGTTGTTCTGTGTTCGAATTGTGCAATATTTATGTAGTGATGATATTTTTACGCTTTGTTTAACTACTTGTGTTCTGAGTTTCGCAGTGCAATAATTTGTGTTCTGTGCTTTGGATATTCAAAATATTTGACTTTGCATGTACATGCACATGTGTACTGAACTCATGCACAAAACTTTGTGATTCATGTTCTGCTGGACTGTATTGTATCTGTACAGCTGATGTTCTACTCAGTGCCATATTTTGTGACACTATTCGTTCATCTTTGCGCATATTTGTTTCATTTGCTAAGTGACAAGGAGTAGCCGGGGCTGCCATAAAGGCGCCAACATCTCCTACCTATTATTTCAACGAAAAAAAAAAGAAGGGAAAGTTAATACAGCGCCACTTGGTTGCTACCTGGGCACACCAACAGGCCCAAGTAACACCCTGAGTGAAATTTTAGGGGCGTTGCTTTCTGCAAAACAACAAATATTGTATTTCAAAAATTGTGGGATTTTGCGTGCAGAAACCACGATTTAATTATTAGCCACGCTGTACTTCGGGACTACGGATTAATTTTGATCACCCAGAGTTGTCTTAAGGCGCTCTGATTTCACGGTGGACGAGCGGTTTCTAACTCACCACATGCGAGCCGCGCATGCGACGTCAGTAGGACAGCACGACAATGGAGGTCCCGCCGATTGCGTGGATACGGCTCGAGAGTCAGTGTATAATTGTTTTCGCTATGAACGAAGATTGCTAGGCATAACGTTAAGAGACAAAAAGCGAGCGGTTTGGATCAGAGAGCAAGCGGGTATAGACGATATTCTAATTGCCATTAAGAGAAAAAAAAATGGAGCTGGGCAGGTCATGTAATGCGCCGGTTAGGTAACTGTTGGACCATTAGAGTTACAGAATGGGCACCAAGAGAAGGGAAACGCAGTCAAGGACGACAGAAGACTAGGCGGTGCGACGAAATTAGGAAATTCGCTGGCGCTAGCTGGAATTGGTTGGCGCAAGACAGGGGTAATTGGAGATCGCAGGGAGAGGCCTTCGTCCTGCAGTGGACTTAAAACAGGCTGAAGAAGAAGAAGACGATGACGATGATGATGATGATGATGCTATGACATACTCTGAACATCTAGAAGGGGCAGCGCAATATGACGAAGGCAGAAGGCAGGAACACACAGGGCAGCGCTGAACTCACAACTAACTTTATTCGAAGGCATACACAAACCTATGTACACAACCCATAGCCACGTGCTTTCCCATCGATGGCGTCATTATCAGTGCGCAAGCAAAAACACAAAATACTATAATCTAATGCTGCTCTATAAGGTGGCTTAAAAATTCAAATTCACTGTCATACAAATTTAACGACGGCATGCTTACACAACGCCACCCTTTTTTCCTGATATAGTAGGCCCCAGTAATCTCCCGCGTAGTCTGATTTCTATGCGCGGAGAGTATTGTGGGGTTTTTATAGATTGGAGTGCACCCATGCTCAGAGCAATGCCACGCGACGTGTGATTAGGCATTACCCGTTAGCGAGCGATTACGCTCAGACAATCTGATGTCCAGGCAACGACCTGTTTGGCCGATATAGACCGCAGGAAAATGGAAGTTCGTAAACAACTCCCATTCTACAGTGCACAAGCGGCGACGTATGCTTAACAGTGCAGCCTTTCCCAGCATGAGTGGAGGCAGCCTGGGCCAACTTCCTATCAATCTTACCGCAAATCTTGATCATCTCGTTAGGGACAGAAAAAACAACCTTTACATCAAACCTGCCTGCTACATTCCCGAGGTTGTGCGATAGCTTATGTACATATGGAATTACAACCAGTTTTTTCTTCTTTTCGGCAGGCTCTGGATTGTTCATTCTTGTGGGTGCTCCTAATTTTACATGCTTAACAAGCTCCTGTACGGTCATGAGGATAGCATCCTCTCGAAAACCTGCCGCTCTCAAACGCTCCAGTTGTTTTAATAAACTCTCAGAAGTCTGGTGAAAACACGATTTCGAAGTGCCTCGAAAGCTTGTTAAAGCCAAGTACAAGTCTAGAGGCAACAGGATGGTATCGTCAGAGTATTCCGATATCCCCTTTGAGGTTGTTCACCATGATTTTGCTGAAATCAAAAAGAAGGGGGAGACAGTTAGGAGAACGCAAGTATTCCTTGTCGCCGTGGACGAGTGCACGCGTTTTGTCGCCGCCAAAGCTGGAAAGGAAGACGCAGGCTGCGTGATATCATTTCTGCAACGAGAACTCTTCAAGAACGTGAGAGTCGTCGTCGCAGACAATGGTCCAGCCTTTAAAATTACTACCTTGAGCTGAGAAAATAAACAAGCGTGTCTATCGTTCTGCAGAAGACATCCACGTCTCTGGACGAGCTCTCAGAAAAAGATTCCGTGAAGATAAATCTTCAAGTATCCCTTGTCAACCGCCTTCTGCTATCGCAAGTAGAGAAGTCAGTCGCATCGGAGCCAACTTACCATTCAGATCTCTCCACTGCGCTTCGGGCGATTCAACTTCAAGAAAAGCAAGTTTCCCAGCTAAATGAAATGATACAGAGTCTTGACTCGACTCTGAGTCTCAAAGAACGCGTTCATACATAGGTTGTGCAACTTGAACCTTTTGATGGTTTGTAGGGGAATACAGAAGCTTGGATTGCGTTCTTTGAATACGTCTGTCGACAAGACGGCTGGTACACCGATGAAAGAAGAGGGCAGCATATTGACGGCTCCCTTTTCTAAATGGCATCGCAAGAAAATGGCATGAGCTACGTATCACGGGGCATCAATGCGATGCATGGAGCACATGGAAGGAGAACTTCATCTTGCCATTCCGTGGCAGCACGCTTGAGCAATGGGATCAAGCTATATTTTATCAGGTCTGGAGCAGTGCTGGAGTATTTCTTCGAAAAACGTCGACTAGCTTCTGTATCCATACTTAAGAAAAGCAACGCTAACCCACCAGATGCATTGCAAGTGAGGTCGGTTCTTGTGCGTGGGTATACAAGAGAGAGTAAGGACCTGTAAGCGACGTTTTCGAATCAAGTCTCTCTCGGACCAGAATCCACGAATCTGGTTCAATCTCCGGCATCATTGTGCAGTGTCTTCGGTCAAATTTCTTTTTAGTTGTCGTCGAGGAGAAGTGTTGGGATGTTCCTTTAGGTCAATTTGTTTCACTAAGCTCAATTCGTGTTCCGCTGGAAGTCACAAACTCGTGCCAAATGCCGCAAAATGTGGGCCGTATCCCAGTCCTGCTGTACGTGTTCTATTGTGATGCGCAACAGCTCCTCCTAAGGCGCACTTCCAGCCGCCTTTGAATTCAGTGTATAATCGTATGTACAGTCGAGTACAAAAGTCTCGACACCACGGCATATGCAAAAAATTTAAAAATTCCTTCTAGCATAGCTGCGCAACTTGAAATTGTATAAAATCATGGCGCTGGTCAAGCAGGCGCAACTGGCAGTACATTTGATTTCACCCTTTATGCCTAGGCTGGGAAGAAAAAAGAAATTTAGCGGCAACTCTGGTCCTTAACCTTTTGCACTCAACTGTACATCTTCATATCCCTTATCATTCGCTCTGCTAGGGAATTCGCATCCATATGGTAAACCGGAAGCGAAAAATGCCAATATGATCGACCCTCCGAGGGGGTCGATCACATTCATTGCGTCCGCGCAAGAACGACAGCAACTGATATCTTCTATTGCAAAGATCCATAAGAGGCCGCTATCAGACGAGCTTCTTTTAGGTCATTGGCCTAATGCAAACAGCGCAGCCCTGATAACAAGTGCCGCTATAGCTTTTCTCCAAGCCACTGGGCTGGACGCACGGCTTTAGAGATTCTAAAACTTGGTGAATTTGCATATACGCATCTCTTCCTTATACATTCATCATCATCATTCATCAGCCCTTTCCCTCCCCGTCCCTTTTCTCCAGTGTAGAGTAACAGGCCAGAGAAAGTTATAGCTCAGGCCGACCTCTCTGCCTTTCTGTATATAAATTTCTCTCTCTCTCTTGTCTCGCATGGCACATTGCTTCGTCGCAGAAGTATCAAACTTTAATAGTGTACGTGCCAAAACCACAATCTAATTATGAGGCCCGCCGTTGTGGAGGACTCTGGGTTAATTTTGACCCGGTGGTGTTCTTTAACGTGTCCCTAAATCCAAGTGCACGAGCATGCTTTTTTTTTATTTCGGCCCAGTCGAAATGGGGATGTCGTGGTCGGGATCAAACCCGCAACCTCGAGCAATGTCACAGCCGCATAGCCACCGCGGCGGGCACAGAAGTGTTGATTTGACGTGTAACCGCTTCCATGGTCTCGCCTAGACCCTACGGTGCTCTTTTATGCAGCTCTGCTTCTGCACGTCCTGCTTAAGTTGTCCGCTTGACCAATTTGCAAGGTGTTTGTTCTTCAGAAACAACATAAACGTACCGTACCATTCCTTAAACTTAAATTTATCCTGTTTTCCTGCAACCGCTGTCGTGTCTCTAGTAGCAGCATTTCCTTGCCTTCTCGCGCCGTCTTTCCTTATCTCTCCTCCCCGTTGCTACCTCCCCCCCCCCGTATGGGAATTGCGAGCAAAGAGTGGCAAGGCTGTTATTCACTCATATCACGACTGCGTCGGTTCTACCCATTCCCTGCCTCCTTTCACTTCTCCTCTCCACCATTCTATCTAGCCTCCTTCTGGACTTGGTAGAAAGGTAAACGCTGCAATTTCCGCAACGCTTTTGCGCGGGGTCAAGGATAATTGGAGCTGCTGTTAAAATGCTAATCTGGCAACGCTTAAGGAGCTCCAGAGGGCACTGCGCACATTCGACGCCGTGCAAAGGTCCAAACAATTTTCTCGCGTCGCCTTTACTCTCTGCCGCACTCCTGCCATGCAGGCACAGGCTCTGGAACACCATCCGACGCGGTGTGCCAGACAGCAGCACTGGGAAAGTCGAAGAAAGAGGCAAAGAAAGCTCCACTTTAGAAAGAACCAACGGCTCTTCACATAAAACTGCGTCTGAGAGAACTTCCATCAATAGCAATTTGCAGGCTTTTCGTGCACACGATGCCGCTGACAAGTATACGCGCTCGTATTCGTCAATCGTGCTTGAGTTGCACGATTGCAATGAGTTGCAACATTTCGGTTGGAGTTTCTTTTTTTGTTCATTCAGAACGCAGATACTATGCTCCTCGAATCCTCTATGCATGCTGCGGGGCGTATACACTTATGGGTGATTTCACGTACTTTTCTTTTTTGCATCGAAGCTGTTAAGGGCCTAGTTCCCCCAGGACCGTGTCCGTGTGTAAGCACAAAATTCCAAAGATAGTGCAATGCTGTGCCGACCCGCGGCGGAGGTGCACTTCGCCATTAAGGGGCCCACACACACAGCTTCGCTGGTCATCCTTCTTCACATAGTGGAAGGACACTGAGTGTTTCTTCTTTCTTTTTTTTTTTTTGCGTAAACAGGTATACGTACTTAAGATGGCACAAGCCATCGCAAACACTAAGCACGCCAGGAGAATCGGCAAGCATTGCTTAAATAGGTTTGCCCTGAAAACGAACCTTTCAAGGGATACGTACAGATTTAGTAACAGTTATTTGCCTTTTGACGCGACATACAAGCAGCAGCAAACTTGCAGCAGTAGGGACTGACAAATAAGGAACACATCGTTGATCTCATTGATAACAGTGAGATGACTGCCATGAAACTTTTCATCGCGCGGCCATGGCAGTGACTTTTCCAGCAACATTTCCGTTGCCGAGTTTGCCTGCTTCAGAAACAAGTCGAAGCAAATACTGTGCACGTCTGGTGCTCTTTCCCTATCGTAAACATTCCAATTTATGGTCAAAGACCGATGGGCGAAACTATGTTCGGTACTTGTTTGCAGTACTGAAATAATCGTTCACATTAAGTAGATATAGAAAACTATACATGATGGTACGCTTGCGGTCTTGCACTGTCACGAGAGAGCGTCGTATAGGTACCTTCAACATTCTCTTCTTTCTTGAACGCGCTTTTTTGAAACGTTGCGCCGCATCATTTTTCAGCATTTTTATAACTTTCTCACGAACAAAATTTATTTTTCGTGGGACTTGATGCCACATTTGTAAAATCATAGAATGAGCCCTAATTCGTTATATGACACAAGGATTTCAGCGCCGGCCAGCGGAACTTCAGAAATCATTATCGACTGCTTCTGTTAACAAGTGCTTCGAGAAACGCTTCGTTAATTAGTCGGTCATTGTAGTGCCCGACGT
The DNA here is from genome assembly GCF_023375885.2 of Dermacentor andersoni. Classification (NCBI taxonomy): domain Eukaryota; kingdom Metazoa; phylum Arthropoda; class Arachnida; order Ixodida; family Ixodidae; genus Dermacentor; species Dermacentor andersoni. The sequence continues at coordinate 122,778,457 of NC_092817.1, read as the reverse complement.
ATCGGATCGGCTATGGCACCAGTTGGACAATCACTATCGATAACCTATAAAAAAAAAAAAAAATGTGTATCATTGACTGATCCACCAGAACCTCTGCCTTTATTCGTCCGAAATCCTTATTCAACAAATTCATGGATGCATAATAAAAACACAATTAAAGCCTTAAGCAAAATGTCCTCACAGCCTTACTAGTACATTCGTTCCATTTCAGTGAGCCACGGACATTCACCAGACCATTCTGCGCGATAATGAAGTTATTCCAAATGATCTTCAAACATTTCTGTATGCATTTCCTTTTCCTATAGCGGTAGTTCGGTATGCCGGCTGTCCCAGTTAACTTGGACCAAGATTTAAAAAAAAAAAACACTGAGGAGCTCTAGAGAAATCGTACTGACTGCATAGTAGCCATAGTTGTGTGCACTTACATCATTTTCTTTTTCATAACAAATTAATAATTAATTGATTGATTTTAATTAGTGGCCTTTTTAATTATTGCTTGAATCGTGAACCTATCAATTACAAAGTTGTAGGGCACCTCAAATAACCTCCGAATCAAGCATTTGTTTCGTGCTGAGCTTTGCCTCGTTGGTTTTTCCGAGAAAAAGAAGTTGAGGACGCTTAAGCTTCGCGTTTAAGAGTGGAACGCTATAGCGTTCAAAGACCCCTTACTGCTTTTCGTGCTTCCCGGCAACTGCAGCTTATGTAACCGTAACGTTTACCGGGAAACACTGGCTGCGAACGCTATGCACGAAGGCGAAGTTTCTGGTAGAAACTCGGCCTCTTGCGTGGGTCGATCTCCTGTAGTTGTTTCACACTTTTAATATTTCAGTCTGAGAAGAGCTAACATAAAGGACATTTGCTGTGGGTGTTTTTTTAGATTACATTTGTTTGTGGGCTGCCGTTCTCAAAATTTGTAAAAATTTTGTAAAGAATGACAGACAAGATATGAGCAACTTTAGTGGTAGCGAAGTGGTTGGGTATATGCGTGGTTCGCAATTTGGTTCGAAATTGTTTTTGCCGAAGCGACGTCCAACGCCTCTCACCTCTCTCAACTGGCGCTCACACATAGAGCATGTGACTGGAAAAGGTACCGGTGCAATTGGCGTATTGCATAGGCTGAGCAGTCGTCCAATAGGATTGAGAAGAGATACACTCCTAATGATATATCGTATGTACGTTCGCCCTGTATTAGAATTTGGTTGCGTGCTCTTCTCTGGAGCTCCAGCCTACATGTCCCGTCCTCTAATCCTCTTAGAAAGAGAAGCATTACGTCTGTGTTTAGGTCTTTCTAAATTTGTTGCAAATTCTATTCTTTATCTAGAATCCCGTGTTCCTCCACAAGGATTTATGAACCACCGCTGCGTCATCCCCAAACAATCTTTATTTCACAACCTGCATTGTTTTTCGGTGTCATCTGGCCGCGACTACATACTCCGCAAATTATATTCGTGCAAAAATTACTTGACTCTTAGGGCCTGCGCATATGCGATGTACTTCCTATTCCCGACAGAGCTGTTGCAACGGATATTCAATTCGATGACATTTTTCCTAATAATGCAAAATTACTTCCACACCGTATTCTAGACGCTATATTACAAGATCATCTGAAAAACCTTCAAACAAACATTGTAATTGCTACAGATGCTTCACAATGTGAAGAAAAGTCAGGTGTAGAAATATTTTCCCCGATTCTCGATTGGACACTTTCTCTTCGGCTGCCAGATTTCATACCGATCTTTTTAGCCGAATTCATGGCCGTGGTGCTGGCATTACGCAAATTAGGACCATGTCAGCTGTGATAGTCATTGATTCGTTATCATTGTGCTCATCCCTTACTGCTTCTAGTGATTCTCGCGTGATGAGGAAATTTCATTCATTGGTACCTGGTTACTTGAGAAGCGTGCGTTTGATTTGGGTGCCTGGCCATAAAGGACTAATCATCAATGAAATTGCAGACTCTCTAGCCAAGGCATCGATAAGTGGCCCGATTCTCCCTTGCTGCCCTTTGACTGCTTATGTTACTGCTGCTAGATTTCGCAGGAGTGTCATTATACAGACAGTATCAGGCTCCGCAATTACTAACTCTGTGGATTACGGGCATCTACACCCTTGGAACAGAGATTTTTGCCGAACACGGAATATTGAAGTGTCCATCACGAGGCTGCGCTGCCGTATACCTGCATTGAACTTCTACCTCCACAGGTCTGGTCTGGTCCCCTCACCATTATGCTCATTCTGTGGCGAAGCGGAGACAATAGACCATTTCTTGTTGTCTTGCAGACGTTTTTCTATTATAAGAAAACGACTACCCGAAATCCCGCTCAGCACAATGGCGCTCCTGCGCATAGTAGTAGTCAGTCTCGAGCGTGGCTTGACAAGCTTTTTTCTGAACAGGGGAGTGGCCGGCACGGACCTGTACCCTGAAGTAGGTAAAGGTAAATAGGTAAAACACTGCTTTTCTTTTGCCTCTTTTCCGGAGTTCAAGAGACAGAAAAGGTAAATGCCTAAACCAGTTGCGCCTCTCGATGTTTCTTTTTTTTTTTTTTTTTTTCTTGTGTGGGCGGCTGAGACGCCTTACAGGCTTTTGGTTTATTTTTTATTGAAATAAACTCCTGAGCAGCTCTTTTCTGTTCTTCCGAGAGCTGCCTCTCTTCTTTCTTCGTGCTATTTTGCGCAGTTTTTTTTTTTAACATTGGTTGAATTTCTTTTGTAGCTGTGTTTCACGATACGCGAAAGTTAAAGCTATCCCGAGTGCCTCATAATCGAGCACAACATTCTTGCGTCCGCAGGTACTGACGCTTATAGCGCCCCGCTAGTTAGGTAGCCAAACCTCTCGAGCCACCCTATACATAACGAAGCCTTATACGATGCGGCGATAAACTAATGCGACCGTATATCTTTCAAAGGTTGCTTCTAGGCGCTTGAGTAGCGGCGCGCCAGCACTCATCTATTTCATATTTCGAGTATTTCGCGGGCTTTTGTTTTTTTCTTTGAAAAAACAACCAGACACACTTCAGCACTAAATAAATGCTTGATTCGAAGATTATTTAAGGTGTCCTACAACTTTGTAATCGACATGTTTGTGATTCAAGCAATAATAAAAAGTTCGATACATAAAAGCAATTGATTAATTAAAACCTCGTGATGAATAAAATACTGGCTGTAAGTAAACACGACTGCCACTACTATGCAGTCGGTACAATTTCTCTAGAGCTCCTGGTTTTTTTTTTTTTTTTAATTTTGGTCCAAGTTAACTGGGACACCCGGTTAGCAACTTCATTTAGAAAAGAAACGCTTAATAAATCAATACTTTCATTATACTGGAAATGAGATTGTTTTATAAGCTTTAGATGCGAAAGCGGTTCCAATAAATTTCAAATAAACAGATGTGCTCTGATTTTTAAGCCCGTAGCTACCTATAGGCGCTGCAGATTTCGAATCCAATCTATGTAGTTCAGCGCCCGCAAGATGGCAGTTGTTCTGGGAACAGCTTAGAATTACTGTATATGCTACCAAAGGTAGCATATACTGCTACCTTTGGTAGCATATACAGTGACTCTAGAACAGCTGATCGACTCTATGACTGCGTTTCATTTACTTTTGCCAGTAGCACCTTGAGATGAATTGAGGTCTCGACTACCGAGGTGCACTTTCGATTTTTGAGTAGTGGCAGAAAGAGAGAGAGAGAGAGAGAAGCTCTTTATTGGAAGGCAGAGAATTCTGCTGGCATGTGCAAAGTAGCCCACACGCTACTCTGCGTGGGGGAGGGTATGAGGGTTTGAAAGGTCCTAAGAGAGAGAGAGAGCGCAAGAAAGAAAGATGGTAGAAAGACGGACTTGGTTTTTACACATGTTCGATACATTGCATTCAAAACAAAGGCTATGGGAAAAGGAAGCCTAGTCAGGCACCACTAACGCTAAGAAGCACATTAGGTCATACGCCTTGTCCTTCTACGCAGCGGCAGGCTTTAAGCCTCTTGTTTGCTTATCTTCGGGATATTAGTTTGCTTCACAAGCGGTATAAAACGATCTACGCACACATTAGGATTGTTGTATTAGCTGAAATCAAGCGGGGAAGTATGAAACAGTACAACGAGGAGAGCAAGCCCCGTTTTACGCAAATTTTCCGCGCGCGGGCATGGACTAAATAAGTGCGTTCCGTTTTATTCTAAGTATATGTTAAATGTCGCTTGATACCTGTATTCTGTTTCGAACTTTATTTTTTATTATGCGCAAGGAATAGTCGTGAAAGAACCAGAGGATAGTGAAATGAAAACAGGACTTGTCTTATTGCACAGTTTTTCAGTGTTGGCGAAGCACAGAGGTGTAACTGCAGCCTTAAAAAAATTTAAAATAAAGGTTTACTTATGCCCATACCGATGTGTCGATAAAAACCCCATATAGGCAAAATTAATCCGAAGTCCCTCACTACGGCTTGCCTGATAATCATATCGTGGTTTTGTAATGTAATATCCTAGGTTTTGATTACCTTTTATTAATTACAGTTTAGAAATTATGCGGATCCCATGCGCACTGGGAATCAGTTTAATCAAAGATTTCATTGATGTTTGTGACAAACGGCGCTCTTCTTTAGAAACCATTTGCAAGGACAAAGCACACGACTAAGTGAGCACATTTTCACCAGGAGACGCCTCACTCTTCGTAAACGTGGAGTCCTCCAACATGCGGATTCCACACATGCCGACGAAGGAACGGTGATTGTATAACGATGACGATGTGACGATTACATGCAGACAATGGAATGATAACGCTGTTACGTCGACGACGGAATGGCCATGAGTGTATGACGACGACACAGTAGCGACGACAGTGCGACAAGGCCGGTTTGACGATGACAGGGTGATGTCAGCTGCATGACAACGACGGCATGATTAGGGCGGCATGATGAGGATGAAGTGATGATCGCGTGATGACAACGGGGTGACGATGACTAAATAACAGCGAAGAAGTATGACGAGGAAAGCGTGGCGACATCGACGTGACGACAATTGGAAGACGACTTTTATACGACGACGGCGGAATGAAGATGATGGAAAGACCGCGACGGCATGACAACGACGACACGAGTGTGACGACGTGACGGCGACTGCTTGATGACGACGCTATGGGAACGGCAACATGATGACCCCCGGATTGATGACGAGAGAATTATGAAAGCAAGCAGAGCTGGAAAAGGGCCTGGTAGGTCACGACATGAATGTCATGACATGCATGTCATGTAGGTCATGAAGCAGCTGCCTACGTCTTGGTAGGTACCAAAATTAGCATAGTACGACAAGAGTGTATAACCAATATAAATGATTGGCCATGACATGAATATCATGACATGCACGTCATGTAGGTCATGAAACAGCCGCCTACGTCTTGGTGCTCTCATGGTCGTTTCGTTAGCTTGGTAGGCCCCCAGCACCCTGCTTCGCATAACATCGATCCCCACAGGGCGTGGGATCTGCCGGATTTTTTCTCTTTATAGATGGATTTTATGTCTAAGGGCTTGGCAGGTTACTTGCGGTTTAAGCGCCAGAACAACGTGAAAGTGATGGAAGTCTAAAAGCAAACGACGCTTTCACTTGCAAACCTTTTGCGTTGAAAAATAAGGTAGACACTTGTAAGGATCATCCAAAAGGTGCCATGGCCGCTGTATTATTGCTTTATACTTTGAAGGCTAAATGGCAGTTGCCCACGAAACATAGAACAAGTGAAGTCGAACCATAAGATGGGGAAACATGCGCTGCCCGTAAGCACAAATAAGCAAGTGTATTAATATACCGCAGACCTTTTGAATATGTTAGGTGAGTTTCTTTTTTATTTTATTTCCCAGCTTGCCCCGCGGAACAAGTTATGCGGTCATGCTTGGTCGCTGTATAGTTATAACTTTGGCTCCACAATATGACCTCTCCGTACACTTCAGAACGAACAATGAGCGAATCGTCATTGCCTCACTATCGCGGAATAACTTAGTCAGTTCCTTCATGGGCAGTTGTTCCAATAGCATCGACCTCGTATATCGCCAGTGCGTGTCATACCATTAACAATAATTGCAATGATTGTGAACAAATTAGGATTTTCAGAGACGATATTGCTCTTTGCTTGCTGCGCTACTTCTTGCGTGGTCGACAGTCACCCTCTCCGCTTCATGCAACAGCATGGCGCCAAACACGATACGAAAATTGATGAAGAAACAGAAACAAAGGCTAGCGTTATGAAAAAAGGTTGTGGTGCAAATCATGTCACTTGCTAGGCGAATTGTCAGTGTAATGTCTGCTGCCTTCCTTTGTCCTGCGACAGGATATACATTGGGTAGAATGGGCGCTACTTGAATGTGCACCTGCGAGAGCACCACAATGCGCTGAAGCCTGCTCCGGGGTTGCATACGTCTGCTCATTGTGCAAAATGCGGCTGTGCTCCGGAATTTCCGCGCACTTAGGTTGTGTATCGTAGTCATGACACGAGAACTATGGACATAGACGGTGAGTTCACCGTCTATATCACTATTAGATTGTGGAATTTCATTTCTAGAGGACACTTGAATTTAGCTGACTTTGTTTCTCTCCACTAGCTTCCCCCTATATACATATTTTCTCTTGCTTTATATCTCGTGTGAATAAATTTCACTTTCAGACCGCGTCTCTTGTGTCTCACTCTTCTCTGTTGTGTTTGTTTTTGTTTCCAAAAGAAAAAATGAGCCCAATACGTCTTCCGCTTTTCGAAACAGTGCTAATCGACCCACTAAGCAAATAAATGTCGTGTGCTCTGTGCGCCAGCGAAACTTCACGTTTGAATGAAGCGGAAAAAAAAGTTAGCAAGACAATTTAGCCTTTAAGTTGGAAATACTTAGGCATTCCTTTTTCTACCTTATGACTGCTGAGGGAGTGAAAGAGGGGGACCCGAGGAGAACATATGTTGTCACTTAGCTTCTTCATCACATACTTCACTGCAGTGCATACGTTTTCAAGTGTAACAGAAGAAAAAAACAAGGTGTAAGTGAAACGGGAAAAATAGTAAGGGCAACACAGTAAGGGGAACAACTCGTTGAGCCACATAACGTTGGCAGTGTCCACTTAAATGAAGAAGAAATAAAGAAAGAATGAAGAGGTTGGGATTCCTGAACTCCCCATTATTCGCGAAAACAGCCGGATCCACATAAAAAAATGGTGCTTAATCCGGTTACACTTATGTGTAACCGGATTAAGAGTGTAGGTGTGGTGTCGCACTTCAAGACACGCACACACACACACATCATATGAATCTTTTTTTCGGTGCTGGGCGGAATTGAACCCGCGTCATATGTAATCGCACGCTCTTGTCTGAAATCACATCCAGACACGCGCCACCCGCGGACTTGGCGGCATTGTCGCCGCATGGCGCAGCCTGTGTTCATATCGAATCGCGAGAGAGCTGAGCCCGGCTTCAGCACGCGCCTGACACATGACGCGTTCCGGCGGTGGCAATGCAGCTTGTCGCTAGATTGCTTCAGTGCTAATCGCGTTGACGTCGACAGTCCATCCTGAGATGATTTCTACCGGAATTTTTTGTCCCCTTATAATGTTCCACCATAGGTTGGCCCAAGAATTGAACTGGTGCCGCTTTGTCTCTATAGCGACGTGGAGCCACTACGGATGTTCATGGCCAGGAAGTTGAATACCGATACTTTCTTTTTCGGCTTTTGACTAGCCCTAGCAGGAGCGCCTTCTCGAATCACCAGCAATAACGAAGCGCTGCGCTTCCCAGCGGATCCAAACGCGAGCATCGCGGCATTGAGTAATCACAGTCTTGTGTTCGTATATGTATTACAACACCACCCTTCGTTCAGCACGCACATCCAGCGAGTTGTCAGTGTCGCTGCTGATGTCACAAAAAAAAAAAAGAACGAAAAACGAGGGAAGATGATAAACAAAATTTTGAAAAGCAATTGTTCGTGAAGGTAAACAACGTGAAAAGGGCATAGGTGACGCACTAAGAGTGGCAGTTCAGCTCGTTCTATTTGTACTGTGTCTGTGTAATATGAGTAAATGTTCTGTGGAAAGTAATGTAGAAGTAACCGATTACTTTTGAGCAATTGCTTAGCTACTTTCGTGGGATAGTAATTAGCTACTGTAATGAATTGTGCTTTAATGTAATTGTAATTGCAGATTACGTTCTTTTCTTTTGATCTGGAATGTGTACGTCTGATTTTAGTGCCTTTCTTTCCTCGTCTAAATCCGACGAAGCGCATCGCGGAGCCGCTGTAAATACATGTAGCAATTCAATTTCAATTTCAATTCATTTGTTCAATTATGATTGTTGTCATGTGTATGCGCTGATAACATTATGGTTTACCAAATCGCTGTGACTGGCTCATGCGATACTTTTTAGGAGCATGTTATTTCGGCATTGAATAGCACTCTGGATTTGTCCCATTGTCCTACTTAACGGTACTGTTAAAATCACGGTGCATTGGAGCGTTCGAATCGTTGGTTTGGAGCGTTCGAATCGTCGTATACGGAAGGCCGAGTGAGGTCAATTGCTTCAGCCGAGGAAAAAATGGGGCTGATTGACTCATGTTAATTTGGGAACGCGCTGACTTGAAAACACGACACAAATGCTCGGAGACCGACAGTGCTCTGTCTGTGCGTTTGTTCTGTAAGCCTGTGTGCCTGTCTCTCTTATTCGCGTTGTCGGCGCGTTCTCAAGATTAATCACTACGTTACTTAGCAGCGCTCACAACGCCGATCCACCCCACAAGCTATCGCTATCGCTCGAACATATCGCGAGTTACTCGGCCACTTCGTCCCGCATTCACCGCCCAGACTTGGCCAGTAGCTCAGAGTGGCCTCTAAATTGAACATTCATAACATTGACACGTCGTCGCGCAAAATCGGATATCGCCGGCGTATCCGAACAGCCAGCGTCAGGGTGCATCGGGGGGGCAGTCATTTTACGTTCCTTTCGAAACACATTGAATTCCTTGGTGGTTTGAATGTCTCGCTTCTTTCATTTCAGTGTAAAGGATGTTTTATAGCGTTCTCGTTTAAACGACTACGCTCCTCTCCGTTTCTCGAGCGCTCGCCGGTTATATCTAAGCGTACACTAGTGCGGCTGAAGGAGCTATGATGACGATGACACGACAATTGAAATGACGATTTGAGATAATCAAGATGGCAAAACGACGACAGCGCGACGACGACGGCATGAGCACAGTCAGATGAGTGTGCACGACGAGGATGGCGTGACGCAGCTGGTACGACGAGAATCCGACGACGAGGCTGGAAGGACGACGACGGAACGCTCACGACGGCATCCCTACGACGTTATGATAACGACTGCATGACTGTACGACGACGAAGACGTGAGAACGCCGCCATAATCACGATTTATTGGCGACAGTATGATTGCGATGGAACGACGAAAGGCGGTATGGCGACAACGCCATGACGACAATGTAATGACGATGACTGTATGACGACGGTGGCGTGAAGAATACGGCACGACGACGTCTGAATGACGACGATGGCATGGCGACGATGAAACATACACGCTTGCGTGACGGCATACCCAGTGGCACACACTCGCGGGAACTGTAGACTGCACCTCTCCGGTTATGGACCATCGATACGGACGGCGCCAGCGGCGCAACACTGAACACCGAGCTAAGAAAAGCTTTAAAAAGGTCCCTTTCGTTCGGCATAATAACGCGTGATTTGTGAGCACACGTTATATAAGTTGACGTGGGGCGCTATGTCGCGATTTTGTGACATCGCGATACAGAACGTGATGTGGACACGGCAAGATTTTTTTTTTACCGATAGTGAAGGGCTAATTGAGTCAACCGCGCAGAATTGGAAAGAAATTGCGTTATGTTACCGCGCGCCAGGCTTCTATGTCATGTGAACGAGGATTTGAGGATGGGAAAGCGCTCCGGACATTGAAGAAGCATCAGCGTCAATTCGCACTAGCAAAAAATAAGGGTCCGTATTCACAAAAAGTTATAACGCTAAAAGCGTTCGTGGCAGCCAATAGTGATGTAGGGCATATTATTCGCGAAGGCGATTAGCCAATGAAAAAGCACTTACGAACGAAAAGCGACGTGAATTCGGCCCAAGATTATTATAACTCATGGCACCGGCGGCAAAGCGGAATACCTATTTTATTCTCCCCACTTCTTTGAATGAAGTCAACGCTCACATTTACATAATAGTTGGTAAACTATAGCCGTTCGGCAGGACAAGCACTGGCCTATCGCATTAGCGAGTGTGTCATTACACATAAGCGAATGTGGTCGGACATGACAAATAATTCTAATTAAAGCATTATTTGTCATTTTTACTAAAGCAGCTGACTGTTCCTATACCCTTGTCAAGGACAGACGCTGCAAAGGGTCTTCGTTTAATTGCTCAAACGAAAACTTAAGCTTCGTGGAACACCCCGATTGTCTGGAACTGTCGTCTCCACCAGCTTGATGCTGCATATTGAAGCTGCAGATTCCCTCGCACTTCAGCCGTCGTGATTCAACTTTACTGTGCCGCCTCTGGTTAGGGGTGGCTTTTACGAAAGCCTACTCATTGCTTATTGGAATGTACGACACATCAATCTGTGATTCATTCAAGCGTAAAGAGACGATCGAACACGTGTTGTGCTTTTGTTATCTTTATGACATCGAACGCGACGTCAGACGTTAGACAGACCGCAGAGAATTTTCAGAGGCAAATATTCTTGGAACATGGCCTCATGCGTCATGGGCCTACAAAGCAGCGTGGGCATTGCTACAATTAATGAAATCGGCTGGCCTCAGTGACCGATTGTAGGCGTGAAGTGATGAACAAACGCACATGTTCACACTGAGAGTGCCTTCTCCCTCTCCTTTCTTTGTCTCCATCCTTTTGACCCCTTCCCCTGTGTAGAGAGAGAGAGAGAGATAAGAATACAGGAAGGCAGGGATGTTAACCAGTCAATAGTCTGGTTGGCTACCCTACACTGGGGGAAGGGAGAAGGGGAAGAGAAAGAAGGGAGAGAGAAGGTGTAGGTACGTGTACGGATAGCACTTCAGTTAAAGTCACTCGAGCAAACCAGAAGTTCTGAGAAAACACAAAAGTGCCTTCACTGTCTTCTGAGCCGATGATCGGTCGGGACGGTGCTCTAATATTGTCTGTTCACTCAGAGGACGATCGTCTAGTTTCCTCAATGTGTCTGACAAATACTGTCTTTGTGCTTGAAACTGAGGACAATGGCACAATATGTGGTCAATGTTCTCCTCGCATGCGCAAACATCACATGCAGGACTATCAGCCATTCCAATTAGTGCTGAGTAGGCATTTGTGAAGGCCACTCCAAGCCATAACCGACACAGAAGAGACGCTTCACGCCGGTGCAAACCGGCTGGAGGTCTGAGTTGAAGTGACGGGTTTAGTCGGTGAAGTCTTGTGCGCCTTGTATGTACGGTATTCCACTCTGCTAAGGAGATAGTGCTTGCCAGAATGCCAAGTTGTCTCGCGGCGTCGGTCCTTGAGAGCGGAATGGGGACGCAGCGGTCTTCTTGGTTTGACGTCCGAGCTGCCTTATCGGCGTCATCATTACCAATGATACCGCAATGACCTGGTATCCACTGAAAAGAGATATCATGGCCTTTTTCTCTTAAGTGATGGACAAGTTCCGCGATTTCGCACGTGAGCTGATCGTGAGTTCCATGTCGGAGAAATGAATGCACACATTGCAAGGCCGGCCTTGAATTGCAGAAGACTGCCCATTTTCTAGGACTTTCAGTATTTATCACTTGAAGCGCGTCGCGGAGAGCCGCGAGCTCTGCAGCTGTAGACGTAGTGACATGGGAAGTCCTGAACCGCTTGGTTATTCCCATTGCTGGTATAACTACAGCGCCGCCGGAACTGGTTGATGTAGTTGATCCATCAGTGTAGACGTGTGTGCAGTCGCTGTATTTCTCGTACAAGAGAAGTAAAGTTAGTTGCTTGAGCGCTGATGATGGCAAGTCCGACTTTTTCTGAAGTCCTGGGACTGTAAGGTTCACTTGAGTACGGCGCATGCACCATGGAGGAATAGAAGGCCTTGCCGCAGGTGTGTAACCTTACCTGAAAGAGGCACGGTGCGCGAAGACAGTCGCACTGAATGTCGTGTGGGGCCTATTTACTGGGAGACTTGCTAGGTGGTGGGTAGGGGTCCGGGCGAAGTGTCTTATGTGCACACGCATTGTTTCAATGCTAATGTGCGTTCTAATAGTGAAATCTTGAGCGACTGCAATAACTTCAGTCGTTGACGCACTCCGCGGTAGACCGAGACATATCTTGAGTGCTTGGGCTTGGATGCTTTGGATTGTGTTCAGGTTAGTTCTGCAGGTGTTGGACATGACCGGTAGGCTGTACCGCAGGAATCCAATAAAGAGGACCCTGTACAGTTGCAGCATAGAGTGTATTGGCACTCCCCAGGTCTTTCCTGCAAGGAACTTAAACATATGGCAAATTCCTGTCAGGCGTTTTTTCACATAATTCACATGAGGGGTCCAGGAGAGATTTTTGTCAAGGACCACTCCCAAAAATCTGTGACTCGTGCTGTACGAGATCATGTGTCTGTCGACGGATATCACGTATGGTGACATTGATTTCCTGGTAAATGCCACCGCTGCGCACTTCTCGTATGATATACGAAGTCCTTGTTCTCTAAGGTAGGATGATGTTAAAGTAGCTGACTTTTGAAGCCGCGCGCGAAGCTGCAGTCGCGTCACAGCCGACGTCCAAATGCAAATGTCGTCGGCATAGATGGAGAGCCTAACGGTGCCTGGCAGGATGTCGGTGAGTCCAATGAGTGTTAGACTGAAAAGCGTTGGGCTGAGTACTCCACCCTGAGGCACCCCACGGTTACTGTAATGCTGGGAGGTCGGGCCATCCTCGGTAAGTACGAAAAAGGATCTCTTATGTAGATAGCTACTTATCCAAAAATATACTTTGCCGCCAAGTCCTACTGCCTCTAACGCGTTGAAAATCGCTTCGTGCGTTACGTTATCGTACGCTCCTTTAACATCCAGAAACAGAGCAGCAGATAATCTTTTGCAGGACTTCTGGTGCTCGACGTACGTCACCAAGTCGATAACGTTGTCTATGGAAGAACGGCCACGCCTGAAACCGGCCACTGCATCTAGATATACCTGGTAATGTTCGAGGTACCATTCTAGCCGTGCTAGAACCATCCTCTCCATTAGTTTTCCGATGCAACTGGCAAGCGCAATTGGTCGGTATGATGCAATGTCTACAGGCGACTTGCCAGGCTTGAGCAGTGGAATTAGGCGACTGGTCTTCCATTCTTGGGGAACCGTACCTGTCTGCCAGGAGCTGTTGAACAGGAGCAGGAGCACTTTTCGAGCCTCATCGCCAAGATTACACAGGGCACGGTAGGTTATACCGTCGGGTCCTGGTGAAGATGAACGCTTGCACAAGGCCAGTGCAGCTTCGAGCTCGTCCATGGAGAAAGAACTATCCATGCGGGAGTCGCGTGAAATTGGTGAGTGGCGGAGCGTCGATGTTCCAGCGCAACTACTTTCGCCAGCAATCCTCCTGCAGAAAGCTTCCGCTACGTCAATCTCGCTGCATTGTTGGTGAAGGGCCAAAGACTTAAAAGGGTGGCGCTGCTGAGGGGTTCCACGGAGACCACGAACAGTTCTCCATATGTGAGACAATGGTTTTCGTGGATCCAAAGATTCGCAGAATGATTTACATCTTTGTGATGCAAGTTTGTCCATGCGACGCTGAATTTTCTTTTGAGTTCTTCTGGCCAACCTCAAGTCATGTACAGACTTCGTGCGCCTGTATCTTCGCTCTGCCCGACGACGAATTGCACGAAGCTTCTCTAGCTCAATGTCGTATTCGGTGCGTGTAGACGTTCTCAGAAGCGAATGTTTCGCAGCCTCTAGGGCACCTTTTATGATGTCCTCTAGGCTAGTGGACAAGTCATCACGACAACCGTCTTCGACAATTGACTTGAACATTGGCCAGTCGATACATTGTGTGGCGGCGGCTAACCTGGAGTCCGTCAACCCTTCAACCCTAACATAAGTGGGTAGGTGGTCACTTCCCCGCGTTTCAATATCCGGAAACCACCTGACCTTTCTAGTGAAGGAGCGTGAAACAAAGGTCAGGTCCAGGCAGCTACAGTAGGCAGTTCCACGTAGAAAGGTGGGGCTTCCATCATTTAACAAGCACAGTTCTTGTTCCCTGTGTAAGGTAGCAAACCGGAGGCGCGTCTGGTTGACCTCCCTAACTTTACTTCCTTCTTTCCCTCCTCCTGCTAATTTAATAATTAACTTTAATTATGGGGTTTTACGTGCCAAAACCACTCTCTGATTATGAGGCACGCCGTAGTGGAGGAATCCGGAAGTTTCGACCACCTGGGGTTCTTTAACGTGCACCTAAATCTAAGTACACGGGTGTTTTCGCATTTCGCCCCCATCGAAATGCGGCCGCAGTGGCCGGGATTCGATCCCGCGACCTCGTGCTCAGCAGCCTAACACCATAACCACTGAGCAACCACGGCGGGTCCTCCTCCTGCTCCTCCTCTTAGTAAAACAATAATTTCTTCATTGAGCCATATATTTACCCGCGTGCCTAAGGCGCATATACCTTCGCGGACAATTAATACGGATGACACACGGCTCACGTTTGATCGCGATCAAGCCTAATCCGAATCGAAATTCTCGACTGCGATTGGCTCCCTCGCGCAGTTTGCGCAAAAGAGCCAATCGATCCGCATCGGGGTTGATCGCGATCAAAGTGCGCCGTGGGACACCGGTATGAAACGTGAGCAACTGAGGGCTAACTAGAAGGCGCCTTCCTTTGTTTTGACCATTTCGTTCTCCGTTCCTGGAAAATACATTGGCCTTATGACTGCGAAGTCCTATGTTAGGCTCACGTGTTCAATAGATTCCTTTTCTTTTCTCCTTCACTGAAATATTGCTGCATCACAAAAATTTTGCCTCTGTTTGGGCCTCTTAAGATGAATACCGTTTTGAAACACACAGGTGGCGGCTACGGGTGCTCTAGCACCTGTTGCCGACCACCCCGGTACTAGCAGTAGTGACAATGGTGCACAACAGTGAGAGCGCCGATGGGGAACCGCGAGACGGCATACCTTATGTTATGTGTGCCCCATGCAGTGACACAGGCCGAAAACGGACGACAATCAAGCTGCCGCCTCGCCATTATGGACTTTGTATCGGCTGCTGCTGGGCGGAGATTTCCAACCACCTTCCCGAGATGGCGCTAAACCGTAAAGCCGCTAACTTGAATCTTCCGTATAGTAGTTTGAGTGTGTCCGAGCAAAGCCAACAGCTAAGAACAGAAACGGGTCAGCAAAGACAACATGCACTCAGCAATTCCTGTGTATTGGTTATTTAAAGAAGCCCACATAAAATATTCAGCACCAGCTGCATGCCGCGCCAGTTCAAGCAATCGGCAAAATTAGGTGGCCTGTCAGCTTTCTCCCGCGTAGGTTTTCTTTTCTTGTTTTCCACTGCTTCTATTTTTCTTTCTTTTTCCTTTTCTTCTTTCTTCTCCGCTCAATTGGACAATTGAAGAGACTGCATTACGTGTTTAACATACTTGTTCTCCTTCCGGCATACATAATTGAAGTACTGAGCGATGTTCAAACGCATTCTCTTTCAAGTTTATTGCGACAGACGAATATTATTTATTGCTTGCTGTTTATGTCTTTCTTTCTTTCTATCTTTCTTTCGTTCTTTCTTTCTTTCTTTCTTTCTTTCTTTCTTTCTTTCTTTCTTTCTTTCTTTCTTTCTTTCTTTCTTTCTTTTTTCAGCAAGAAGGTTAGCGTGTAGGGTTATGCATTTCTTAAAGGAGATAATCTCCTGAAAAGATTGACTCATCCTCGTCGCTTACATTAGCATTAACCTTCGGCGTATGCAGGTGAACAAACGAGCTCTGCATCAGCGGCACTCGCAGACACTTAGCGCCTGCATTTCGACTCTGTTTCTATTTAACATATAGCATCGCGCCTAATCCCACAGTGTCTGCAATTACGTTGAGACGCAAGCAATTTTATCCAAAAACCAAAGTTATCGAATGCATTATTTTAAGTGACTCCCGCGGAGCTCTCAGCCGGCTGTCCAGCGCCAACGCTGATTCACCTCTTCCACGCGAAGTACTCAATATGGCCCCATCAAATCACATCCCAGAGGAAGAACAGTGATGCCTCAGTGGATACTATCCCACATTGGTGTTTCAAGAAATGAGGCTACTGATGCTTTGGAGGAGTCAGCACACAACATTTTTTTCACAGGTAGCAATTTATGCAAATTCGACGACACTATAAGCTGCTTATACGCCACCACCTGCAGTGTTTACGCCCGGATGAACGCGTAAGGGATCGTACCCGACACCAATCACTCGCCGTGCTTTCCTCACTCGCCGCAGTAGGTCTCTATTGCTCAAGTTACGAATCAGGCCCCGTATTCACAAACCGTTCTTACGCTAAAAGCGTTCGTGTGATGTAGGACATACTATTAGCGGAGGCGATCAGCCAATGAAAAACAGCACTTACGAAAGAGAAAGCTTTGTGAATTCAGCATTGGGTGCGTAAATGTTGCACATCGCTTTCACCGACAAGGACGGAGCCGAGCCCTTCGAGTTTCGCTTGTGAAGACTCCAGCAAAACGCTTCAGCACTTGCTCTTATAACGTTTAACCTTCCGCCTTTGTGGCTCTGTGCTACTGAGCAAGTTTCAACTATTTAATTTCGCACAAACTGTGCTTAATATCTTTTTTCTCCTTAAAGTTCGTTCGTCAAGTCGATATGAGGCTCACAAAGCTGTACTGTAATTTTGTCAACCACGTTACTATATAGACTCTCGATCTGGAACACTGGTATACTCTGGGTGTGACTGTGCGATGGTGTTCTTTAGTGCTCTCTCTCTCTCTCTCTTGTCTGCCATTGAGCTCCTTCTTCTCTTTCTTTTTTTTAATCTCCTCTGCTTGCGGGTAGGCGTCATGTCCCTTTTAGGAGACAATGATAGCCCGCTTTTCTATATGTTTGTGAGGTTTGTATATATGTTCCCGTGGTTAACAATAACAGCCAATCAGCGAACTGCTCTTCTCGTTCACTCGAACTCGATCGACCGAGAAATTTTGCCGGAAGAAAAGTCAGGAAAATGTCATTTTTTGACACTGGAAGCTATCCTGCAGCGAAGCGTGCAGATGGCAGTCGCAGTTTGATAATCTCGGCGCGGAGTCAAGGCAAGGCCACTTGCAATGTAGATTTAAAGTCAAACCGGATAGATGAAACAAAGCAATTTCTGGAACGGGGTCGGCACTAGCTATAGCGGTGGTCTAATAGCCGCGCAATATGTGTCTTGTTTCTTAATTGAGTGCGGTGAGGATGGACATGTAGAGACTTCCGTTATACCATCATTTGCGCCGCCTGGGCGAATCTTACTCCCCGAAAACTATTGTATATAGGCCACGGCTGTACCTGTTGCATGCATCAGGAATTCTCAAAGACGTTGTGGAGGAGGCGCGGCGCATGAATTCCGCCAAGCGATCCTCAACCTTTCTTGGCGAAGCGAATATCCGGCGCGCGAAGTTCAGAATGCACCCACACGGCACGCACGCCACTGAAATGCTTGTTTATGCGTTACGGCACCTGAGCGCAACATCGCGAATGCAAATAAATGCGAGATGCTGAACGTGCGCTCAGCCTAACGAGCTTCTTAGTGGTTCCAATGCAATGAGCACTTGTACTAAGACGTCCTACTCTGGTGAGCAAAGCGTCTCGAAAGTAACGCTATATATAGGCATACGTCAGCCACCCTCGACTGCTTCCCACTGGTTGGAACTAAATGCCCAGGCTTCACGCCTCATTTAGAAGCTACGTAACCGTCATCCACATATTCATGTGTGTTTGCAACTCGTTAACCCCTTTGCGTTGCGCTATAGAGGGTAAAAAAAAAAGCACGTATTTTTTATGCACAGGGTACAATTATATGGAGAGGAAGGATGCGGGCGTTCGTTAAGGACAAAGCGAGGAAATCTGTGCGAGGTACAGCGCTTTGAAATGCATAAAGCTAAGATTAAGAAACGTAAAAAAAAAAGAAAACATCAGCGTAGCACCATGTGTGGTCTACGCGCCTGGCTTACTGTTATTGCACCATTCTGATGCGCAGCACGAGCTTCCGGTTTCTAGTTCTGAGGCCGCCATAACGCTATAGAGTTGCAATTTTAGCATTAGTAAAGCAGAATGAGGCAGTGAAAAAAAACTGCAGATTGCTTTTAGAATAAGTAGCCGCATAGATAATACATGTGTAATGAGACAGTTTATGGAAACAGCCAGTGGGCAGAAGAGACCCCTATGCTCATAACCCTTACCAGCATGGCCGAGTAAACAAACCCTTTCGTTCGTGATAACTACATGGGTCCTTTGACTCTGATTCAAACGTGCCAGAGCACTTTGTTGTTGGCTACACACGATGCAGCATGCCAGCCGTTGCAACTGTACACATGGCATGCTGTCAAGAATCCTGTCCTTTCTTTTCTGAATAAACTGCTTATTAGTCCTCATGCCGAGGTCTGTGCAGAGCCCACGCATGCACATACTCAGGTTTGCCACAGCACACGTCAACCAACGGCTGTACCTGAAGCACGTGTTTTTTTCTTATCACTGTTTCTGTGTCTTGTTAGCCTTCTGACGATTATCTTTGGATGCTGACCCGACATGGATACCTCGCTTTGTCACGTCCTGTAACCAGTGCTGATGACAGTTTTTCAAGCTCTTTATCGCATAGCACAAATACGGTACCTTATTTGGTTCCGCCTAGCGTATATAATATGGGTAGGTAGTCAGTAAGGAGAATATCTGGCTTGCAAGTTGTTCTGTCATGCGGCGTAGCCATTTCACAAGACAGCAAACTGGACGCCTGGCTTTAGAAAACGCCGCGAGCTAACAGGGCTGCATAAGTGTCAGGTATAAATTCGTACGACGGCGCTCTAAGCCTTTGATTCCGTGCGCGATCGAGCATGTCTTGATTCAGTGTTTTCGTGTTTTGACTGCGTGCCTTTTTCTATCAGCGCAATGCCTGCCACCAATGGCATCGAGCTGCTGTATGCAAACAATAAATAAACGAAGTATATTTAGGTGGCGGGCTTAGAAAACATCCCGGCATGTAATTATTACACCCTGCGAGAACATCGAGATGAAATGTAGCACGAGAAGGTGGTCGGCGGCGCCCTTTTACACGCAGTGGTTCGGCGCTGTTGAGTTATTTTCATAAGAACAGACATTTGCGTGAGTTCGTACAGATACATGATGGAAATAACTGTTGGTGATCTATAGCGGCATGGGCATCAGTGGTCTGGCTCATATAGTGCGCGCTTATCTTTGCGGTTGGCAGTAGGCCTAAACCGAACAGGTAAGCTAAATCATCGCTCCGTTAGTGAAGTCGACCCGGGGACCCCAGGGGCTGAGTTCGCATAACTTTTCGCTCGTAAGCTCTTATTTCTACCTTGCGGATTTGCGTAGAACTGAACTAGCTCTCTTTACGATTGGCTGACTGTCTTCATTGATTACATGCGTTTGACACCACGATTGACTGGCCACAGTCAATCATGGCCAGTCAATCAGACTGGCCACGATTGTCACCACGAGTGACACCACGATTGTTGTTGCGAATAGTTCTGGCTTAAGAACTTTGTGAAGACGGTCCCTGATTCCTCCGTATATAAAGGTTTTTGTTGCGTGAACTGCAAATCGCCACTATCACGGGCTATAAACCTAGCAGCCTACCACGCGCGCACTAACGTCTTCAATTTCTCTCTCCTTCTCTTTTCTGCCTTTCCTTTTCCTCCCTTTTTTTATTTACTAAAGCCCCTGAACAATGGAATTTGTCGGTTGCCACCCGTGAATTGCGAATTAGTGAGTTTCAAATGTGTTTTACATTTATTCTAAAAAACTAAATTATGAGGCTTTACGTGCCAAAACCACTTTCTGATTATGAGGCACGCCGTAGTGGAGGTCACCAGAAATTTCGACCACCTGGGGTTCTTTAACGTGCACCTAAATCTAAGTACACGGATGTTTTCGCCCCCATCGAAATGCGGTCGCCGTGGCCAGGATTCGATCCCGCGACCTTGTGCTCAGCAGCCTAACACCATAGCTATTGAGCAACCACGGCGGGTTACATTTATTCTGCCAATAAGTAATGTGTCATCAGAAAGTACCTTTTTCTTGTTCACGTTTATTTTTTCTCCTTTGATGTGCACTTTTGCATTTTGACCTTGTTTTATTTTTTATCAGTGCTATGACTCCCATAAATGAGCTCCTGTATGCAAAACTAAATAAGCAACCTAAGTAAATATAGGTGGTGGGCTTCGGTATCATAAACGGTCCCGGCATATTATTACACCATGTGAGAACATCGGGAGGCAAGCTACACAAGCATACAGAAATCTCCTTGCGAAATTAACTGCAGACTGAAAACAACTCTTCCCGGTATTAAGCCGGTTCTACGCGGTTTCTTCTATGGGCACAATGAACTCAAGATAGGCAGACTGGGTACAACTGGCGTTTGTGAGTTGCTGTTAACGTCGGCAACGTTGGCGCAGTTTGGAGAGCCCCAAGCTAGATCTATGCATCAAAAATGGCCGAAAGCAATTCTTGCACTTTCATAAAGCAATAGAGCGCGGCGCAGTTTCCACGTATCGCGCCTAGCCAAAGGGCGTGATAAGAGCCAATGGTAACCTGGGTAACTTCTGTTTATGACACAGCCACCCCTGTCTACTTCGTACACACTGGCCGGGTCACCAACCTGGTATGGCGCGATAGAACTACGTCTTGTTAATGGCGCGAAATAAGTGTGTTTGCGCGGCTGTTGACTCAAGCTCGTTTTATTTCATTTTCATGCCAGTGGCTGAAATATTGATATCAGTGATGCAAGTGGGAATAAGCTTTCAATCTGTTAACACCGTTTCGAACTTTTTCGTGTTTGAAGAGCCACGCAACGCAAGATCCGCGAAGAGGCAGCCATCCTATAAAGCCTCCCTGCCACTGACAGGCGATCAACAGAGGGTGAATGCTTTGCCTTCATGGTAATGCATTGCTAAAACCAAGAGCGCGATGTCTTAGCGACCAATATAGCCTCTTCTGGATTGGCTTTCTCACTTAAAGCTTAAGCGCCTCGTAATACGGCTGGTCATTCACTCTGCTCTCTCATCTGCACGTTCGGCTGCATCCTAAGTCATGACATTTCTTTAGTGCATGAAGTTCGGCGATGTCGCGATGACGCAGCGGCTTCGGGCGGCGCATTTCTAATCGAAAGGACGCAACTAAACTTCGGCTGTGTTCTGCTTTCTAGTTTGATGACTTTCCTTGTAATCGATCTATCTTTTACGATGCTCATCTCTGACGTGACACCTATTTATTTTTACGCTGACACCGGCCATTCAAAGCCGCGGCCTATTCATCAGTGTTCCACTAAGCACCTTTAGCCGGTAACTACGTGGTTTCCGGGCCATTTACCGGTATGACTAAAAACGATTATTTTTTTTCCCTTGAGCGTCCATAGGTACCCATGGTGGCTCAGCGTGTATGGCGATCTGTTCCCAATTACGAGATCAAGGGTTCGATTATAAGCCGTAGAGGCCGTACTCTGAAAGGGACAGAGAGGCAAAGTTCTTGGCCGGTTGCAACGCCAAGCGGGTCTCTTATTATGTACACGCAAAACTCTTCATGGTTGATAACATCTTGAAGCGGTTTTTCAACGCTTCTCGTGAATATGGGGGACGAACCTGCTTAGACGCTAAGTGGTATTGTCATGAACAGCTAACCATAATGTTACCCTTGCACACGTGTAAGGAGGCCTACAGTATCTCTAGAAAAAACCGGAATTTCACTTTTTCACTTTTGGCACTTCTTTTTTTTCACTTCCTGAAAACGCCACCACTCAACGTGTTCATTGCCATGCAATGTTGAGAAAGATGGCCATGGGGAAAGAGGACTTAAATGTGCCTCAGGAAGAATTAAGCAAAATTAGAGAACTACCATTCCGTATGAAGTGAATGGATGGATGAGTGAGAGGATTTCGTGCTCACCGTCTTTGACGTTGAGTGACGGCTTGTGCCACCGCGCTCTCTATTTTGACCTATTTCCTGTCTTCATTATCTGTGCTTAAGATCTGAGGTTTAAGCTAAAAAAGATAACATTTGAACTCGAGTAACTCACTGCCCTAAAGCTTTTTTTCTCGTTCGGGCGTTTCCCCATTACCACTTTTCCAATTAATACTGCCACCGTCTTTTACTGTTCACCAACGCACCCACAATTGCTCACCTTCCCCCTAACGTCTTTAAAACAAAAGGCCTCTCGGGTGGTAACTACTAATTTATTATTTACCCCTAAATACACGCTTACTAATACTGATTAAGTATGGGGCATTGGCGCCATCTGGCGGTGCTGTACGATATCGCTCCGCCGGTACTATGACCTCAGAGATAGGGCGGCGCGACGGCGCATCACGACAGGCGACCTCGAGGCCATGCTGATACAGAATATCGGCGCTACGACAAGCCTACGGTATCGTTTAGCGGCGATTGCAGAAGCACAACTTCGAGCGCCAATCGAACTAAAAGGAGTAGGAAGATCCAGAGAAAGTGTCGAGCACCAGCATTTGGTTGTCGATAAGTTAACTTTGTTCATGCAATGCGTATTGAAAAAGGTCCTGTTGAAAATCATTCGCGAGCAGACGCCATCTAGTGCCACATTCCGCACCATTCCACAAGTGTTGCGGGGCTCCTTAATGATGACTTGGCACTACAGACTGATAAGTGTTTGTTGATTACTCGGGTGCACAATCGCATTTGGCTGATACGTATGGAAAGATCACATGATAGGCTGGTCTCCGTAGGGAAGGGATCTGGCTGAGCTTCCAGCCTTCTCGACAAGACATGTGTGTAGATGGACTTAAATCACGTGCTATCAGTCTCGTTAATCAGTCTCGTTATCAGTCTCGTTAATCAACATATTTGAATCACCTGCACTTCTTTATGTTAAATTCGTCCCAACGTTACGCTGGTGCCCCACGGTGTTCTTGTTACGAACTGGCAATATTCTTACAAACACAGTGGAGAAAACTATTTACTGGAATGCAGAGAATTATTGCGGCGTGTGAGCGTCAGCCTCCATGGATAAAGGGATTGGCATTAAGCTCTATGAGGAGAAGGAGGAAGGAAACAAATTAGGGGAAAAAAAATATAAGACCACTTGGTCTTTAGTTAGCTAAGGTTACTAAATAATAATTGTATTGGTGTGCTTTGAACATGCAAACATTTAACTTCTATAAGAGCTCGCACCTACTGAGAATACTTTCGACACTTGTGCAGGGCAGTGTGTCTGAAGCCCGTTTTGTCTGGGTTCCCGGACACCATGGAATCTTCCTAAATGAGCACGCTGACTCGCTCCCATCGTCGTCACTAACCGGTCTGGTATTAAATGTTCTTCCCAACTTTTATTTGACAACAGGCGTGGATTTAAGCGCCTTTAATTTCCGAATTGTAATGAATCATCCCTGATTTCATCTGATGATTTTAGACACCTAAAATTCCCGTGGAATGCGGGCAAACGTCTTTTGTGACAATGCGAGGTGACGCTATCAAGCTTACCTTCATTTATCTGGGGCAGCTTGCACGAACATTTATTAACGAAAATAATAACTAATTTAAGAGCACGTTTTATAGCGCAGACTAGGAGTTCTCTAGCAAATATTTTCGTTATTAAATGTTCCTGGAAGCCGCCCCTGGTTTATCTATAACTAACCTTTGCTCTTTTTGTAACGAACAAGAAACAACTGACCATTTCTTTTTATCCTGCTGCCGCTTCTCCTCGTTCCACAGAATGTTCCTACTACTTCCGACTGGTAATCTGGGTTTAGCACTGTCAACATCAAGCATATTGTCCTTCGGTGTCTGTCAATGAGGCACAAGCCATGGGTCTAATATTACTGCTCTAATACTACATTTTCATTGAAGCGTCCGGAAGATCATGCTGCAAGGGTACCGACCTAGAAGAACTTTCTGTTAGCCTAATTGGTGCATTAAAGCGCAAGAGAGACCTGGCATAAAAGGAAGCTCAAACACAGCACAGGAGCTACTTTGAACTATTTGCCCTTCAGTTGAAACAATTAAAGGTAGCGCCTGTCCTGCGTTTGACCTTCCTTTTCACGCTCTAAAAATTTGTCAAGGGTATCAACCATGGAGTACTTAATTCTTTTACTTTTTTTATGAATAAGCCTGCTGAAAATATTGGAATGCTTAAGTTGTCTAATGTCTCTTCTTTAATGTTTGATTTCTAGCCCTCTTTGTGTTTTGTTGGTTGCACGTTTCATTACCTCAAGTGTGGCCAATCGCCCTAGTGGGTACGTGCCATGGTTAGAGGCAACAACAACAACAACAACAACAACAACAACAACAACAACAACAACAACAACAACAACAACAACAACATATGATCACGGTACGTACAAGGTGAGATGGAGGTGATAGGGCTAAGATAATTATGCAAAAGCTTGTCAATTAAGCCAATTTCTAAAGGTTGCCGCAGGAGGAAGGTACAGTAGGACTTACTATTTATGTGCTTCTTATAGCTGTCACGTTTATTATTTTTCTTGATGCCTCAAAACATGGATCGTACCCACAGGGAGGGTTGGACACACCGGGTTGACTGAAAAGTGCATCCATCAAAATACCAAAAGGGGGTACGGGCAAGCATTCAAAGCGATACATTTAGGCAACTAAATGCTAACAGAAATTTCTATAGGTTCTTATACATTCTTACATTCTTACACATTTACTTCATCTATGTGACTCTCTCTCTCTCAATTTATTTCGAGGCAAAAACGGGCGTGCGCTCGTGCTCACGAGTCGTTGCCCTCGTGCACGAGAAGAAGCAGAAGAAGACGCGATCTCACGCGGTGCACAGGCCCCCGTCTCGCTTATTTCGAACCGAGGCATAACGCTCGCAGCTGAACGAGCCGTGTTCGAGGGAGCCCCAGCCACAGGACGCACGTATGGCGGACAATCCCAACGAGAGGAGCGTTTCGAACGAAGGACCGTCTCCGGGGCCACTGCAGCGACATGGCGCCCCAACGGCGGACAATCCGAACGAGATGACACCTACCGAGCAGCGCGGCACCGACAGGGCGAGACAGCACCGGAAGAGGTCTAGGCCACGGTCCCGTCATTTCGGTACGTCTCCTAGCTTGCTCCGAGCGCTTGCTTGTAGATCACGTAGGAGGGAGAGGGGGGGGGGGGGGGCGAGGAACCCTAACGGTGTTTTCGATGGCCGGTCTTGCGCAGCTTTCGTCTGCGCTTTGTAACCCTGCTATAATGATGGGACGCCTTGTTGACGCGTGTATTAGGTGCGAGGATGCGTGCTTCGCGCGCATATTATTGTATACTTTTAATCCACTAAGGGAACGAGTCCGCGAAAGTACTTGCGAACTCGTGATCCGGCTATCGCTGTCACATCACCTAACATCACGCACGAACGCCTAACCAATGTACAAAAAAAATAAAAGCTAATAATTTCTCGTCAATAGTTTGGTTGAAACCATAACCCCACGGTTGGTTATACGGGCGCTCTAGTACTTCTCCATAAGCGCATCCCATTACCTGCAAGAAAAAATAAATCGCCGCCCAAGCACTCCGTACAGATTGTTAACCAGCGACGCTGAAACGTACGGCCCCGGTGTTTACCACTAGGTTAATCCCGACGGTTCATTAAAGGACAGCTTGGTAGGCTGCCGAATCCGCGGTACGCAGTTGCTGCTTTGTGCTCGGCTGCACGAGCCTGTTCTTGTGCCCGGGTTGCAGCATCGGCACGGTGTAGACCAGTTTGTTCCCGGTTCTGCTCGCGGCGTTGCTGATCGAAAGCTGCCTGCTCCTCAGGAGTACGTATGGCGCGTGGCCTACTCATCTCGAAGCCGGAGAGAAACTGCTGCGCGCGCGCTCGGCGGTGACGGAGGGCAACAACGTCACTATTGGCGCAGTCAATCGCGGACGGACGGACCAATCAGCTAGCCATATACAGCTTCGCTGTAACAAGAATCGTACAGGTTACACGCACTGACGGAGATATTGTAAGCGAAGCATCAGTTGTTGTTTTCCCACGCTCACGCTAAAATTGTTATTTATTGCTTTGCCGTATCGTTAATGGGCACTTCAATTGTCTCAAAGCCGTAGCTGCCATGAGCTAAGAGTGGTACAGGTGGTGTTGCAGTGCTAAGCGCGAGGTCGCGGGAACGAATCCCGGCCACGGCGGCCTCATTTCGATGGGGCCGAAATGCGAAAACACCTGTGTACTTAGATTTAGGCGCACGTTGAAGAACATCTGGTGGTCCAAATTATTCCGGAGTCCCCCACTACTGCGTGCCTCAAATCTGGCTTTGACACGTAAAACCCCATAATTTAATTTCATTTCATTTCACTTAATTGAGAGATATGTATTAACCATTCAATTTTTCTGCGCAGGGTGGCCGTTTCTTCTGTTTCTGCCAGGTGCCACCTCATTCAATTTTTGCCTTGTGATTTTTCAAAGAACGCTCAGGAGTTGGGAAAGCTGAGAATTAGGCGTATGTTATGAAGGTTAGATAATTGGGCTATGGTTCCTGCGGGCCCTACACTTCGAATTCATTCGTCGGACGCAGGGGAAGGCGGGAGATGGACATTCAAGACGATGAGCAAAACGAGAACAAGGTGAAAGCAGGAGCCAACGTTTCGACAAGTGGCCTTGTCTTCTTTAAGGCCTTGAAGAAGACAAGTCCACTTGTCGAAATGTTGACTCCTACTTCCACCTTATTCTCGTTTTGGTCTTCGACGGACGCGTAATTTCTTTACTGAGTGGCGCCCTCCGTTAAAGCCCCGCTGAAGCTACTCGTCGAGAATTAGACTAGCGACCGACTGGCGGGCCGACTCGTGTCAGACCCCGGGAAAGTAAGCGTAACAGTTACGTCATAACCCTGTTGCCCTTGTCCACAAAATGGATTTAACAGGTCACGTTGAAGGCAGCATCAGGAAACATAAAATTATTCTTTCGTAATTGAAACCAAACCTCAAAAGTGCTTTTAAGTGAACAAAAATGTGTGCAGGTTTAACAAGCGCAGACGGTAGACGGGACAAAATAAGGCACCCACATGACAAGCGCTTGCCTTGTGTCTGACTTTCTTTTTCTCCAGCCTAACGTGCGTCTACAAACCCACTTTGCCCCAGCAACACGTGATGCATTTACGATGGAAGCCGTGCTCTATGGGTACCTTGATCCGTGCGACCCCGACCTTGTACGCAAAGCGTATATGCAAAGAGTACACACACGCACACTATGCCTCCGCTCACGCCAAATACACCTGATAAAGGGCCAGAGCTATCGCAAATCTTGCTGTGCGTTGCGTGGCGGAAGTGCAACTCTTTGGAGGCGTGGTTCCTGGCTCGTGCATCTGACGCACCGTTGAACTTCACCGTAGCACCGATGACGCGAGCTGCCAGTTGGTTGACGAATATATACCGCTTGTAGAGAAACAAGGCGGCAACAGCTGCTGAGCAGTACACACTGGCGTTCAAGTGAAGATGAAGACGAAGCTTGAGCACTGCTTGTGTAAAGCCTCAACACCTTGAAGGCAGCGGACCCGCTCGCCCTCCCTAGTTCGGCGGACTTAGCAGAACTGATGTTAAAAGGACGGCCTGCCTACCTGGAGCCAGCACAGCCTTTTCGTTGGACATAGGGGACCTTTATTACTCAATTCCCCATGATGAATTGTTTGTGGCGGTGCGTCAAACGAATGAACTTTTAGTGAGGAGGTTCGTCTTCAAAACCTATACTCCGTTTCATACATCAGGTGCAACGCTGTGGAGGCTACAGGTAATTTTTGCAGTGGCTGCGTTCGCACGTAGAAACAGTTCAGTGTCTTTTGACCAATTTTTGTGAAAATGTTCTCTATATATAAGGTCGGTTCAATGAAAATAAGAATTTACCCTTAGAAGCACACGAACCATGCGCTCATTCGGCTGCTAAAACGTTGTTTTATATTAATTTGCTTTTCGTTGTTTTTGTTTGCATCCCATCGCGGCAGCCGCACGTGCATGCTCGCGCGACCAAACGCCGCTGGCGCCCAACGTAGCATAGACGGAACGCGCGTAATGATAAAATTTGGAGACCGCACTACTTGTATAGCTTCCACAGCGTTGCACATGATGTATGAAACGGAGCATAGTAAGCATGAGCACTGGAGCGATTTTTTTTTTTTTTTTTGAGACACTGTCCTGTTATTTGGAGTCTACCCTCGTCGAGTGTAAAGGGCTCCTGAAATGGTTCGGACAAATTTTGTAGACGCGTAGGGTACAGCTAAAGTTAATCATTCGTACCACAATTGGTGCGAAACGTCTCATATTAAGAGAGCTACGGACGATTACAAGTTACCCTCCTCCATAGTCATGTATTTTCTCCTCAACTCGTTCGCCGAGTGATCGGGACTAAGCTCCGCCTTCACTGGCTCTGCGTCATGATGGCACGTCGTGTTGTCGACTTCCGGTTCTCTAGGAGCGAGCGCGCGAAGCCTCTCCAAACTCTCCGCCAGCTGCTTGGCAGTTGACCCTAAGCGAGAGCTATCGAAGCAGCGTGAGTTGCGAGCACTCTGTCGCAGCGCCGAACGTGTCTGGTATTCCGGTAGCACAGGCTAGCCGGGCGTTTCGACGGAACGGTGGAGACATAAACTTAAGCTCATGAAGGAACTTTAGCGTAGACGTACGTGAGCTGCCTGATCGGTCCCCACCAAGGAGGATATATAGAATTCTATATATCCTCCTTGGTCACGGTCCAGCCACCCGTTGGCGCAGAGCTTAACAAGCCAAACAAAGAGCTAATATTGCTCTAACCAAGTGTAAAACATTTACAAAAAGAACGTGTTAACGATTACATTCCTACGAAAAATTTACACAAGCAGCAAAGAAGAATACATTTTGTTACTGCTACTCTGTGTGGTTGAGCTTTGTGCCACCAGGTGGCTGCACCGTGCAGACCATTCACATTTGCGCTTCTGCTCATCCCGTGAAACGACACGCAGGGACACGGCCAGGCCCTGTCCCCTAGCGCTTCCGTTTACCATAATACCGGACTCGCGAAACACTATTGCGTTAGTGATCTTCCGGTGTAAAGTGACGGCCGCAAACGCGCAAATCCTGGCGCCGATCGGATAGCGGCAGTCCGATGCGCTGCAGCCAGTCCGCTCGTCTGCTGCCTTGCAGAGGGACACGATGTCGCAGCTTGGCATATTGTCAGTCGCTACGTTTGCAGTCCACAACGCAACAAAGTCAAATCATAGTGCTCGTAAAAATACTGAGACCGAGTCTGACCGCGGAGCTCTCGTCAAAATGGAGCACGTTGTAACACAAGCAGACGACGCTTGCTGTGTGCCGGAAGTGCTTAAGTGTAGTGAGAAATTGTTCTTGTGCATTCTCTTTCTGTTACTTTCTTTTTATAGAAATAAATTAGCTAACATTCCAACTATTACGAACATCATTTGTTCACCATAAAGGTGGAAAAATTATCGATGACGTGCCCTAGGCAGCAAATCGGATAGCTCGCCCACATGTCATCAATTGGGTGATTTACGTCATATGGGTAGGGGCGGTTTAAAATTCCGCTGAGCAGTGTGCTGCGATCGGCAGCGATGTACATTTTTGAAACCTTATAATAAATTACACGCTTTACGCGGAGCATTTAGATGCGTCAGTTAATGATCAGAAGCGCCTACTCTAACGACTCAGTACGTTTGTAGAAAATCGCCAAAATCGTTTCAGGGTCTCTTTAAGGGTCGCGTATTTTTACAAAAGAAAGGGATTTGTAATGGGTCTAACGCTGCCCCGGTGTTATGCAGTATTTTCTTGGCAAGAACGGACAACCTCATTTGCACTTCCTTGAACAACGATCATGTGGTCCGTGTGTTTAGACATGTTGATGATCTTTTTTTATTTTTTGAAGGATTTCACCAAAGGACATAGTAGATAGCGCAGCGCAGGATATTTGATCTGTTTTTAAGGGCTGCTCCCGAGCTTTAAATTTCACCTACGGACTGCCGGACAACAAAGACATTAGGTTCCTCTACTTACAACCAACCTTCCTCGAGAAAGACCATGTCTTCTGGATGTTTTCACCTCGGACTAGGAAGACCACTAATGCCGTATGCTTCTAATCAGTCTAAACTGGTCAGGAGTGGTGTAGCGGTTGGTTGGCCTCTCTACGCAGTGCAGAAGAGCTGCTGCTAGCGCCTGGCGTGTAGCCCGAAACAGCAGGTTTAGAGGTTGCTCGCAGCGGGTTTCCTTCTGTCACGTGAGAGACACGTGACACGCTTCATCGAGTGCATGATTTTACCGCATTCCGTTGGCATATGGTAGGTGTGTTAATAAGCGCCTGTAAAAAATAGACGGAAGGACAGGGAGGTTAGCCAGTTCTCAGACTCAGCTTGCAAGAATATCACACATTCTTAAGCGGCGACCAGGGACGCAATTTGTCAGTTCATTGCCGCGGCTGCAAGAAGTGCAAAAATAAACCATAGTGTAAAGCTGCTAGCGGAACCGTCATGCCAGCTTTTCAAATGGCTTAACACAGCAACGTGAATGATCCTTCACGGAATAAACAGTGAAAAATTGACGCGAGCAAAAACCGTTTTTTCCAGGTGAAGTGTTAATTTTTTTTAATCATATGTTTCAGTAAATGTACAGCTATTTGTAGCTTGTTTTCTTCATTCATCAGCCCTTCCACTCAGTGGAGAAAGACCAGCAGCAAAGCTGTGGTCCGTTTTACCTCAATCGACGCATCTATGTATGTATTGTTGTTGTTGTTGTTGTTGTTGTTGTTGTTGAACACAGACAAGGAATACATCTTTTCACTATGGAGGGATTTATTCTTATTCTTTTATGAAGTAGTGACGCGTACAAGTACCACCGCATGGCAGACGGGAATTCTACAATACTTACAACTTCAATGTGAACTACGTAATTATAAAAAAGTATATGAAACTCTGTGAAATGTTAGTCATTTTAGCGGCTAATTGTCATTCAATTTGTTTCCGGATAGTTTCAATAAAATAACAGTTACAGCCATTTTCTGTAACCACACTCCCTCCGCAGATGGCCATGTATTGACAGCAGACGGGAATCCCGTAACGTTTAGAACTTCACTGTAAACTAATTATGATCAGTAAATGAAACTCTCATAATGATAAAGTCGTCCTTAGTGGTCAATTTCAGTATGATTTTTTTCCAAGATGTCGGCATTAGATTAAAAGCTACAGAACATTCGCGAGAAACTGGAGACGAAACATTTTTCGTGTCGACGGGACGTGTAGACGGACTAGCATTGACCACCGCCGGGGAGTAGCTATATACAGTTTCGCTCAAAAAACTATGCAAGTGTTCGATCCTGTGACGATGTTAGGGAGGGGATTGATTAGATACGAGCAGGAAAGATTAGAAGCCTTTCACATCAGAGGGAAAATTGTGTCAGTGATACGTCTTCGTGTTTAACCAACAAAGAACGCGCTTACCTATATCGGGTAGGTAAAATGTGATAAAACTGACATTGACCTACGTGTCTTGGGAGAAGTAGAAGACGCGCATACGTCAGATGTTGTGAGCAGCAAAGTACATATCGACGTACGTGTCTTGCACGTACGTGCACGACACGTACGTCTTCCTTCCAATGCACGTACGTGTCTTGGGAGGAGGGAAAGATGCGCAAGCGTCGGACGTTATGTGCAGGAATGTGAATTCCAATAAAGTACAGTTGAAAGTGCAGCGTCCGTCTGTGTCTAACACCCGTTTTCTTGTGTACACGACCTTGTATATTCGCTGGTACCTCCCCCGCCCCCTTTCTTCTTCTAGTTCACGGTTACATCCTCTTCTTTATCACTCGATAATAGCCTCCGCGTAAAGGGTGGGTTTTCCAGATTTTCGCGTTCCCTCCGAAACATTGATCCTACATCATTCGGCGACTTTCTCTACCGCAGGTCCGTCGTCAGGAGTTAGTCCGTCCTCCTCAATACGCGACACAACGGACGAGTTGACCGCGCCGAGGGAACAAGTGTCGCCTCGCACAGGGACGCTCGACTCGCGCAGCATCGCTCACACTTCGCTCGGGCCCGTGCCGCACAGCGGAAACGCACGGAGGCCACCGTCGGCTCACTTTACCACGGACTGGCGAGATAGCACGGGAACAGTGCCTTCCATCCACGCTCATGACGCCTCAGCCCTCGACGACACTCACGACGAAGGTGGCCGTCGATCTTACCAAACGGCTAACAACAGTTCAGCGCGCCATTCGCTGAGATCATCACAAATGGATCCGTCGCACGCGCACAGGTCGCCCTCGCGACAGCGTCCTCAGCGTACCGCTGCGCACTACCTCGTGCCGGGAACAGTGACTGACCAGACAGTAGCCGCCGGGTCAATGGGACAGTCAACTGATGGCATCCCGAAGGGCGACGACGCTCATTATGCGCCGGACTTGCAGCAATGGCGGTGGCCAAGCCGAGCGAGCGCCCACAGCGGCAGCCCTCGCCAGCCCTCCGCGACGCGCGCCGACTTTCCTCGAGAAGACCAACAAACAGCGCCTCACGCCGACGTCTGGGCCCAAAGCAAGCGCAGCCCGGTCGGCAGCCCGTCACTGATGCAATCGCCGGAGCGCCGGGTAACCATAGACCCTTCCGCCAAGATGGAACTCGCTAAAAACAAACAACTCGACGGCGTCTTCCAGCTGGCCTCTGCCGACGCCGAACCAGTCGCTGGACCCCAATTTAGGGGGCCCGTACCGCATCAGGTCATACGATGGCCCAGCGTCAGAAGCGCTGACAAGGAGGCCGCCGCCCGGCGACGCTCCGTCGCCGAGCAGCTGCTCATGAGCTCTCCGAGCGGCCCGGTCAGCCCGATCGACCACGGACCCCTGGAGATGGCGGCCGGCATTGCCTCCAGTCGGCGCCAGTCGATGATGGTGCAAGCGGCCATCCAAGATCTGCCCAAGTTTTCCGAGGCGGGCGCTAAGCAGAAGCGGCGTGCCTCGATGGACTATCGGGCCCGGGCGCTGCAGAAAAGGGAACAACACAGCCCCCAGACCCGCGTCCCTAGCGTCAGTCCTGGCCATGTAAGTGAGCCTAACCAGAGCGAGAACTGATTGCGGCGAAGCGGATACCGAGAAAGAAACCATTGTTTCCTACAGAGATGTTACTATATACTACTGGCGCCGTTATCGTTCAGCTGCCATGGAAGTGTTGGATAGGTTATGGTTTTGTATAATCTTCGCTCTAATGGCTTAAGACTTTCTTGTGGCGTTTTTTATTACGCTTTATATTCATCAATTTCCGAGCAGTTTATAGTTTCTTAGACGCACGACGGCACCAAGTATCTGCACACAAGCGTAATCATTGCAAACTGTTGCATCTATAATTAAATGTTTGGTTCAAAATGATCGGTTTGCAAAATCACAAAGCTGTTTAAAGCCAGAAGGACGGTATTTAGGCAAGTACATGCACTACTACCCTTCATTACTACGTGCATTAAAATTTCATAACGTTTGTGTACCGCTTTTAAAGTAAGAAGACCTGAAATGGAAGCCACAATTTTGTGCTCAATAGCAGAACGTCATATTCGCAATCATGGCGGCTAAATGGGTGTATGACAATAGACAACTTCCCCTGTGCGTTTTACCAGTTAGGCCATATCAAAAATCGCGAAGATTATAGGAACGATCAAAAGAACGGATGCTCGTCCCAACTACATTGTAGCGCAGAGCAAGCTGTTGTCCGATAATTAAATTTCCGCTTTATGGTATTGCCCCCAATGTGGAACTAGGCTCACGAAAAGGGATACTCAGAATCCAACTAAATGCAACACCAAGGACCCAACAAAATCTCGTTCAGGTCCTCAGAAAATAATTCTTACATGAATTTGTCCTCGTCCAAGGATGGAATCCGGTACTACCACCTTTTCAGTGCAGTCGTCCTGTCAACCGCGTTAAGCCTACAAGAGGCTAGCAGATCACACCACGAAAGGGAAATAAACAACAAAGTGAGAGTTGTCAGCGACACCAATTATTCGCGGGTATTTATAGGGTCGAAGCTCGAAAGCATCGTGCAAGTTTGATCTTCTATTGCCTTATTCTGCGCAAATCCAAAGACTCGCTATCATCTCGTCGTAGTTAAATTATTCCGTCAACTGTAGCTCCATGCAATTAAGGGTTCCGTTCTCTGTTTTTGCTAACAGTACGCAGAACTAGAGCTGGAACGGCGTCGCCTTGACAAACTCCAGTCTCGCCTGAGCGGTTGCCGTCGCCACAAAAAACGCCTGGTCTTCGCGGCCATGGGCGTTCTCTTGCTTCTCGTCGTTATCTACTTGGTGCTAAGAGCGCGAACCTCGCTCGAAGACGGTGTCTGCTCCAGTGACGACTGCCTCGACCACGCCCATCAGCTTCTTCAGTCCCTTGACACGGCGGCGGACCCGTGTACCCGTTTCCACGCCTACGTGTGCGGAGCCAACAGGTCCCGACCGGACGCCCAGGTCGCCGAATCGCTTCCGTACGCCAAGCTCGTCGTCTCAAGCGTCGTCAGCGCGGCCACCACATCGGCGCCTCCTGCAGCAGATGGACATTACCCTGCGACTTCCAAGGCCCTGACCGCCTTGTCGACCTGTCTCGACGCACGAGCCACGGAGACAGCCGAGCACTTCGTTAGGTTCATGGAGGCACGCGGGATGCGGTGGCCATCGGTGGATTCGGGTGCGCAGGTGGGAATAATCGGAGTTTTCGATGTCCTCCTGGACTTAGTCGTGAACTGGAGGGTTGTTCTGTGGTTCGATGCGAAGCTCGTGTACCTGACCGAAGACCGCCTACCCGTCGTCGCCTTCGAAGAGCCGGGCGCTTTGCCGCTGCTGCGCATGCGGCAGGTGTCGTTGCTGGATGACGTCGCGTACGGCCGCGCCGTGGGGAGCGTGTCGCTTTTCCTAACCAACGGAACGACCGAGCTGAAGAACTCCGCCATCCAAGAGCTGCACAAGGACGAAGGAGCCATCAGGGACGCTGTTCTGTCGACACGCACAGATGAGCATGACATCCTGCTGCCACTGCACAAGGCTCATCAACTTTATGTCCACAACGCCTCCTTGAATGAATGGCGTGCTGTCATCGCGAAGCATGTGAAATCAACTCCCCTCGTTTCTATAGAAACGAAAATCCTAATAATGAAACAGTACTCATTCAGTCGGCTTTCGAATCTACTCGAAACTATCTCACCCGCACGGCTTCTGAACGTGATCGGCTGGATGTTCGCTTACGTCTACGTGTGGATGTTGAACGCCGACTTCTTATCCTTGGGCGGACGGACGGCTGAGAACGCGGGTGCTGGCACGCATTGCTTTCTCGCCGTCCATGAATCGTTCGGCATTGTCCAGGCGTCGACGATCTTCCACGCACTGTTCGATACCGAAGCCCGGAAGGAGTACATTTGGACGCTCTTCAACTCCACTTCGAGAGCACTCCTCGGCCAGCTCCAAGCTTCGGAATCTATCACCAACCTGACGAAGAAGGAAGCGGCCCTGAAGATCGGCAGCCACATGCGCGCCCAGTTGTTCCCGGCGCTACCGTTCATGACCGCCGAACAGTTGGACGGTCTCTACAGCATCTTTCCCGACAACTACGGCAAAGACGCGACGTTCTTCGAGATGTGGCTCAAGTCTAAGCAGGCCCTGCAGTTGGCGCTGTACAGCCCTTTCCACGACAACCTGCTGACCGCCCGCTACCGGTGGCAGTCTGGAAGCGCCATCTACCTCTACTCGGTGAATCTCGTCTGGCTTGCCGTTTTGGCGGTCCTCCCGCCGTCGTACCTGACCCGGGGCTCGCCGATAATGACCTATAGCGGTTTGGGATACCAGTTCGCCCGGCAGCTGGTCAGGGTCGTCGACGAGCGTGGCCGGAAGTTGGATTACACGGGCTCTGAGATACCCTGGTGGGAGCAACAGGGAAAGTGCGCACTAGACAGGGCTGCGACGAAGCGGGAAATGAAAGAGGTCGCCGACCTCTTCGCTCTGGACGTCGCGTTGGCCGCGCTCAAGAGCAGCGCAGCATCCAGCCATGAAGGCGGCCTGTCCACGCTCGGGATCAAGCTCCTGGAGATGTTCTCGCCGTTGCAGACGTTCTACATTAGCTACTGCAGCCACTTCTGCGACGATCCCGTGGAAGGGCCGGTGATGTGCAATCTGGCTGTCAACGCTTCCGACTTCGCAGAGGCCTTCGGCTGCCAGCGCCAGTCGCCACCGACATGTCTGTTCGCATAGCGAACTGGTCGCGGTCGTGCGCGTATGCTGGCCTTCCCTGCTGCGACATACGGTTCGAGGCAGCTCATTCCCTGTCGTTTCTTTTTCGAGCTAGGTTTGATAGCTCATCGGGCAACAGTGACAATTGTTTGTATTCTATTATCTAGTTATTCTTATACTCGCCTATATGCAGTTTCTAAGGTCGCCCGCGATACTGAGATTGCACACGTAACAATTCAGTGGAATGGTGTGCGAGACCTGCATACCTCGCTCCGTTTGTATGCATATGCTTACTTAAAAGATTCTTGTTTTGTGTGCTTTTTTTAATTGTATGTTTAACCATAAAGGGGAGGTTCGTGACCAATTGTTTTGTTTTAAAAGTCTCTGCAGTGGTCTGCGCCCTATAGCAAGTGCTTTTTTGATGGTAGTAATAGGCCAAAACGTAGGATGACAGATTCAATCACGTGACTTAAATAGTGACTGGATAATCTCCCGACTGAAGCCCGTATGCGCCCATGAATATCGACATCAGTGCTACTGCGAAGGTATGCTATAGGACCAACCTGCAAACAGGGCTGACGTTAACAAGTCGCTGTTTTACAACGCGATCAGACAACGAGGTTCCCAGGCCGGAAGAGGAGGCATGCGGATTCTGACTGGCAGTTCCTCTCGTCGGCTTCCAGAGGTACAGACTTCCCCATGGTGGTGGTGCTGTCGCAATCTCGAGACACTCAGATCACGCGACCAAGCGACGACTTCACGGAAGCGAGCATCGCCTGGCTTTCCTATAGCGACGGACATTATATACCTTTCGGACCCCGTAAACAACGCCTGTATTCACAATACTAGAATCGGAAGCTCTTTGTTCACCCCACTCCGTTGATTACAGCGCCGCTCCTCGGTTGAAGACACTGCGATTCCCAAGGATTGTTGCGGAGTGTTAACGAAGCGCAGTGAAGGCCTTCTCGCAGGGCGCCGTTGCCATCAGCTTTATTGAGTCTGGGTGGCACGTTGAGTCGGGGGAACGTTCTAGATACGGCAGTTAATCTCCACCCAGTTGGAATGGCCGGCGTGTATCCTGCAAACTGACTTGGATGATCGCAATGGTGGTCACCCCAGCTATGTGGTGGAGCTTGGCATTGAGATTATTGGCACAAAACAAGTAGTTATTCCAGTCGGCAGCCAGCGAAGCTGTGATTTGGCAACATCGCTTTGTTCCACTCCGATATCCAGTGGCAGCAGTACGCACTCCCCGAATTATCAATCAATCAAACAATAAATGGTGACAGGACGCAGACCTCGTTGCTGTAGAGTATGAATGAATGAATGAACTTTATTCCCCCTTTTAAGAGAGGGGAGGGGCCGGGGGGGAGAGAGTATAAATAAAAAGTGCACGATATTCAGCAGCAGCTTTGATTTTCATGCTTTTTTTTTTAAGAACGCAGTTCTTAGGCGCCCGTTCCTGGGTTGAGCGTCGCTGTCCCTCAGCGTAACCTCATGATCGCGCTCGTTCTCCTGCTCCTGCGTTCGTCTTCGTCGTCTTCCACAGCTGGCTCCGATGTCGCTCATCATGCTAGCGTTACCAGACGGCCCCTCCCTATGTGAAGGCGCTGACG
This sequence comes from Dermacentor andersoni, assembly GCF_023375885.2. Classification (NCBI taxonomy): domain Eukaryota; kingdom Metazoa; phylum Arthropoda; class Arachnida; order Ixodida; family Ixodidae; genus Dermacentor; species Dermacentor andersoni. Next base: position 122,740,505 of record NC_092817.1, on the reverse strand, counting down.
ACACTGGCCTGCTGCCAGTCGGTATGGTAATTTCGGTCTCAGATTCTTTGCCTCAATGTATAGAGAAATGAAAACACGTATACAGCAGCGCTCAAATTTCGCATTAGGTACTATCTTAATTGTCGGATATTTTTTTTCTTTTACACCTGGGCTACTAATCTTTTGGTCAACAAGGTATCTGCCGCCGGATAATTGCTACCACAGAATACTAAGCGATGACATTGGGCCAGTGAGTGCACACCAGGCCCTGTCAGCGTAGTGAAACGATACATCACGACATAAAACACGGACATATTTATAACGTTTCATCGGTATATTTAAAGCACGCAGACCTCATAATTGAATAGCGCTTGACAATGAACGCCTTCACTGATTTTTCTTCGCCTGAGACTGAGGCTTATCGGCTGAGTGAGCGAGGCATTAATTATAAATCTACTAGATCCACGATCATAGCAAAACCGGCGACGCATCGATTCTTTGGAGTTGATTGACGACTTTAGTGCGATCTATCTCGTAGTGAGTGTGTAAGTGGTGACATATTTTGTGTGATTATTGTTACGAAAAGTGGCACATACATACCCAGGGACACATACTCGGCGACCCAAGCTGGCGTCAAAGAGGTTTATTGAACCGCAGCACATACTCAGTGTCTCATGCTCCGTGACCCAAGTTCGTCAAATATTGTCATTGAAAAGCGGCAAGTACGCAGTGCACCATAACCAGTGACCTTAGTTGGTCCAACAGTTCATTTTGAACCTGGTTTCCTCGGCACAGCAGCCCGATGCTCTGCCTATTTGAGCATGGACTACTCAGAGCCCGAAGTTTGCCAGAAACAGGTTAGGCATGGACATATATACATACATACCGCAAACTGGGTGACGTCCCGAAAGAATGCTAATAGCATTAATAGAAACTCCATTAACCAACCTTGTACCAAGATTGAATACGGCTTGACACATGAAATGTGACCTGGTGGTCATGCCTATTGAAGGTTTTGGTTGAATCAAGCTGCACGCACTTTGGCCTCTTGTTCGACGTTGCCTGTAACACACTCGAGCACATCACGCGCAACGTGAATATTAGGCTGAATTGACTGGCTTCTAATGCCGCATGCCAGTTTACCTGTTAACGAGGACAATATGTCACATAAGTTGGGATTGAAGAAGGTACTGCTAGCATCGTTTTGTTGCCAAAAGGTAAAACCCCTGAACTCAGCTGATGGTATCATGCAACTGAATGTCATAGGAAATTCCCTTAATTATTGTCTCCTTTTCTGCGAAATTTCTATCGGCAAGCTTATAGTCAAGGTTTTTGCCTGCCGCATTCTACGAGTGGAATGCTGTCTTCATTCCAAGAAGGAATGATGAAGCCAAGCTGCAAGAAGTGGAAGTTTCACGCCACATCACTATACAATGTAGATGCGAGGTGTTTGCAAAAATATTAGCTTGTCGACTATATAGGATGTGATCGCTTCTGTGGTTGATGATTACTAGGCGCTATAGGCCACAGACTCGTGCACAAAAAGACGCAATATCACCTTTGACTTCGCTCGTGCATGCTGGTGCTTTGGGTTGTTTGACGCGTGCGCCGCGTCGCTTACCAGCAACTGACTTAAAACATTTGAGTGCGCGAAAGTTTTCACCATCCAGCCTTCGTGGCAGCTCGCGCTTAGAGACTGTATGTGACAATGCATCGTCTTCTGGATCTGCCCAGGCCTTAAGGAACAGGTTGTATCGTTCCTCCACCCGACACCAATAAATCAGTGGTGTGGCCATCAAACCGTCCACGTCGCCTTGTTGCTGTCGTCAGACACCCATAATCCAAGCCTTGCACAAACACGTCGGTCGGTCCTTATGGTAGCCCCTTGCAGAACCCCGAACAATGCTGGGCAGCCAGATACCTGAAAAACGCTCCGCAGAAAATTTGAGTCTCACAGTGCTTGGGGTATGCATAAGTTTTATAGTGAAGCTTTATTTGCCTCTCCCTTGGACTTTACCGTTGATTCTGCAGCGGGCCGGTGTCTTACAAAATCCGTGGGTCATACTGAATGTAATGTCATCGTCCCGCCGTCGTCGCCGTACATTTGTCATCGCTGCTTGCTGCACTCTTGGACGATTGGTCTTCACCCGACATAGTGCAAACGAACACCCGATATAGTGCGAATTGAGACGGCCTGCGGCTTCATGTGATGCACGTAGGCACGAACCTGAGTTCCAACGCCGACGTGATCTCCAACGCCAAAACGCCGTCGTCGTCATTTTATCGCCTTTGTACCATTGTCATCATTCTTTCGTTGTCATTTGATCGCCATACTTTCGCCTTCTTCACTCTGCCGCTGTCACTGCGTTTTCAAATTGTCGTCATCACGCCACCGTCTTCGAGCCGTCCTCGCCACACCGCCATTGTCGTTCCATTGCCATCAGTCCACCATCGTCCTTCAATTGGCGTCATGCAGCTGTCGCGATGGCATCGTCGCCAAAGAGTTGTCGTCGTGCCGTCGTGGTCATTCCATCGTCGCCATGTTGTCGTAGTGATTACACCGCTATCAAAACGGTGTCGTAATGCCGTCGTCGTCATACAGTCGTAGACATTTCAGCATGGTCATACCATTGTCTTCATGCCGCGCGGTCGTCATATAATTGTAATCAATCTGGCATCGTCATCCTTTTGCCGGCATGCCGTCGTCACCTTTCCGGCTACTCTATACTTCGTCACACCATCGTTGTCACTCCTGCATCGGCATCACTTTGCTGTCGCACCGCCGTCGTCAAAGCAACGTCGTCACTCCTGAGTCGTCATCTAAAGGTCGTCACGCAGTTGGCATCATTGCATCATCGTCGTGCAGTCATCGTTATGACGTCATGGCAGTTCTATTGTCATTTTCTAGTGATTCCCATTGTGGTCGTGCCGTCTACGCGCCGTCATCGTCGTACAGCCGCCGTCATTTCGGCATCGCCATACCGTTGTCGTAATGGCACAGTCGTTATACCACTGTAACCTTACCGTTATACCGTGTACCCCTGTAACCACTGTAACTCATTATGTATTTGCATTTGTATTTGTATTTTTTGTATTTTTATAATTCGCTGCTTTCTTCCTGTTAAGTAGTATTGGTGTTTTGTTTTAACTTTAGAAAAGGTCCCCCTACAGTGTTTACACTATGGGACCTTTTTCTGTACTATATATCGATATTTTTGTGTCTGCACTAAGTATTCAATAAACTTCAAAATTCAACTTCAAACCTGTTTAGTGTCGTCACATCGTCATGCCATCGTCATGATGTCGTCGTCTTTCCATCTCTATTATTCTCTTCATAACACTGTCGTCGTCACTCCAGCATTGACATCACGTCGCCGTCGCGCCTTCATCGTCACGCCGTTGTCATCATACCATCGTTTCGTCGTTCATGCGTCTTACCTCAGGGTCGTCGTGCCGTCGTCTACGCGCCGTCATCGTTGTGCAGCCGCCGTCATTTCGGCATCACCATACCGTTGTCCTAATGCCACCGTCGTTATACCACTGTAACCTGTTTAGTGTCGTCATATCGTCATGCCGTCGCCATGATGTCGTCGTCTTTCCATCTCTATTATTCTCTTCATAACACTGTCGTCGTCACTCCAGCATTGACATCACGTCGCCGTCGAGCCGTCATCGTTACGCCGTTGTCATCATATCACCGTTTCGTCGCTCCTGCGTCGTTGCCCCAGGGTTGTCGTGCCGTCGCCGTCACATTATCTGCCTCATTCCGTCCTCGTTACGCAGCCATCGTCATGCCACCGTGGTCGTTCCATGGTCGTATTGTCGTAGTGATTCCGGCGTCACCATGCCATTGTCATCATACCGTCATCGTTATACAGTTATCTTCATGTCATAGCGGTCGATCCATCCTTGTCATTCCTTAGTCGCCATGCATGGCATATGTACGAGCGAGTGCCACAAATTTATGTTCTGCGAGGCGGTTCACAGTGAAAATGTGTGCAACTGGGTCGTGTGGTCTGTACTTGCAAGTGCTCGCTAAGCAGGAACAGCGTTCTTCAAAAACATCAATGAAAGCTTTGCCTAAACCAATTTCCTGGAGCAAGTGGAATCCGATGATTTTGCTTTTCATGCCGAGAATTGTGTAAGGCTGTTTTATTTTACCTGTAACGCTAAATTGTTTCCTCTTTTCGGGAAAGAGCTTTCGGCACACCCCTTCACACACAACTACTCTGGTCCCTCAGTAACCATGTAGTTCAGTTGCTGAGTACGAGGTCGTGGGTTCGATGCCTCTCTGCAGTAGCCACGTCCTGATGGAGGCGGAAACAACACCGCTATTGCAGAGAGATTTCGGCGCATGTTAACTAACGTCCGTACGGTCAAAATTAATCCGCACAGTGGTGTCTCTGATAGCTACATAGTCGCTTAAGCTTGAGATCTAAGATTTAAGATTAAGATCTAAGATTAAGAGTGGGTTATAAAACTTCATTATTGAAGATTAAGTTAACTCATCAATAAATGTATACTTAGCCCCAGGCTATAGCATTAGATGAATTTTATAAAACTCGTTGCTCTTAATAAAACAGGAGGCTCGTGCAGACGGGCTTGCTTAGATGTGCACCATTTTTTTGTAGACCTTGTCGTCTGCACCACGTAGATGTAGTCCCTGGAAGCTACTGTTGGCTATAAAACCTCGTTATCACCTCTGAAATGTTGCTCCTGTTATTCTCGTGCATTAGGGGCACGTCAAAGCTCCCCTGTTGGTCAAAATTAATCCGGAGTGCCCCACTAAGGCTTGCCTCATAATCAAATCGTGATTTTGGATCGTAAAACCCCAGAATTCATTGCCTGTTAGACAGATCTTGAACTTTAGGACAAGTTGCCTGACGTTCCCGTGTCCAAATCGGCTTGTTTTGAAGTTTATCGGAGGAATAGGCCGGATAGAGCGCGCTAGCTGAGCCTGACCTCTCTGACTTCTTTCAAATAAATTCCCTATGATCTGTCGAATGAATACAAGCGCTCAATAGAGACGTTGAGACTTCTCATGCAAATCTTCCTGCACATGCCACGCATACAGTGAAGCTTGGAGCACATCGTAAAAGGTGGTCCTACTGAGCCAACAGTTTACCTTCGATACAAACGAAATGCGATACCAAAAGAAATTTGAACGTCACGCGTACATGCGTGGGCCCCTTTGTAGAGAACAGATGCATTCAGAAAATTAATTACGCCATTCTAGAGAATCTGTAGCGGCATTGTCACCTTTGCAAGAAATATCGAAACGTCACTATGACGTATCGGCGCACCCCATTTGTTCTCTCTTTTTTTTTTTTGCGTTTGAACAGTTGTGGCTCAGCAAATGTTGCAGAAACTTGCCAAGTTCACTTTCTGGCGCTTTTAGAGGGCAATAAAGTAGATTTTTACCGATTAATAAAAAATTAAATACGCCCGAGTATATTGGCGCCGTCAAAATCAATGACGTCACGCCGAGGTGATGCGGAAATTTCAAGGAACGGTCGCCAGCCGTCTTTCGTATTTCCGTCTCCTCTCGCGTATCGAGCCTCTTCTCATGGTAAGAGTGGTTCTTTCGGCATTAAAGAGTAGTTTACTTGTACAGCTCACATATTTTTGCTGTCTAAACGTACCAAAAGCCCGTGATTATCACATATGATTATTGCTAGGAGCACTAAGTACGGGTGGTCTGACTTGGCTGAACAAAACATTCGGCAACGTCCAATTTAGAACATTGATTGATTGATTGATTGTTTGATTGATTGATTGATTGATTGATTGATTGATTGATTGATTGATTGATTGATTGATTGATTGATTGATTGATTGATTGATTGATTGATTGATTGATTGATTGATTGATTGATTGATTGATTGATTGATTGATTGGGTTTAACCACCCAAATCAACGCTCGAGCTACGAGACACCGTAGTGGGGGCAACGAATTAACTCTGACCAACTAGAGCTTTTAACGTGCTGACGCCGCTGGGTGCACGAGCGTCTTCGTATCTCGCATCCATCCAACTCTGAACCCGAAACGGAGGTTTTGTTTACAAACGTGGCCCTGAAGAATCCTCAGAGGCAAATGACCAGAGCTACCTAAGTGAAACATTACATACAGCCATTCGGCACACTGTATACTTAAGCGTATACTCCCGGCAATCACCCGGCAATCTCCCGGCGATCTTCCGGCAATCACCAGTCACCCCCGTCTTGCGTCAGCCGCCTCCCTCCTTATATCTGCGAATTTCCAAACTTCATCAATCAACCTAATCTCGTTTTACACTCGACTGAGTTTCCCTGTCTTTTGAATCCATTCTTTTGCCCTGAAGGATCACCGTTTATCTGTTCTACGTATTACAGGACCGTCCCAACTCCGCCTCTGCCTTTGAATCTGAACTGCGATATCATCTCCCCCAGTGCGTCTTTTAATCCACGATGCTGTATCTTTATCTTTTAATGTGACGCCTTTCTCCTGCTGTTCCGTCTCTTGTTGCACGGTCCTTAACTTTTTCTCTTCCTTTGTTTCCATTTTTTGCTATCCTTCAAGAATTTGTATGAAGCCGCTAATTTTTTTTTTTTTTTTTGTATCTAACATTGGCTTTTCCACATGATGAGTGTCATTACACGCGGCTTTGCCGGCTGTATCACTACTGCTGTGTCGGAGACGCCGCGATAGCAGCCATAAATTATCTATAGAGGCTGTCTAGTCATGTTAAGCGCGGTTTCAACCAGGGACAACGAAGTCAATGCTCCTTGTTCGTTTGTTGTATATAAAGTAGAAAACATATAGTCTTGTGACATATTATTGCAAGATTGCTATCATCGGAGACAGGTCAATTAACCGATTATTGAGACAGAGATAAGCCATCGATTAACCGCTTATAGGAGTTCTGAGTCACTTGCAATTTCACATTAGCGGAGTCGCCTTAATTTGATACGGATAAACACACGCGCTCGTTTTTATTTTATTTTTTCAGTGTGTGTACGTGTATCTAGAAGTGTGCTGCAACAATATAGGACAAACAACTAATCCATCTATATATTTTCAGAAAACGTTTCTTTCCTGTGCATCTCGCAAAGAGCACAATTAGGCGCCGCGTAAGCTCCACTTTCAGAATCACAATCAGGATCGCGGTTTATTGAGTTATTAGGTGTAATACAGATATGAAGATACGGAAAGAAGTCCCAGAGCACAAGGCTGTATTCAGTTCACAGTGTATTTAACTCCCATGAAATCGATTCGGTACAAAACGCCCCTTCTCCTTCTTTGAACCGCAGAATCTTGCTTAATGTGCCCTCTTTCCTTCCCCATTTTTCTCGCATACTTTCCTCAATGACATTGCGACACTATCTTACGTGCTTATTTATGCACAACAGTCAGCACTAAATTAGCATTTCGCACAATTAGATAGTTTTCGAGATAATATAGCGTCCCTGACAAACTTTGAAACTTGTCGGGATAGCTTGCACACATTTTATTCCTCTAGCATTGCACGATCAAGTTCCACGATTGTCTTTGTATCCTTCATGAAGTGTAAACGTCGGCCTCTTCCTATACGTATTTGTGCAAATGACTTAGAGAACTCCCCTTCTAGCGTCGAGATTGTGTCTTCGTGCTTCGGCTCCTGCACTATCATGTCAGAATCTGCACGTCATCACGAAATCGTCTCAAGCTTCCTGCTCCTGCAACCGTCAGACCATTGACTCCAGCTAACATTCAGTTCCCCGTCATAGCAGCAAAATGATCGAAAGGGAAACACCGCAGGACATGAGGGAGCAAGTCCTGGCAAGATGACTTCCTCCGGCTTACACGAATGCCTATACAGAACACTCGACACCCCAAAGAATTTGAATTCCATACACAGGCAGATTCTCAGGCGCTTTCATTAAAAAAAAGGTGGTCCCTAAAAGGATAAATCAAGGCTGGTTCAATACCACCAAGAACATAGTAACAAAGGAGAAAGCAACGCATGCAGCTTTAGAAAAAAAAAAAAATAATAAAACACCGCGCATATGCTCGGGCACGTGGACGTCCTCTCGTTTATTTTGCATGGTAATCAGACTAGCACCGGAGTCGTCTTTGATGTCATAATTGATACTAGCGACAAATAGCTGCAAGAACTGCTGTCTTCAATCAAGGTCATTGATTTCCAGCGCTTAGGCTGCTTTATAAGCGCTACGTTGCCTTTAGAGGGAGGCACCCCACCTGCTGGCGTCAAGGTGAGCTATATGAGACATACGGCACCCTTATATGCCCCGGCCGCCGCACTGTCACAAGCGTTTAAACTTGGGCAATGTTAGCGCGGTCTGCACTGGCTAGACATCATGTTTCCATGCGCTGTGCACGCAGCCATGACGAATCTTTAGGTAGAGTCATGGGAACGAAAAGCTCGAATTTCAATTGCCCCCATGAGGCAAACTCGAAAAAATTGTCGGTAGTTAAAAAAAAGTTGCATTACATTACTGCTACACATGAGCAAGTGTAGCTTGACACCAGGCACGTACGCAGGATTTTTTTTCGGGGAGGGCCCAACCCAAGGTAAGTTTTCTATGCAAATGAGGGGGAGGGTACTTTTACTAGTACAAATGTTAATAACGGCCACCATTTGCCATAAAGACACGTAAACCCTCAAAAGAGAATTGAAATAACGTGTATCTCACAGCTACCCCTGTGAGATACACCTCTTCTTTACTTGGCAATCAAAGAACCACATCACATGGACTCGCGCATGAAAGATGCGCAGGAAAAACCTTGCAAAGAACAAGTCAACCAGCGAAAGGGCATAATAAATATTTCTAGTAGCGCTTTTTTGAATTAGCTCTGGAAGAATTATAGAAAAATGTATATTTGCGGGACAATCACAGTTCTTTTGGATCCCTCCTTTACTGCTCTATCAAGTGCCAAAACTGACTCATGTTGTTATTTAGGAAGTTGCGTAACGATGCGTGGTCACCAGTCCCGTACAACCGCATAAAGCACAGGACGCTGGGGTCCTAGACGTACTGCGCCCACCGCGGAAGGTTAGAAAAACACCCCATTAGCACAGCAGGGAAGTGGCTACGTCAGGCGGCTCGATCGACAACTGTAGAAGAGTCATTCAAAACACACGGAATTATTGTCCACTTCCGGCGGCGTTTTCTCTACTTCCTTTTTAAATCAAAAGATGTTGATCTACAAATATTTTCACAAACAATTTTCGCTTTTCCTCCCTGTTTGGCTGTTGCCTTGGCTTTCTCCCTTAGTAGATCGCTTAATTTCTCAGCCCCTCGCGACTCTTGTTTCCAGTTGCCAATTTTGCACGAAAAGTACTCTCCAATTAGGGAAAAACCAGACGAGGTAAGGGATGACAGTCATATTGCTTATGGGTTGAACGGTTATTGCAGGGTCTGATGATGGACGCTGTTTCGCAATATTTTATTTTCCTCCTTATCTAAACAAACAGCAAACAAGCAAACAGATCTCTTGGCTACATTCGCAGGAATTTTTCTAAAGCCCCACCCCAGTTGAAGTTACTGCTCTACAAAACACTAATTAGACCGAAGCTAGAGTATGCGTCATCTGTCTGGGGCGCTGGTCAAAAAACATTAGCAGATACCATTGAGTCAGCTGAGAACAGGTCAGCACGTTTCAGCCTTTAACATTATTCCCGCACAGCTAGCGTTTCTTTAATGAAGTCAAACCGTGGCCTTATTAATTTGCAGCTGCGAAGAAATATTTCCCGTGTCAGCCTTTTTCAAAGCATATCTTTTACCAAAATAACTCACTTAAACAAGACTCCATTTCAGAGCCTTCGTACATGTAGTCGCGTCTTGGCCATCGGTTTAAAGTGTTCATTCCTTTCTTTCGCACAAATGTTTTCTCTGGTTCATTTCTGCCAAAAGCGAATGCCGAGTGGAATCGCCTTCCCCCCTCCATCGCCTGCATCGAGGAGGCATCTTTAAAAATTGCAATATCTGATTATGTTTTGAGTTTATCACCTAAATACTAATAATTGTTTGAACGTGTTGTATTATTTTTATTATTATACCCACCCCCTCTATAACGCCCTTATGGGCTCTGAGGGTACTGTAAATAAATAAATAAATAAATAAATAAATAAATATCGCGGATATATGGTTCCGGGGATCTGCCAGCGTCGCGGCGAGCCGTCCCTCGAAGAAATAATGAAGCAAAAGGAAAATTTAATTGCAACTGGTGTTTTCTCCGGCCACAACTCGTTCCACGAGCATACAGACCAGCTGACTATGAACCGAGTCCCTTTCCTGGTCCCTGGATCAGTCTAAACAAAGAATGTTGAACTAACGAAGCAACAGCGATGCCCATGATCGTTGAATAGATGGTGACATAAAAGTTTGAGCATGATAAATAGAATACAATATTATAATTAAAACAATAAACTACACCCTGCCTGCTGCAATAACTGGTGACAACTGAATTCATCTTGAGCTAATCGCGTAGGCACCGAATCGGTGAGAAAACTGACCTCCACACCCCCGGAGATGCTGATAACTACCGCCATCCAAAAGGAGTGAAAAACTTGCCAACCATTCCACTCTGTGAAGATGGAATGGCAGCGAAAGCTGACGGCAGTCAAAGCTTTCAAACGAAAAACAGTGTCTCACCTCCGCTACGGGTCGACCTGAAGATAATGCAACGCTGGGCCGATCCGCGGCAAAGGTGAAGCAGGCGTTAAGCGCTCCCCATGTGTGGGTCCATCCCGAAGGTAGTGCAATGCCGGACCACCCTGCGGTGAAGGTGAAGCCGGCATTAAGGCTGATCGTACGTAGGCTGATCCCGAAGATATTGCAATACCGGGCCCACCCGCGGCGGAGATGAAGAAGGCGTTAAGCGCTCCCCATATGTGCCCATCCCGAAGGTAGTGCAATGCCGGGCCGACCCGCGGTGAAGGTGAAGCAGACATTAAGCGCTTCCCATACGTGGATTCATACCGAAGATAGTGCAATGCCGGGCCGACTCGCCATGGTGGGGAAGCAGGCGTTAAGCGCTGCCATACGTGGACCCATCCTGACGGTAGTGCAATGTCAGGCCAACCCGCGGTGGAGGTGAAGCAGGCGTTAAGCACTCCCCATACGTGGGCCTATCCCGGAGATTCCGAATCGCAAGTTATATGTTCCCGAGTTCACAAGGGTATGTGTCACTGATCTAGCACCCTTTTTGCACTATCGCCAGGATTGGCCCACATGATGATTTTTTCTGTTAACGGACGCCGAAACAAACTACGGGTCAGTCATACACTGCTTTCGCTGTAAAAGGCAGCAGAATGTTGACCGCCGAGTATATTGATTTGTCGGCTCTTTAGGGATTTTGTGTGTGAGGAGTGTGCGCTTGGGCGGATAGGGGGGGGGGGGGGGCGTATGCCGCTTAATTTCGGGGGGTCCTGGGCCCCCCCGGGCCCTCCCCTGGGTACGTGCCTGCTTGACACACAACAAGGTGGCAACGTCTGTGCGCAAGTGGAGGAAGCAGTCGCGTCATCTTCGTAAGCAAAACGAGAATCAAAACCAGTCTCTTGGCTCCAGTTACGCCGGTTCATCGGGAGCGGATTAAAACGACGTCGAGTGAACTTCCAGAGGCGATGCGTGAAGTGAACAGCGCAAGCCTGGACACGAATGCATGACCACGCTTATTACCGCAGGCTCGGAGCTGCTAATACGCAACGAGAACAACGACAGTACTACGAGACGTCCCCATCAGAGTGTGTGCGCGTGCGTGCGCGTGTGTGCGTGTGCGTGCGTGTGCGTGTGTTGCCGCACAGACACTAATCCGCAATACCTGTGTGAGCTATTTGAAATGGTTGTGAAACTCTTCTTTCATAGAGTAAGTTTCATCGAGGATACCGGTATAATCATTGACGATGTGATCTTTGCCTATATACGTGTGTACGTATATTAGCTTCAGTAAAAATACCAAGACTGAGCGAATGATTGAAAAAAGAATATGATGCCGCTCGAAGTGAAACTGTTGTTTAATAATCCTCCAAAGCATTACCACAGGCCCATATGAGATACAACCCACGAAACCGAATTAGCAAGTGTGAACATGCCTGCACATCGGCGTGCGGGTTTCAATGGTACATAAAAGTGATGACACCCAGGATGTAATGACATCCTGGTTGTATCTCATACGGGCAATACGGGAATGTGCTAATGGTTTGAAGGATTATTAAACAACCGCTTCACTTTGAGCTGCATCATTTTTTTTTTCATTCAATCACTCAGCCTTCGCATATTTGCTGAGGCTAATATACGTGCACACATATACAGGGTGTCCAAGCTAATTTTAGCCAGAGCTTAAAAATATGTGAATGCCACGTAGCTGCACAGAACTAAGGTAATGTTGTTTGCCGTCGCTTGCAGAAACTCAGATTATCTTTTGCATTCTACCTAATTACATAACTAGTCCTAATTAATTAATGAGCTTCTCAAATAGTATAATTAGACGAAAAGTGTCAATGAGAAAATTGTAGAGTGGAATGAAAGACTCCCGATACAGCTTTCGGTTGCTCAATACGTGCTACATGAAAGTGTTTTACCCGCCGTGGTTGCTCAGTGGCTATGGTGTTGGGCTGCTGAGCACGAGGTCGCGGGATCGAATCCCAGCCACGGCGGCCGCATTTCGATGGGGGCGAAATGCGAAAACACCCGTGTACTTAGATTTAGGTGCACGTTAAAGAACCCCAGGTGGTCGAAATTTCCGGAGTCCTCCACTACGGCGTGCCTCATAATCAGAAAGTGGTTTTGGCACGTAAAACCCTATAATTTAATTTTAAAGTGTTTTTCCGAGCGTGAAAGAAGCCCGCGAATACACGCAAAGGGCCTCGAGCGGCCAGTCATGCAGCAATTCTGGTCAACACTTTTGTGAAATATAAGACTCTCACTTTAATGTGGCTTTGGTCCAAAGTAAGCTTCTGGCTCGAAATATACCTTCGCGCGCACTCTTTCGATGCGGTGCGAGCAAAGCCGGGATTTTGAAACATTCTATGGCTATTACATTGCTTTTCGCATTTGGTGCGTGGTCAGAGCGGTGCTTCGGCCGCGTTATCAAGGGGCTTTTGTTGTCAATGTGATCAGTCGGCCTTGAGAGACGGATAATAAGTGTGACGTAGAAATGAGAGGAAGAAATAGCTGCGAAGCCGCGAGACCTGCTGTTGGCTTCCGTACCATTATCTAGGTGATGCGCTGTCTCTTCGGGTTTGCGATAGGCAATGCAGTTGCTTTCGATCAGCTTATTTGAGGGCGCTGTTTTATTGTGTGAGTGGGAGCGCACTCACGTGGTATTTTTCATATTTCGTGAGTTTATTTGTCAGTCGGAAAAAAAAAATGTTCGCAATTAGTGCATCGCTGAGAACCCCGCACTTGGATGTCATTTGGGGGTGCCTACAAATGTCGCATTGACACTTTGAAAATTAGGACAGTACTTCTCGAGTGAGATAATTAATTGCAATCGTCGAATTAAATCTCAGCAACGAAAGAATTACTGCCGGCTACTCACTCCACTGCACCTGAAACAATATGCACTAGGTTTCCTTCGAGTAACGCAACTGCTCTTTTTTTAAGTCTTGGTGCATGATAGTTGGTGAACACTGTATGATTCACGCAGTAAACGATATGACGCCAAGCTGAATTCACTCGAAATCATAATCAACAGCAGTCATGTGCAGCATCGCTTATACTCGGACTCACAGAAAAATAAAAAAAGAAGACAGAGAGGGAGAGTGGCTGCAGTTTCGCCGGAAAGGGGAATCAGTTTTAGTGATGACCAATTATACGACAATTACAAGAGGGAAGATTACACCACCGAGAGGACTCAGGCTGTGAAATTGAACTGTCTCCTACTATGAGGTCTTGTATATGCTCATATACCGCCGTCACTCCAGCGCTCAATTCTTCGAGATCACGCGAAGTTTCTTGAAGTGCAAGACATATATATATATATATATATATATATATTTCGGAACGCTGGTGGGGCGCCAGCCGCCCCCCCCCCCCCCCTTGTAAAATTGAGAACTCTCCGCCTATGCAAGACACAACGCCGTTGATGCAAGGATGACGCTGCGCTCTAAGTGATAGTGCATCGATTCGAGCTATATGTAAGCCACCTATGAACAAGACGCCGCAACCGAAAAAGGAAAATAATAATAAATACGCGTCACTGGGAGCAACTCCACCGACAAGTCTTGACGTCGTCTGCGCAAGCCGTCGAGGGGCGGCGCTGCGGCCTCGGAAGGTGAGTCAATGCCACGAGGCGGAGGGCTTTCACCGTAGGACGTGAAGGCCCGACGACCTCCCCCCCTCCCCCTCCTCGCGTCAACGCTTCTTCCCGCGTGCCAACGATTCGTCCTTCTTTTAATAGGCCTCCGAGACGGTCGACTCAGCTCAGCACGGCGTTGGGCATTTCCGAGGCCGCGCTTTCCTCCAGTGCACTGTCTCTCTTCAGAGGAGGAGGAAGCTCTCGCAGGCCTGGGAATCACTGCTGCCGCCGGAGAAGCCGCCGCCACAGGCTGAAACGCCCCTGGCGGCGAGCTTCATTGCGCGGCAGGAGGTGATGAGGAGGAAGCCGAGCCGAAGGGGAAGGGCGAGAGGACGCGCGGAGGAGAAAGAAACGCGCGCCGGTGTGGGTGTCCGGCAGAGATCGGCCGGGCGAGCCGGCGGAGTGTCGTGGAAGCGTTTTCTCCCCTGTGCCAGCGGTGTGCGCGCGCGCGCGCGGAGGCGATGCTAGGCTGAGGGATCGGCGGCGCTGTTCTTCCTCCCTTCTCCAACTCCTCCTCTTCATCGCTCGTCCCAGCTGGTCTCTTCCCAGCGCATCATCGGGATCAGGGTGCCGCTGCTCCGCTGGCGGCGGCTCGGCTCGGCGACGGGATGGCAGAGCAACTGTGCTCCGAGCGCCAGATCCCGCTCATCCAAAAGGATAACCTCTTAAAGGTAAGGCGCTTGCACGACAACTGCGATGCTCTACAAAGCGCGGGCGTGGTCTGCAGCTACTACTATACCTCTTGTTCCAGTTGAATCTCCGATCTGCCATCGAAGATTAACCTATGCCCGCTCATCCTTCTCTGTACGCGCAAGCACAACTACGAACGTGTGAAAACTAAACTGTGGGTTTACTGCTGGACGACGATGCTTGCCTCTCATAAATATGGGCCCGTTTCAGACCCGTGATATAAGCATTGCATTCGGATGATGCGGATGCATTCCTGCTAACTTGCGTCGAACGTTACACTCCGGATCGCTCCTTGTGCGCCTTGGGATGTTTCTATCTCTCTCACTTTCTTTTTTTTTTCCTGACGAGATGCAAAGGATAGTAATCGTTCCGCGAGCACTAGGTGTCACACCTGGCAACACCTGTCTTGAGACGTATGAATAAATAAATGTACCCGCTGTGCAATAGTTGCGACCTGGATACTTGGAACATCCGAACATGGTTTCGTGGCTGCATCCTGCATCGCAGGCACTGCGCGTCTCTCGTTATCATTATTAAGCTCTTACGAATTCGAACTGGGTCCGATGTCGAACGAAATAACACATTGAATTAGGCAGACTCTACAGACGCGCAGTTGCGCTGACACCAAAAGCGACTGCAGACGGCTCAAGTTGCGTGCTTGTCGTATTAGTAAGAATGCCGTACTATACTCACCTATGTGGTCATCTATAGGCCGTTGCTTTTATCGCTGATATTCGTTGACAGGCTCAGCATGCACTCAATGCTGACAGTCTATCCTCTGACTGAGTCTATATCGCCATTCCTTCATTTTACATCTCTTTCTCGCGCCTCAGAGACAGGAAACTGGATTAGTTACGTGTTCTCCCCACATTCTTAATTCATTGAGTTAGTGCCGAGTCAAGTGCGCCTGCGGCGTAGCCCTCCGCGTCAACGTTACCCGACCTAAAAAGTCGCGAGCGGCGGCGCTCTCTACATACAACCGACAACGTGTGCAGCCAGATTGCCCGCAGGAGTGCACTTAACGAGACACTCAATCGTAACGGGCTCGTTGCTGTCCTGTATCTGTACATCTGATAGGAAACTGTCGAAACGCTTTCCGAAGGCGTATCCGCAGGAAGCTGCAGACGCGCGGAACTAAAACGTTAGGTCCGCGCGGACGGAGATTCGTTCGTTATCGCAAACACGGGGCGCATATTCGGAGATTCTACTACTCCGTCCAGAGCATTATACACGGTGGATACCGCGGGTACTTCGTCGTCTTTAATGTTGCCATTCCTCGATTAGGGAGAAAAAGAATATACAAGATAACTAGATCCTTAACGCCACTCCCCCGGTCAGCGACGAGCAAGGTGCGATATAGCGAGCAGGAAAAAAGCAATTAGAAGCAAAAATGCGCGCGTGTAGTTGATGGCGGCTAGAGTGCTCCACCTCGCATCTCTCTCTCTCTCTTTCTCTCTCGAGCTTGGCGGAAGTCTTAACGTCCGGCACAGGCGTTCATTTATAATCTCGCGCACTTCATTCACCTCCGATTTCCCCTTTCCCACTCCTGCCGTCGCCCAGCGCCAACTCCTCCTCCTCCTCGACGACGCGGCAGCATTCCGCGGCGGCTGCTATACGCCGAGTAGCCAGTCGCTGCATAGCCGCAGGTGTCGCAATTACCCGACATTAACAGCTCGCGTATACGGCCCATCACTGCAGCAGCCAGCACCGTGAACCAGATTTTGCGGGCCGATTTCGTATACAAGTTTGTTTATCTCTTCTTCTTCTTTTTTCTTCTTCGGTCAGCACTTATGTTTATTCGTTTTCTTTCTAGGTTCTTTTTTTTCGTATACTCTCCGCCTCACCAGCTGCGTAACTTCGATCGACTCTGCGCCGCTCATAGATTTGCGTTTGAGCGTTATAGCCCCGGTGGTTGCTTTTTCGTTCCTTTTCTGTAGGAGTGTCCGGGCGGACGTGTGGATGTGGGCGTCTAGAAACGTTTCGTGGCAGCTGCAGCACCGTCTCTGTGTGGCGAGAAAACAGTCAGAGGCACTTAACGCAATCTATATACACGCCGATCCAATCCACAGTCGAGGGCGACTGTGGATTGGAGTCTTGAATGACTGTGGTTGGCAAACACCGCGGAGGAAAAATTGCTCGCAGGCTGCGCGGGTGTCGGCGTTGTCGAAGACGCTGAATTGCGTATCGACGAGACATCAATAGTACCGCAGCACCCTGTAGCAAAATTTACGTTAAAATTCAGTTAAGAATGAAAGAGGGGAGACCTTTTTCGAGTATAACCAGAGGGGTTGGCGTGAAATAATATACCTTTAGTCTACTACTCTTCTTAGAAGCAAGATGAGGAAAAAGACGTCCGTAAGCAGAGATGGTGAGAACATGCAATGTAGGACGTGAGCACGCGCACGTTCGTGTCCAGAAGGCTCATTCGCAGGCTTTGCGTCAATAAAATGTCCTAAGAGTGTCCTAATTGCTCGCTTCGTTGATATGATGTCGGGTCAGTTGGGCCCAGTAACACTTCCCTCGATGTCCTGTCGCCAATTGGCGCTAACGGAGAGGCCAACGTGTGCCGTTCACCGTCGTATCGTAGACAAGGAACAAGTATACGTGATCCCCTGTCCCAATTGCATCACTCAAATAACAGTCCGGCGAGTCCGCGCGCGTTTCAATGAGGTGCATCTGTTGTCAAAACCAACTTCCACGATGCGGTGGCCCAGTGTCTATATATATTGCGTTCTGCTGCTGGACACCAAGTTGCGGGTTCGAATCCCGGCCAAGGCGGCCGCATCTCAATGTGGGGCGAAATGCGGAAAAAATTCTCGCGTATACTTGAACTTGGGTGCACGGTAAAGGAAGCCCGGGTGATAGGAATCGTTTCGGAGCCTTCCACCACCACGTCACTCATAACCCACTTTGCAATTTCGGGACGTCAAATCTAACGATACATTATTTTACTGTCGACAACAGCCGTCGCACACGATAATCAGATCTGTTTGTGAAAATCCGAGTGATACGTTGGTGATCCCGGGTGTTTGAAATTACTTCAGCTAGCTTTCTGGCGATGCTTCTTATATAAGAGCTCATATGATGTTGCTTACGTAAAACTCTGTAATGGTATTCTGCCGCATAGCATGCCTAACACGGTCGCGCGCACAAGGGCAAGTCGGTTAACGCGTGCGCGTGGCACCCGCAAAAGCGTAGCGCTGCGAGCAAGACAAGCAAAGCACAGCCGCGCGCCAGAGTGGGACGAGAGGTTGTCTGTCTGCCTTGGCCACTATTCTTTCTTTATGACATTTCTTTCCGTCCCGCTCGTTCTTCCGGCTTTGTCTCTCGCGTTCTGCCTCCGGCCGGTCCCGTTGGCTTTTGGTGAATCACGCGTAACGGCCTTGCCGCCAGTTGCTGGAAAGAAAAAAAGAATAACGAGCGAAATGTAAAGAAAAAAATGTGAAAAGGAAACAGGGGCGAGTCTGGCGTGCGTTGGCCGACGTCGCGAAACGAACGCTCACACGCAGGCGCGCGACCTCTGTTCGCGCGTAGGAACGACCCACCACGCCAGGCACACGCGCCACGCACGCACACGGTTGGACGCGTATAGCGAAAACTGGGCGTAGCGGCACCTCTTTACAGCGAATGCCTACGTGCGACCGAGTGGTTCCTTCCACTACGCGAGTAAGGATCAGCCGATGTAGAAGGACGTGACTCCCGTGAGGGATATGAAATGGCGCTAACAGTATTCGGAGTCAGCTTGCGCCAGTGTCTGTCTGTCTGTCTGTCTGTCTGTCTGTCTGTCTGTCTGTCTGTCTGTCTGTCTCTCTCTCTCTCTCTGTTGTTTTTGTTATTGCTCTTGTTGCTGCTCATATGATGTTGACAGGCCAAGAATTGGTAGGCTCGATAGAAAGATACGAAGAAAGATACTCCACACGTGGAGGAGGGGAAAGGACCAACCTAGACAATAGATAAGAAAGATACGGGTTAGCATTAGTCTACTGATGACAACCATTTACGATGCCCTCTGCGAACCTGTGCCTTTGTGTTCTAAGCCTCACTCTTTTATTCAATTTTAGCAGCATTCTCTTTGCATTATTCGCTACGCATCAATTGTCCGGATATCGAACTCCGGTAAATATAGCCTTTGGTCGACGGCGGAGTGATGGAGTCGGCGTACACACTAAAGGTAGAGTGCGCTTCTCAAAACATTCATGGTGTAGGTGTGAGTGAAAGGAAACGCTGACGAAAAAAACGAAAAAAAAAATGAACGGTGTCGTTGGAAAACAGGATGGCGATGCTCACAAATGCGGTGCGGACAGGTAATGTCAATACAGGCGTCGACGGTGAAAACAGCATGGGTTCAAGGGCAAAAAAGGTTTAAAAAATATGAGTGATACCAAAAGCTAAAAAGAAATGAAATGCATAAAGCAGACGGTGTAGCAATGTTTACGCTCCTGTACAGACACGACGCGCTACTCCAGACAGAAGGTGACAGAAGTTCAAGAGGAACCGTTTCTTTTTTTTTTTTTTCAGTTTCTTCTCCCTTTCTTTCTTTTTTATTTCGAAAAAAAAAAAAAAAAGCCGGCGAAGAAAGAGGCCAGAACAAGAAGCAAAACGGTGTATATTTCTGTCGGTGTTGAAACTCGCGTGCTCACACGTGCACGGATGCATTCACATTGAAGGTGGCGACGCAAAGATAGCGCACCGTCTCGTCCACGACGAACTGGGAGCGCGAAACAAGAACGACCTGCTGCGAAGGTTTCGGACTATTGCTATTTTTCTGACCGTTTTATCAGGCGCCAGCATTGCAATGATACAGTCGAGATAAGACAAGTTTCTTTTGTCAGTGGTTGTCCGCGGACAGACGACGCCGATGCAGCAGTTGCTCCGTGAACGTCAACACGCCGTACGCTCCACACGCGCCGCGTTTTACGCCGACGTGGAAAGACTCCATCGTAGTGACTGTCGCGGAGGAGGGATCAAGTGTGTAAGCAGAATTTTGAGAGAGCGAAAGGGGGGCGTCAGACGAAGCGGAATAATTCGCAGAATATCTGGAAATTAAAAGCTATCTGATGCGGTTAAGCATCAAATGAATGAAAGAGACGACTCGGTTTTAAAAGTGAGAAAAAAAAAGAAACAGAAATTTAGCCTATACTTGTATCACTTGGGAAATCGAACACAGCATCACAAACATTCCCGCCTGTTCTATATTATAGCATATGGTTCAGCACCTTTTAAATCTGGTGTCGTGCTGCCGCTTTCTTTCTGTCTTGCTTTCTCGCTTTGAACCGGACGTGGATTACTGCTAGTTCTCGAGCTACACTTCCCTGTAAAACATGTTTAATGCTTGCTGAGTCGAACTTTTCCGCATCAACGCTAATGAAAACGACTACATTAATTGGTGGTATGCTAAACTGGCGAAAATCGCATAGTGGAGACGAGAACAACGCATGAAAAGCGTACGCTATAACCTGTCTTTATTAAAACTAACATGGTACGCCCGTTATAGGTAGTTTTGTGCATCCGAATAGGCCTCGAGGTGATTTGCCTTTCGGTAGGCATTGCTTGTGAGATCACGTTAGTAATACTGTTTCTTTTATTGCGATAGCAATTATACGGACACTCTAGGCGCACTTCTGCAGTCGCCGTCGCCGTGAGGCTTCGTATAAAGTCCGGGGCGATAAAATCGTGGCCGTGAGCCATGTGCTGTATGCGCGAGTGAAAGCGAGAGAGGATGAGCCGGTGAGCGCGGCTCGATCTCGCGCACGTAAGCGAGGGAAGCGGGGAGGAAGCGCGCCGTCTTCCATCGCGCGCAAGGATCCGGGAGGAGGGTAGGGAGGGAAGGAGGGAGCGTTCTATTCCGGGCGGCCCTCTATCTTGAAAGGCATCTGGCGGCGGGGCCAGAGTCAGGCAACGCGCTGTGATTTCGCGGCTTAGTTCGCATTGATGCGAAACGCCGCACGAAGGCCCATTCGCTCGCTGCTGCTGCCGCTCTTCCTAGCTCTAGCATTTTGACAGCGAGTTTCCGCGGTCATCGAGTGAGATGTGTTCATGTTTGCTTGTGCGCGCACGACACCACGATTGTTAATCTAGTTAGTATGCCTATGTTTACAAGGTTATGGGGCCGATAAACCTATATACTATCCTTGCTTCGATAGATAGCTGACCACCAATTTGCAATCGCAATGGATGCTTCGCCTTTCGGGTTAAACTGCGACTTTTTTTTTTCTGCAACAGTTCGTTCTGGAGCCAGATAAACTTAGGTGCGAGCCCAAGTCAGGCCTGTCTGTAGCCGTGGTCATAAAAGGCCAACCGCAACAAATTTTTACTTTGACTAAATTGGCTATGCATGTGTATTGAAGCAATCTTGGCAAAGCTGCAGGACTGCCAATAGTCTAGTTTTCTTACCAACATCCTTCAAATAACACCAAAGCAGGCGACGTTTACACCTAGTTGACGGATATGACGCAAATCTCAGACCACGGCCTCCAAGATTTCAGACGCGCCTCGGTCGCCGCCTGAACTCGAAGGTCTAGTGTGGAAGCAGTATATATAGGCTTGGCCAAGGCGCTTGGCTTTAATAACAGTAGGGGAAGCATAAATGGAACTTGCTGTGGATGGTGGTTGGCTGGAAGATTTGTGGCGCATAGGAATGAATAGCATGCAATCAAGTTATCTTTCCGCAGTGAATAATGTATAGCTTTAAGCATAAAGGTATTTAGATATTTAATTGCACCAGAAGGTTATAAAGAACGGGCTTGGTGGCATGACCACAGGCCCTTCTCAAAGATGCTCATATCATCATCATCATCATCATCATCATCATCATCATCATCAGAGCGAACAGCATTGGCGGCGTTTTTTTCTAGTTTCACTATCGAAAATGTCTATTTTCGGGAGCTTTTTGTGGCACGTTCACTTGCATTTGAAGCGCAAAAGTTTGCACAGAGGTTCCTGCATATCAACGCTATCTGAAACTAGGCTTCGCAAGCGGTCCAAAGTTTAGTTGCAGTTGATCTTTAAGGCTGACCACGGTAGTTCAGCAGGAAAAAGACAGCACCAAGCCTATAATGCGTAACTGACCATGTTTCAAACAAGAACCACGTGAATATAACTACGTGAGTGCTCGTCGGCGCTGCACGAATCCGATCTACATTTACGAGCTTCCGTAACCAAACATCTTGGTTTCTTTCTTTCCGTTCTTCTTTTTTTTTTTTCGCTTCTCCTTCTTGCAATGTGTCAACACAATCTTCGTCGTTCGCCTATCCTCCGTCTCGCCGTTTGGTGGAACGGTACTTCGCGTTGAGCGTTGCAGCAAGCAAATACAGCGGCGAACGCGATGTACTTAGCGACTGCTATTCTCGAGGGACGACGTTGTGTAGGCGTCCCTTACGCAACGTCTTAGTGCATACGTATGTACATATTCTTTTTTTTTCTCTCAAGCCGCTATGAATAACGGGATTCACGTTACGCTGCGGCGTGGGCCGCGCGAGCGCGGCCGGTAGCGTACGCATCCCCCGTAGAGCAATTTAAATGCACTCTCCCGCCTTAATACTCGCCCAACGAATTCTGTCTGCGCTCTCGTCACGCCGATTTGCATTTGAAAGACGACAGTTGCTTGTATGTAAAGCGAAGTTTTAACCCACCTGGTGCTACGAGGCTGAGAGGGTGCGGCCGAGAGACGCCTCGCTCAAAAGGGAGAAGCGAGTCCGCTGAATTGCAGACGCCGTGGGAAGCTTTGTTTGGCGCATATTGGCGCACCCTTCCTTATGCGATGGATGCACGAGCGGCATTCGGAAATACTGTTACGTGCAAAGAGGCGAAGTAGAGGATATGTGCGGGTGCATTTGCGTGTGCATGCGCAGCAGGCGTCCGTAGAGCGGAAAAAAAAAGAAAGCCAGTTGACGCAAGGTTATGTCTTCGTCTTCTCGAAGATGGGTGACAGAAAGAGAGAAAGAGAGAGAAACCCGCGTCCAGCTTGTTGCCCTGTACCTGCGGAGGTGGGTTAAAGGGACACTAAAGGTTACTATTAAGTCAACGTCAACTGTTGAAATACTATCACTTGTTTCGTGCGAAGAAGAGACTTATTTTAAGAGAAAATGCGTTCTTAAGCGTACCTCTAGCGCAGTTAAAATCGCCCGCCCTCCGATCGAGGAGTGGTGACGTCATGGTTTCATAGTGACGTTGCGCCGTCGGTGAGTAAAACGGCGCCCGCAGACGGCGCTACGGCGTTTCTGCGCAAAACGCGAACGCGCGGCCAGAAACAGAGCCAAGACAGAGCCGACAGCAGAGCGAAAGCGGAACTATGGTGGCTAGCGGAAGGGAAACCGCGCGACGATAAGCTGGTTCTTTATTTTATGACGCCAACTTCGACGCTCGTTCCAATAGACGACCCTGACAACGACACATTGGCTCGCGATGCTGGGCTCGACTTCGGCGATTTAATCACTGATGAAAGTGACCTGCTGCTGAGGGATCGCGCTGCCGGCGTCGTTACGTACTACTACGACGATGGCCTGCTTTGAAAGGCACTACACGCGACTTCAGTAAGTCGGCGTTGAACTCGTAATCCTCTGGACGAAAGGGCAGCGAGCACATGTGCACTACGTGATTTTTCGGCTCTTTCCCTGCGCGCTGTGGTAGAGGTACGGCACTTAACCACTTCGAACGGAGAGGTTCACTCGATGGCACACATTGATGAGTAACGTTGGATTCGTCGCTGCATCTGCCCTTGGCCAAGTTCCGCGGACCGTTCGCGCATCCCAGGACATCACATGGACGTGGCATTCTCGCTGCTTGTTCCAAATGAAAGTTTCGCGAGCCAGCAGGACCACCGCAGCACGACGCTATAACTAAACAACTGAAACTCGAAAGCGCGCGCGGCGCAGAGTCGAGCGAAAACGAAACCTTTCGGTCACCCATACTACTCACTGGTAACGTCAAAATTTTTTTTTTTCTTATAATCGAATAGAAGTAGACAAGTAGCATTTTCTTCCGCCTCATAATCTAATGGAATTATCTTTTTAATACGAGTAGTTGAGTGCTAGTGACATAAATTATGATGAGGAGTGCCTTCGTCATAGGGTTAGTACCGGAATGTTGCTGGGGAGTCTCAAATCGTGTCATGCATTTACTTCAATTTCTCGGTTACTAAAGCTCCGTTCGCGATTATATTGACGCCTTAGACGTTCTAGAGCATTGCTTTATCACTTTAACTTGACTTCATAGTAACCTTTAGTGTCCCTTTAAGGGATGTATACACATAGAGTGTAGACGATGGGATCCCTGAAAAAGAAGAAAGAAAACTGTCTGCCGCCTGATTATTGACTCTCTATCTGTGCTTTTCAGTACGCAATCGGAGACACGGGAAAATTAACGATAGGCAAACAGTGTAAGGACCTTCATGGGGCTTTCTCTCTCCCTCTCTCTCTCCTGAGCATAAAAAAGAAAGAAAAAACATTCTTTCTAGGTCGCTTCAGCACCGTCTGCTGATGCAAATGAAAACAAATTTGCACCTTATACTTGCCAAGTCGGTTTACGGCTGTCCCAGCCACCTTTTATTTAGTAGCCGAGGACAGCCGAAGCAAATTAAGCACTGGCGTGAAATATCGAGCGCCGGCCAACCGCTGAAAACAAAAGAAAAACGTATTTTGTTTCCAACGATTACTCCCCGCTCGATATTTCACTCCAAGAATTTTCCCGACCAGACGGGTTTCCGTCGAACCCTCGATTTACATATGAAGCACTATACGAGACCATTCGGACCACCTTGCTCTAGTGCTCATCGTGTATGACTTAAATGACAACGGCGGCAAAATTTCACTTTCGTTAAATTGATTGTAAGGGAACAGTACATACTGTTGAAGCAACCTTGGCAAAGCCGCAGGGCTGGTAAAAGTCTACCGCATTGATCAATAGGCTTCAAATAGCGCCTAATCGGACGAAGTGTGCACATTGGGGTCGGAAGATGTAACGCGTTGCAGACCATGGCGTCCGAGATGTCTGGCGCGCCGCGGGTGCCGCTTTATCACGGGGGCCATGCCGAAACGCCGCTCTGGTTCTCAACGTTCCGTGTTCTGCGTCATCTCGGGCGAGCGACAATGGAGGCGTTCCTTCCAGTTTCGATATCGAAGACGTCTATTGTTTCTAGCTTCATGCGACGCACCTAGTCGTATTTGAGACGTCAAATTCTGCGCGTAGGTTACTCTGTATCTGCACCACTTACACGGTTCAAGAATTCCTTGACTTTAACGATGCCAACGCTGAGGCAGAAACTCAAGTTTACGAGTATCGCTTGCCCTTGGCGTGCGCAAATGGCGCGTAAGACGTAGGTCGGCAGAATAAGTGGACAAGCACTCACACTTAACTGACCAGTATCTTTTTCTTTTTTTGTTTTTTTGTTTTGTTTCAGGACAATCATTACTCACGCTCATGGCCACTTACTCTCGCCGACAGTCACTCACGTTGTCGTACTCACGTCCACTCATGTCATCCATCACGTGAGTCATACTCACACTCATGACTGGGAAGTAAGTGTGAGTGAGTGTGCTGTGAGGAAATATGCCGACCTATATGGTGCGCTAAGATTCTTTGTCAATTTGTTTTTGTTTTCTTCTTCTCCTTACAGCCACTTTGCCGTAACTTTTCTCTCCCTAACGAGCAGCTTATAAATGGCTGGTTTCTGGAGGCGTCACGCAACTCCCCGTTCCATTTTTTTCTCTGTTGTCCTCAAATTTTACTTAAGAATAACTTTCGATTAAAGTGCAGTTGAAGTGTTCTCACAAAAAGAAAAAAGAAAGAATAGAAAGAAGAAATGACAGTAAGGAACGACATTTGTGTATTCACAGCCTCTGAGAGTAATTGCACTTGGTGTATGTATGTTATCCGCAAACCACCATTTGTATTCGAAACATGCTGTATTTATTCCCTGCACCTAACTGCCATCTAAAACACGCATACTTGCGCACACTTTTCGACGCATTCTCGCTGGCGAGCACATTGAAAAGACCCTGTCGTAAACACCCGCTTTACTATATATATATTTCCGCCATCAAAAACGGACTTTGAGCTTCGAGCTTTCAAACTTCGTGTTTATGCGGAACCGACAATCCAGAGCAAGAGTGTTTGCGTCTGTAGCCGCGAAGATACGGAAACAACGCGGCCGTTCTTTCGAGGGCGCTTCGTTTATGACGGCCAAATATGCACGCAGCGATAAGAAGCTCCTTCACACCAAATGCTGGCGAGACGCCTTATATGGAGCGAGGCTAATGCACGCGTCCCAAGTTCAGGGTGTCGGAAAACCACGCGCGGGCATTCTTCAGCCCGACGGCGGCGATAAGCAAACTGGACGAACGCGTACTCCTCTGCATTGGCGTAGGAGTCCCGCCGATCGGGAAGGCACCATAAAAAGAAAAGAAAAAAATGTTCGATGAACTTCTAAAAACGCAGAGAGAGAGAGATTTATTCTACGCAACAAGCCAAGCGGTAAGGCTGAACTGCGCGTTTTTCTAACGTGATATGTACTCAGCGTTGAAGTAAGAGGGAAGGGAAACAAAATGAGAGGTGAGAAGGGAAGTTGGTAACGACAGGAGAGAAAGTAGATTGGCATGAATAAAAAAAACGAGAGGGGCAGCAAAAATTTATTACAGTCAACCATAATCAGTTCAATCTCTTTCGTAAATGCCACAATGGCCTTCGTGGCCTGACACGCAGAGAATTTCGGCCACGGACACTAAAGGAAAACGCTCAGAAAATGGCCAGTTGTCGATGCGTACTATGGGCCGAGCTATTTATTCTCTTTTTCTCAAGTATACGTACTGCTGGCACGCTCGACGTTCGTTGTCTATAATCTAAAGTCCGTTGCAGTTCTCACAGTCCAGGCTGCCACAATCACGGTCAGTAAGATGATGATGTCGTTGACTCAGTTCTAGAAACGCGTTCATTGTAAATCACATGAGGTGGAGGTGGGGTACAGACAGTTACAGCGCATTTTCAACGTTATGCACCGTACGGTGCCGAAGCATACATTGCACCTCGAGCCGAAGCAGCATGCAGGGACCCCCTGCCGAAATTGGTCCCGGGTGCTTACCGAGTGTACAGCGGAATATATACTACATACACGGCGCCGTGATACCAGCGTGGTAACCGGAGAGTATTTTGGCCATGCATCTGAGAGACTTTTAGAAATGGATACGCCGATATGCTAGGCGACGTACGCGGTGACTACAGTACTTGAGAAAAGCGTTCTGCCCCATTTACCCGTTACAGTGTTTGTATTTGCGTCCCGAGACAAGTAAACTGTTCAGTGCCGTGGTAAGCAAACGGGCTGACTTGGACGGCCTGACGTGAAACAAGCGGCCGTCCTGCATCTCAATGTGGTCGTGTTTTTTTTTTGTTTTTTTTTGTATCCTTCTGGAATCATCACACCATCTAAGTGCCCCTCCTCCTTTTTTTTTACTGGGGGGGGGGGCGATGGGGGGGAGGGCTAAAGACTTGGTCATGGCCACCGCAGTTGACCAGGCGGCTTAGCGGTGGAAGAGTTATCGGCGTACCACAGCTTATGTTGCGATATATTCGGTAAGAGGCCGAAAGTAAACACTAAACATCACAGGCCGAATTCACTGAGCTTTTCGTTTGTAAGTGGTCTTCTTTTTTTTTTTTTTTTTTTCATTGGGCGACCACCTTCCCTAATTATTCGTCCAGCATCGAGGCTGGCTAGAACTTCTTTTCTTGCGAACAATGCTATCGCGAGAGCTCTTTACGAATACGGGCCCACGTAATTTTCGGAACAAGTTAAGTGTCTTCGTCTGCGTCAAGAAATGACGGCACCAACAGCTTGCTGAGGAACAAGAAGGCCTCTTTAGCAGGGAGCGCGTAGAAAAGCCACCGCCGCTCACTACTAGCACAGGAGTCACTTTCTGCCACAAGAAGCGCATGCCATGCCAGTAGTGTAGCTTCCGAATTACCGAAATTACTGCACCGTGGAAGTCTAGACATGCACAAGTGCGGCGCTAGCCAGTGTTTACCGAAACTCTAACTCAAGTATAATAAAAAAAATGTGGAGGGTGGCGGGAAAGGGGGGGGGTGTTTCCAGTCGGCGAATGATTTCTGATTATTGCCTTCAGATTTTAATTATAAGTTGAATGGGCTCGGGACACCTGTTTTGATTAACACAGGGCGACAACTTCCGCCGGTATCGTGCCTGCGCAGGGAAGCAACCTCAACGAGCTTCTATCCGCTTCCTATAATTATTTACATTATTCAACAAAATTACAAACCGGAACGTGTTATTTCATGCTAGCCGCGTCCAAGCATTCATAATTTAACGAAACATCATACATATATATAAACACTGATTCGCTGTACAAGGAATGAGAGAGAGGGCCAAGCAGATTCTTTCGTTGTCGTCGTCGACTACTGTGTTTCTTTATTTCTTCATTCCCCCTTTCCTTTCTTTCAAGTCCCGCATCTCGAGACGTTACGACCGTCCTTTTCTTCCTGTTGCGTTCCACTTTGGGTGCGCTACTTGCGGGACGCGTGATCATATATCGCGGCGTTCCCGAGAGGAAGCGTCCCACTGTGCGGCGTTGCGGCGGATCGATCGATTGGCGTTTTGTTTCTTCTCTCTCTCTCTCTTCTCTCTCCTAGTCCGTAGGACCTTTGAAAGTGTTTCGCCGTCTCTCCTCCTTTTCTTGTCGCGCACGGCCACAACTCGCGCTCCACCGGGAGACGACTGCGCGAGCGAATGCGCGTTGCGACGCGGCTTCTGTTTGTCAGTCGCTCCATCGATTGCGACAGAGGACAGGCAATCAATGGCGCCTCGCTCGGCGCACGCGAAAGAGAGAGAGAGAGAGAGAGAGAGAGAGAGAGAGAGAGACGCCGGAACTACCTGCGCCTGTGTATTAAGAGGACGCGAGGCCCGATCGGAGGGGTCGCAGATCCGAACGCGTTCGGGGCGATGGCGTGGCGTGATTGTTTCAGCCCGCATATACCTGGCGAAATTTCCGACCCTCCCCGCAAGGGAACTTGCTGCAGCCGGGAGGGCGAGAAGGACAGCCGGAGGGAGGGAACGTTAACCGGAAAGGCATCTGGTCGACTACCCTTCGCTAGGGTAAGAGAAGCGTGGAACAGAAATATGGAAAGAGAGGAAGCTGAGAGGCGGTCAGCAACACACAGTCAATAGGAGCTCTGTTAAGCTATCAAGGAGACACTTCATTACATTTCATTATTTAATCTGAGTAAGCTTTTTCTCTTCTTTTCCTCCATCTGCAGGCTGCATTTTGCACTTCAAGTATTTAAATATTTCTGGCGGTGTTTTGCCACTTGTCTGCATGAATTTAATGCATATTGGGAATTCACTGTTTGCGCTTGTATAAATTATGACTTTATTCTTGTTAACTCCAGCCGACGAGGGCGACGAATACTTGTAAGTGTAGCTTCACCGTCTTTCTAACTTAACACTCGTCTTTTAGAGATTTAGACATTCTCAAACTGGCTTTCTGCAGCTTTTCATCTCGTTCAAATCCCATGTACTGCGGAAATGAATGAATGAATGAATGAATTCATTTATTAATTTAGTCGTTGATTTATTCATTCGTGAATGCACTGAATATCCACACTATTTAGCTTTAGGATTATACAGTATTCTTTGAGGACACTGTTTTATTTATTTAGCGACAAAAAACAGTTTGCTTGCTTCTCTTTATTGAATGTCTCTCCTCTCTCGCTTCTTTAAATCGACTCCGCTTAACTTTCTTCAGGATCGCCCAGTGCCTATGGAGTTCCGCCACTGCCTGCCAGGTTGCGTTTTCGACTCCCGGCCAAGGCGGCCCTATTTCGATAGAGCAGGAATACAGAAGGACTCCAGTATCACCTTGATGATACACGCTAAAGGACTCCACGTGATCGGAATTAAATTAATCTGCAGCTCTCCACAATGGCGGCTCTTACAGTGCGTGTATTGCTTTGAGGCATTAAACTGAATTAGTCGAGAAAAAAATTTCTTCTTTATACCGATGCTTTCTAGTATAAAAGCTCCAGATGAAAACTTTATCGAAGAAAGCTAGCTTATTAACACGAGTTTACTGATATAACGAAAGGAATTGACAAAGATTAGTAAAAAAAATCCGTTTTTCGGACGAAATTTTAAATTTTACCAACGCAGCTCGCTGCTATACCGCTGAACTAACAATTGCGACTGCATTCGCCGTCACATGCAGTGCGTGATTGGTGGTTATTAGCTTATTTTAACATAACATTGCCGTTATACTGTTCGCATTACCTGGAACACGACTGGAACGACCTTCCCACCAACAACCCCAAATTATCAGGTCGCAGCCAGTATAAAACAGCCACCGAGAGCCATTATAATAACATATTAACCAAGAACCGGACTTCTCATTGAAATACGTGCCCACCGCTCACGTATTGTCCCTCCGGGACGTTTGACGTACGAATTAAAAGAAAATTCAAAAATACCGCTTGCCACCATCTGCACCTGAGCGGGTAGCGATTGACGAAGAAGTGGACGGATAAAGCAACGTGATACAAAAGATAATAAATTTCACTTCCGAAATTCTAGCATTGCTATAAAGTAAACAACTTGAAAAGGTTAAATTGCACGTTACAGGTAGGACAAAAAAAAAATGAGTCCGGGAACACGGGCTGAAAAGTATGAGAGGGGAGATTAAAAAAAAAAAGAATAACTCAGGGCCTTTCCAGTCTGTGAAGAAGGATGACCAGTGAAGCTGTGTATAAAGGCCTGTTAATGGCGAACTGCACCTCCACCGCGGGTCGGTCCGGCATTTCACTATCTTCGGGATCGGCGCACGTACGCGTGTAATTAGAAAGGATAAAAGTGGGTATAAATATATTACAGAAACAAAGAATTCAGAGCATTAGCTTTTGCTTTTCTGGCTACCGTGAGAGCACCTCTGCGTTTGGAGTGAAAGTAACCTTAAGAATACGACATGCATGGTGCCGTAATCAGTCCGAGTACACTAAATGGGTTTACAAACGGCATGTGGCTACATAGCTTTTCAACACTTGCGAACCGTGGTTAAGCCCGGAGGTTAACCACGTTGCCGTCGGCGTAGAGCTGTTATGTATAACTGCGCGTAAAATCAGAAGGAAAGTGTGTAAAGGTCATAGCTGTGCTTTTTTTTTTTTTTTTTTTTAGAGCAGCGCTTCGATGGGCACTATGAAACTTGACTCCAAAAAATTGCAGTGACGTTTCACTTCGTGAACGCGTGCGAAGTGCAAACGTATGGATGCTACAGCGCACACGACGCTATCGGCCTTCGGTGTGCCTAGACGCCCACACTGTCCGCATCGCAGATCGTATTAAAGACAGGGCTCGCGCGGCCGCGCCATAGGCAGCAGCCGCCGTAGTAGAAGACACCGTTGTGAGCATTCGCTTACTATAAAAATTGCCTAGAATGGTGTCAACGCGCACACTTCACACTCGATGACCGCAGACATTCGCTGTCAAAACGCTCGCGTGAGGAATCGCGGTAGCAGCCGCGAGCGATGTGACCTTCGTGCTGTCCATCGCTTCAGTGCAAACTGAGCGGTGAGAACACAGCGCAAGCAAAGCTACGAGTCGTCGGCCCACCTGGACTGTGTCCCCAAAGCAGATCGCTTCCAAGATAAAGCCAGCCTGACCGCCCACGGCCTAAGTACGACGCCCCCCCCCCCCCCCTGCCCAGGTGCCATGCGTGGGATGGAATACGGCGCGCTTCCTCCCCTTGCTCACGCGAGATCGAGCCGCCATTGCCGGCTCACCGTCGAACGCTTTCACTCGCACACACATCGTACAGCGCGCCATGTCATAACGAGACGAACCCAATACGTATGCATCGTAAAGTAAACCTGCAGCAACTGCCAGAGGAGGTCAACAGAGCGCACCTCTTCCTGCCTTCCTTCTCCGCGAAGCTTCGCCTCGTTTCTCCGTTCCCACTTCGCTCAACGTTACCTACACATTCCTCGTTACAGTGCCGCGAACTCAGCGCGCTCCTTCGTAGTTTCCCCGGCGCGCGATCCTCTTCACCTCCAGGCGCCTTCCTCCTTCGCTTGCTTCGCGGCTACAGACAGACACCGCCGATTTCACGAGCCGCTCAGTTACGCTTGCGCGTAGGTGTTACAGCGACGTTTCACTTGGTGAACGTGAGTTACGCGCAAACGCATGGACGCCGCGAACGTGCTCAGCGAGCACCGCGGCGTCGAAGCACAATCGGAAAGGGGGAGGACGCGGCAATTCTCTTCCCCATCCTCCAGGCGCCTTCCTCCTCCGGCGCTCGCTTCCCTAGCGGCGACAAACGCAATCCCGCCTATTTCACTGACGGGGCATCTACGCTTGCGCGTAGAAATACGACAGCGACACTTACTACTGCTTACGTGCGGAACTGCGAAAGCATTATACCGTTTGTAGACCTCGGGACCTCGTTTGTAGACCTCGTCGGGGAAGCGTGCTCTTCTCGCGCCCAGGAGGCCCGGCTTCGATTCGCACCCACACCGAAATTTAGACAGTTTTCTTTTGAAAGTCGCTAATTTACTTTGTTTGCAGGAATCTCCCTGAGAAGTCTGACATCAATGCGAGCATTTTTAACATATCCTTACTTTTTGCGCTGTCGGTCATTTTTGGTATAATCTTCCGGTCACGCCGATTATAGGACGGATTTTCGCGTAATTGGGCATATATAATGATTTCGCATTGAAATATTAACAGGCCAAGTGGGCGGAATCAGTAAGGAAATGCTCGGCGATGGCGCCAGCGTGCATGTGGACGAACCCGAGAGTCCAGGCTCTATAATGGAGTAAAAAGTTGAATTGTCAGTTCCAGGCAAAGTCGGAAGTTCTGTCAAAGAGACCTTTCTCCTTAATGGAGCGCAGGATTTTCCTAATCGGGTAGAATAGGCCATTAACCTGGCGCCAATATCGGCTCTTCTCGTCGGAGAAGAACGAAACCGCAGCGTCTTCTCACTAAGCTCCAGATGTAAGGGGAGTTCGACGTGACGCTGATTGAACGTGACTTGGGAGATCCCCTGTCGCGCCCAGGAACCGGCGTCCCGCGACTCACTTCTATTCTTGGAGCGCTGGCGTACACGTCATCGTCGAGGATTAAACCCGTCCCTCCACTCGCTTAGTTAATCCTGCACAGCAGGCCAACTGCAACAGCGCGATGCAATTCAGGTATATCGAACCTCATTGTGGCAAAAAGCTACGCGAGGAAGCTCTCCTTTTTTTTCCTCGGTATTTGTGGGGCCACGCGAGCTACGAGTGCTCGCGTGCCAGATCGCGATCGTAAACTTGAGTTAACAGAGAAGACGCAAAGTGCATGGAGGAGCACGCTGGCACGTTGCCAGAAAGAAAGAAAGAAACGCAGAAAAAAGAGATAGATAGATAGATAGATAGATAGATAGATAGATAGATAGATAGATAGATAGATAGATAGATAGATAGATAGATAGATAGATAGATAGATAGATAGATAGATAGATAGATAGATAGATAGATAGATAGATAGATAGATAGATAGGTTCGCATTATTATTATTACTTGGTTTGAAGACATATATACATTGACAGAGAGGTAAAAAAAAGAAGGAGCAGGTATGCAGGGGCACAACGTCTACCTGTGGATCGAAACATAGAAATTGAATATAGGAAGAATGAATGGAACGAGGAAAGATGATGACACTTCACAAAGTTTAATGTAAAAGAATTCACCGACGATTACGATATTCTCTAATGCGTAATTTGAACTAGTTCTGTACGTGTTTTCACTTCTCCATATATTGGCTTGCGCGGACAATCCGTCTTGTGCGGCACATTGCAAACGGAGCGAAGTGCGGCGCGAAGCCTCACTAATCGGGAGATCGCGAGAGGCAGCGCATGAGTGACGCGTCGGCACGATTGACAGCAGCCACCGCAGACAGACCTCCACTCATGCAGCGCTGTGTTTCCATATGTGATATCGGTCAACGCGCTCGCCGTATATCATCGGTGAACAGACTACGGTGCGCTACTCTGGCGCTATCTCGCAACGGTTGTCGCCGCAGAGCCCGTCTTGCGCGGTACTACACATTTGTTCTCACGCTATCGCCGTACCCTCCCCCTCCGCTTTCCTCCTCGCGCTCTCTTTGCTGCCGCCGTCTTTCTTATCTCGCAGCGCTCCGCGTTCGCTCATTCATCCTTCGCTGCGCTCGTTCGCTCAGTTACGCCAACGCTAAACGCAGGAACGAGCGCCTAAAAGCTGCGATCTAGAAGACGAGAAATGGAGCATGGCAGTTGGAAGCGAAAGAAAACATCGCCGCAAGTCGTACTAATTAGAAAGTAGGCTCAAAAATAAATGAAGGAGGCTCCGAAGTCTTGTCACTCGCAATCAAGGAGAACATACGCCACAAATAACAAGCCAAGAAAGAAGAAAAAAGAAAGAAAGAAAGAAAGAAAGAAAGAAAGAAACTGCAGCAGTGGTACTCTCGTTTCCGGCTCCCCAGTATATAGAGTGCAGAGCTTCGTTGGTTTTATATCTTCCGAAGAGTCGCTAATGCTAAAAAGAGACGATCTGGCTGTTACGCTCTCTGCGAATCCCAGAAAGACGATAAAATAGTAGAAGCGCTTGCGGGAAACTGGCTGTGGTCAGGGTCGTAAAGTCCGCTGGCTGCGCGTTGTACATAGCGTCAGCGTCGAGAGGGTTTATATAGTGTACGGGAGCCCAGAACTGGTGTAAGTACTATATCGAAGCGATGCACGACCGTGTCGGATGAGGGGGGGGGGGGGGGGGGGGGTGAGGAAGGAGATACGCGGATGGTCGATGCTCACTATCAATATCGTTAGCCGTGGCCTCTACCGAACAGGAAGTACTTTGAGGAGTTGGAAGCCTGATAACGAGAGCCCGATATTTATTGCTGAGGTCGAGGATCGGTTGCGCGCAGCTCGGCTAACGCTGCCGCCGA
This sequence comes from Dermacentor andersoni, assembly GCF_023375885.2. Taxonomy (NCBI): domain Eukaryota; kingdom Metazoa; phylum Arthropoda; class Arachnida; order Ixodida; family Ixodidae; genus Dermacentor; species Dermacentor andersoni. Next base: position 122,705,615 of record NC_092817.1, on the reverse strand, counting down.
TGGTATTTCGCTCTTTCACTTTTGTTCTAGATGCCGTATTATACTGCGACACTATATTCCGTTGGTAACTCCCAATGCGATGCCTATATCCACGCGCTATACGTGAATCGCCGGGGTGCGGAATGAATTTCAGGTACAGTTTGAAACGTCGTCGCAGTCAAGTCATTCATTGCCCGATAAACGTATCTAAGCTGAGACTCCTAGTAGACCTTATATAGACATTCTGTAGACGCTCGTGCTTCTCTACAAAGTTGTCTTTCTTTTTTTTTTTTTTTGTGCCCACTGTATGGAAATTTTGCAGACAACTGTTTATTAGAAGTGTAAGGCGACGGAGGAGTCCAACTTCAATTTTATGAACCTTGTACCGAGGTATACACCATATAAGGAAGGATCTATCCCGAGGTATAATTTACGAGTGGCTATGTATATTCGTACAACATACATAGAGTACATAAAACTTACAAAAAATTGTTTTATTCTGCAGACTTGATGAGGAAGTGCTTCAGACAAGTTGCTTATTTGTTGAAGAGGACTGCGCTGAATATTCGCTTCCACTTTGCTGTCGACCGTTTGGATAACAGGAGGAGGAGAGACAAAGAGAAGGAAAGACAGGGAGGTTAGCCAGTGTAAGTACCGGCTGGCTACCCTGTGCTGGGGAAAGGGGTAGAGGGAATAAAAGGAGAAAGAAGAAGAGGAGAAAAAAAAGAGAAATCGGAAAATTCACGCAGTAACGCGATAGTACGCGATACAACACTCAAAGGCGATCGCACAATTCGCATGTCCTTAAAAACTTCAGCAAAGCCCTTAAGGCCTTGAGTGCCGAAGCCCGTCTGGACCAGTGTCCTAGAGCTTTTTCCTCTGTAAAGGGGCGATTGTCCAGTTTTTCAAGCGCGGTCACGAGCACTGTTCTTGGCACTTTGTAGCTGGGACAGTCACAAGGGAGGTGCTCAATCGTCTCCTCGCAACCGCAGGTGTCGCAAGTAGGGCTGTCGGCCATTCCAATGCGGAATGAATAGGAGTTCGTGAATGCCACGCCGAGCCACAGGCGGCACAGAAGTGTTGCTTCCGCTCGTGGTAACCCTGGTGGTAGACGGAGTTGCAGACATGGATCCAATCTGTGGAGACGTGCGTTCCTGAAATCATTGGTGTTCCACAGATTCTGCGTAAGCTCGCGGGCGAGGGAGCGAAGACTTGTGGCTGCGTCTGTTCGTGACAGTGGTATTGGTATAACGTGGGCACCATCGTGGGCCGATCGGGCGGCATCATCCGCACTGTGATTGCCCGAAATTTCGCAGTGACCCGGTATCCACTGGTAGATGATGTTGTGCCCCTTGTTGATAGCGTGATGGTGGAGTAGTCGGATGTCTGCCACTAGTTGCATATTTGGTCCGTGGTTGAAAGGGGACATCAGACACTGGAGAGCTGCCTTCGAGTCACATAAGAGCGACCATGACTGTGACGATTTGTGACAAATAAACTCTAGAGCAGCACGGATAGCTGCGAGTTCTGCAGCCGTCGATGATGTAATGTGAGACGTCTTGAACTTGAGGGTGACAGACTCTGCGGGAATTACCACTGCTCCAGCTGAACTATTAGAGGAGACAGAACCATCCGTGTAAACGTGGATGCGTTCTTTGTGTTTGTCATGTAGGAATGAAAGCACGGTTTGTTTGAGGGCGAAAGATGACATCTCCGTTTTCTTTTTGATACCGGGAATAACAAGAAGAGCCTGGAGTGGATGGAGGCACCACAGCGGTAGAGGTGGTTGTGCTGCAGGCGTGAAGTTTGATGGTAAAGTTCCGTGGTTAGCGGCAATAATCCTGCTAAACGCTGAAAGAGGTCGAGCGGCAGGAAGGGAGGCGAGATGATGCGATGGAAGTCGCGCGAAGTGCCTGATATGCATCCTTAAAGCGTCCACTTGAAGATACGTATCGATAGGGTGGTCATGTGCGATGGCTATTGTTGCTGCCGTGGATGCACATCTGGGAAGTGCAAGGCAAATTCGTAGAGCTTGAGCTTGTACAGACTGGAGGGCACGGAGGTTGGTCTTACTGGTGCCACCCAGTACAGGTAAGCTATAGCACAGGAGACCGAGGAACAGTGCGTTATAGAGTTGGAGCATCGCACTCACAGACGCACCCCACGACTTCCCCGCAAGAAATCTGAGCACGTGGGTTATCGTGAGTAATTTTCTTTTTAGGTATGAGATATGTGGACTCCAGGAGAGGTGTCGATCTATTATCACCCCTAGAAAGCGGTGCGTCTTCTCGTAGGCAATCGGATGTCCATTAATTCTGACAACGTAAGGTTTCATTGCTTTGCGCGTGAAAGCGACCATAGAGCACTTCTCGGAGGACACCTCCGGGCCTCGCGCTCGAAGATAACCTGATGTTAGTGTGGCCGCTTTTTGAAGTCTGGCGCGCACCTGGGGACGCGTCGCTCCTGATGACCAAATGCATATATCGTCTGCATAGATTGACACACGGACGGATTGCGGAAGGGTGTGAACCAGGTCTATGAGCACGAGGTTAAATAGAGTGGGTCTCAGGACTCCGCCTTGTGGTGCGCCACGGTAGGTGTTGTGTTGTGATGACGCAGAATCCTCTGTTTGCACAAAGAATGACCTGTCCTTCAAAAAGCTGAATATCCACCGAAAAACAAGGCCGCCTAGGCCGACATTGCCCAAAGCGTCCAGGATGGCTCGATGGGTTACGTTATCATAAGCGCCTTTAACATCCAGGAACATTGCCGCTGACAGCCTCCTTAGGCTTTTTTCGTGCTGAACAGACGAGACAAGGTCGATGACGTTGTCTACAGAAGAGCGTTCGCGTCGAAAGCCTGCCATAGCGTCGGGGTATAACCTGTAGTGTTCTAGATACCACTCTAGACGCGTCAGCACCATCCTCTCCATCACCTTTCCTAGACAACTGGCCAGAGCAATGGGACGATAAGATGTCACGTCTAGGGGTGATTTACCTGGTTTGAGCAGAGGCACAAGGCGGCTGGACTTCCATGCAGCAGGAACCACTCCTTCACGCCAAGAATTATTGTACATGCCTAAAAGAGCATGCCGAGCTGTTTGACCGAGGTGTCCGAGAGCTGCGTATGTCACCCCGTGAGGCCCAGGCGATGAGGAACGTCTGCACGCTGCCAACGCCGCCTGCAATTCCTCGATGGAAAACGGATTGTCCATACGAGAATCCAGTGAGATTGGAACATCACGGGGATCACGTGTAACGAACGATGGCGGTAGACCAGCAACCTTGAGACAGAAGTCGTCCGCTACGTCGATCTCTCTGCGACCTTGGTAGAGAGCCAGGCATTTGAAGGGGTGGCGTTGTTGCGGTGATGTTCGAAGACCACGCACCGTTCTCCATATATGTGACAGGGGTTTATGCGGATCAAGGGAATCGCAGAAGGTTTTCCACCTTAGAGACTGCAGGGAGTTGATCCGACGCTGGATCTTCTTCTGTATTCGTCTCGCCTCCCTTAGGTCGTAGATGGACTTGGTGCGCCTGTACCTTCGTTCCGCGCGACGGCGGATTGCTCGAAGCCGCTCCAATTCTGCTTCGAATTCCGAAAACTTAGGAATAGGCCTAAAAGCTCTTGTGGCTTCTTGAGCAGCGGCGTTAATTAGCTTTTCGATGTTGCCAGGTAGACAGTCCTGGATCTCTTGGCAATTCTTCTCCATGAGCAACGTGTATTGAGGCCAGTCAATGTGACGAAGAACTGTGGTAAACTGTGTCTTGCGTATGCCGTCGATTTTAACATATGTTGCGACGTGGTCACTACCATGCGTTTCGTTGTCCGTAAACCATTTCACACTGGCACTGAGGCATCTTGAAACAAAAGTCAAGTCCAGGCAGCTGCTGTATGTCAATCCCCGCAGAAAAGTAGGACTGCCATCATTTAGGCATCAGAGCTCATGGTCCGACGCGAAGGATAGTAGACGTCTTCCTCGGCAATCCATCTTTAAGCTTCCCCATAGCGGATGATGCGCATTGAAGTCGCCGGTAATAATCCATGGTCCAGGTGTCGCTGTTAAAATTGCACTTAGTCTCGCGTTGTCAAATCGACTCGAAGGTGAAATTGAATAACAGGCTTTGGCTTGTAACTATCGAGAAGCTCGCCGCTTGCACTAATCGTGTCTTCCGAAAAAATTCGCGCCAGTAGAGCTCGCTGAAATTTGTATTATATACGTACTTTTTTTTCTGTACCTGCTGTGGATGTATGTCATAACTTCATGACGTCACGTGCCGTGCAGCTTGTCTATGGTATTTCTAACGACGAGCAAAAATAGTAGTAATAAAATTTTGTACATCACTGCTAACCGCGCCACTCAGCTACATTTAGATATTTACTGAAAGAAACGAAATGAAAATGCGCTGGTAATATTTGCAAACAGGTGGTCCGGTCTTTAGATCTTCGTATGTGCGTCAATATAGATATGGAAAACATCTGTAGACGGGTCGTTTGCAGCGCCCAAGAATTGCAGCGCCCTCTGCTGAACTGTGCTTATGCGGCGTGTCTGAACAGCTTTTCTTTTTTTTTTCGTGTATAGGCACACACTGTACTAATGGGGCGAGTTTTTGAGAACCTTGAATAACGTTCAGTAAAGTTAATTGAAGCCCGTTTTCTTATATCAAAAATATAACGTTAGCGCCCCATGGAATCGCGAGATCGATCAGCGGATATCGCTTTTCCCACGTTCGGCTGAAGGCCTGACTTGATTGATGACGGCATTTAACTTTCTAAAGTACAGCGGGAGTCACCAGAGGCACGCACACTCGAAGGCTCAGGATAACTTTTACCAAAGAAGAGCCGTATCTTATAAAGATTATTATTATTATTATTATTATTATTATTATTATTATTATTATTATTATTATTATTATTATTCTTTCGCTTCGCCATTCAATATTTACTATACCCTGACGGCGCACCGGTGTTATTACCGGTATCGCTTATAGGGCGCGGCAGGTGAAAAGAAATCGATGAAGTCGCAGAAAATGAATATATGCAAAAAATGAAATAAGACTCCAGTGTTTTTTTCTTAATTATTACCGAAAACTGGGTAGGCACACCTTGAATTCCGGCCTGCTAGAAGCGTGGCCAGTGCTTACGGGAACTGAACCCGGGACCTCGCCCTCACCAGCACAACGCCATGGCCATGCACTCTGTTTGCCAGTGCGTAAAAGCGATTGCTCAAAATTGAAAAAAAAAGGGAAGACATAGAAAGGTGCCGGGACGTCTAAACTCTTGCATTACCCAGCCGCTGAGCGGTTATTCGCTCGCATCCGTCAAAAGGTCGTTTGCGCTTAAATTAGGTAGTAATCTGCATCCGTATCTTGCGCGTAAGTATGTTTTGCGTGTCGTGGATGGGATCTCGAGGCGTGATTGAAATTCAAATTCAGAAGTGGCTTGAAAGAAAACAGACGCGTTCGCAGAGAACAAGCTAAAATACTTTACTCGAAGATAATGTTGCTGGCTCAAAAAAAAAAAAAAAAAGAACAGGTTCAGGGTGTAACGTGTATGTATAGCGCATATAAGCGTGCGAAAAAATACGTTCATTAGTTTATTCAATGTGCTGCGCTTGCCTTTACTCGTTTTCTTTCTCTTTCTTTCTGTTTTCATAGCCTATAGCCATCTATTTTCCCGCACTTTATATACTTCGCTTGTGCTTCGTGTTTTTGTGCGACAAGTTTCCTTCGCAGTGTAGTATTTATTGCACAGCATACGGACGAAGCATAAAGAAGAAGCAGTGCCCACGGTTCCCGCGGCACCGTCTCAAATTGATCTCGCTGTCATCATAAGCACAAACAGGGACACGGCGATGGGCGCGTCTGGGGAATGTTTTCATCATCGTCATTACTCCTTCGTCTCGGAAACACCGACGTGCTTTCGGAGGCAAAAGATGGACTGCTGTATGTACCGACGCCGAGCATAAGCGAAAGCCTATTCGTTTACTTATTTCTTCTCTTTTTTTTACGTATATACGTTTGGTTTGTTCTTTTCTTGCGATTCCTCTGCTTTGGACGTCTGCTCGAAACATGGCGTGTAGAGGAGCAATTTGATTTCGTTTCGGGGAGTGCGGACGCGAAGACGTGCGTCTATGTGAGCAGGGTTGTCTGCTCTGGATTATGTCGTTGCTTTTATAGGCCTGCCATGCGCCTAAGATAGAATTTCGTTTCTTCCAGACTGACAAAAAAAGATACGTCGCAAAAGGGAAGAACAAGATCACTTCTGCTGAGAACATCCATGCTGGGAGCTGTTCTGTTGCAAACGAATGCTCGCAACTGTCTCCTTCGGCAGAGTAATCAAATATTCGCAAACTATAGAGCTTCTGTGCTCTGATTCGCACTCAGTCACAAGAGAGCGGAACAAAGCTGAAGTGTGAGTTGCGCTTTTTCGTAATGAGATTAGACGGATGCTGAACCATAATAAGGCGCGCACGTTGCCCGTCTTTATTATAGAGCGCCGTTCGCTTTGATCCGAGTTGGTAAAGACGGGAGTCCTATGTTTCCATAAACATAATAAAAAAAGACGTTTCGTTGAAATAGCTTCTGGGCAAGCGTTTCGTTTCGGGTTCGCAAAATTACAAAAAATAAAGTTGGGGAGAACAATGCCAAGGTGAAACAAAAAAAAGAGAGAGAGAGAGAAAGAGAGGAGTGTGTGTGTGTGTGTGTGTGTGTGTGTGTGTGTGTGTGTGTGTGTGTGTGTGTGTGTGTGTGTGTGTGTGTGTGTGTGTGTGTGTGTGTGTGTGTGTGTGTGTGTGTGTGTGTGTGTGTGTGTGTAGAGTACGCAGCAAGAAATCAAATGATAGCGGCATATTAAAGAATGAATACCTGCAGAAAGCAAACTATGGCTTTGTACAAAATGCCCCTTCCGATCGCAGTGCGAGGCCTGATCTCGTGAGATACGATTTCTTCAATCTGTATCAATTTAAAACGCGAAGTGCTTGACATTCGATTTCGTAGTGCGGGTGACCTTACTGTCAATTCAAAGCTGTGCTCATCAATTAAACAGAAGATTAATCCGTGGGTGTAAAACACGGTACAAAATTCAGCCTTTAGTTCAGCGTGGTAGTAGCTGATATATATATATATATATATATATATATATATATATATATATATATATATATATATATATATATATATATATATATACATGACGCCTTGTCATGGGTTTGAAGTTGCTTGGAAGCGTGGGACTAGCAGATATATATATACATATATATATATATATATATATATATATATATATATATATATATATATATATATATATATATATATATATATATATATATATATATATATATATATATATATATATATATATATATATATATATATATATATATTGTGGCAGGAGCTATCTTGCGGTGACGTGCGACGGGGTAAAGTGAATATGCACATTCAGGGTTACTTAAGAGAGAGAGAGAGAGAGAGAAAGCAAGGAGAGTAAATATAGGGGGTCAGTCAGACGAGCATCGTGTTTGCTAAAGGAATGGGGTAATAGACGCCGAGAGAATTAACACTTCACGCACACAGTAGAAGCCACAGCATGACTGCAATCGGTCACCCAGGCCGGTATTCTTCAAAAAAAATTGCAACCGCGTACGAGCACCTTTCTGCGCCAACAATGGATGTGGCCAGGGTACAAAAAACTTTCGCTTTAGGCTTTAGAGTCCAGTCAGCTTAGTGCGCTCTGTAAAGAGATCCGTCGGACGTCTGTATCAAGGGGACTCGCACAACAGGTGTTCGATAGTTCCTTCAAACCCGCAAGTGTCGCACGCTGGTGTAACCGCCATGCCAAGACGGTAAGAATAAGCGTTCGAAAATTCCGCACCCAGCCAGGTAAGTTTTGCTGACAGGAAGGGCATGTTCCGTCGTTCAAAGTTGGTAGTGTACTTCGAATTTAATGTGGAGTCCGTAAGAAACCGTGACACAATTGGAGCAAATAGATTCATTCATGTCTGTAAACTACGTCAGTGCGCGCACCCTATCGCTTCGTCTTCGAAAAGCGATATGCATTGGCATTCTTTCGAGTTATCGTAGCCTGCGTTTACGGAGAAGCATGGTAAGAAACACACACGCGCACGCACGCACGCACACACACACACACACACACACACACACACACACACACACACACACACACACGAGTGCGCGAGCGCAAGGCGCTTCTTTCATTGCTTTCTCTCTTTTTTAATTGTCTGTTGTAGGTATTCTTCCTGGCAATCTAATTCGTTTGAATAACTCTTGGTGCCTGAGCGCTTTGCGTAGCAGAGTTGTCAGATCAGTTGCATACGATGATGCGATGAAATCTCGTGCCCGTTAATACAACAAATATACGTGAAATAGAGAAGGCGGAGTAGAAAAAAGCTGTCCACAACTTTTTCGTTATATACCAGCAGTTAACCCCACTTTCGTGGGCGCAAATGCGAATCACGCGCATTGCAGGGAGCAAACTGTCAAAGCCACTCTCCTATAAAGAAACTAAAGCCGCATTCTGCTACACGGTCTTAGTCCCAGGCATCCCGTAGAAGTCTGTCCTCTTGGCACGCAAGAAGTGAACATGCAAAACGGTGGCGCGTGCAGGCATCTGCGCCTGACAGCATGCCTCGACGCTGTCGCCCGTTAGAGCGGAAACACCTCCACCCCTCCCCTCCCCCCACCGGGCCCGAAAGAAAGCAGTCACGACGAGGACACATAGTTCGAGTATCGTTTCCGTTCTGGTAGATGGTTATTATTGCTGTTCTTTTACGCCATAACACTCTACGGTGTGCGCACGCGAGCCGAAAGTAGTCTCGGAGGCGCGATACGCCGGCATGGCCCGCTTTTGCAGTGCAATGAAACAAAAACAAAAACAAAAAAAAACGAGGCGCAGGAGGCGTTTTTCGGGCGGAGAAAGAAACCTCTGCGGGGGTCCCCTGCAAGAGAACGCGTTCTCGGCCGAATGATTGCGCACGCGAGGGCAAATGGTTCTCGCTGTTGCAAGTTGGTCGGTCGGTTTCGGTGGAAGGGCGCACGCTCCAGGGAGTCACCGAATGCTATATAAAAACGGTTAAGGAGCGTGGAAAAAAGACGCGGACAAGGACAGTCGTTCCTTGTTTCTCTCTCTTTTCATTTTTTGCCAAAATTGCTGTTCTCGGTCGTTTACCGCGCGTGTACGTAACGCCCTGCACGAATTCGAAAGGGAACATTTATTCTGTCTTCTAAGAGCGATTTCTTCAAACGTAGAAGTCGGAACCTTAATCGCTGCTGTTTGCCATGTAGTTCCCATGTTTAGGAATCAATCTAATATAATTATATATCTGCATGTATTGTTGCGCAGCAACAAGTTAAATTGCAGGGTTTAACCCCAGTTATGGTGGTCCCTTTGTTATTGACGCACCGTGTACGGGCTATACCCTTATCCTGTCGAGTAAATGCAGTGTCAGTGACTACTTCTTTTTATTCTTTGGACTTCTCTGTTTTGTTTTGTTTTGTTTTGTTTGTTGAACATCAGTGCTCCGTATTCTTGAGTAATGCACTAGTTGGGCCGGGAAATGAACCACAAAACACTCGAAATCACTTCGGCAGTGCTAATATTTGTTGTCTGGCTGTTGCTGACGTTCGGCCGAATTCACACAGCTTTTCGTTTGTAAGCGGATTGGCTGGCCACCTTCGCTTATGATATGTTCAACATCACGATTGGCTGTGATCTGCTCTTACGAACGAGTCTAGCGTAAGAACATCTTTTTTTTTTGTGTGTGTGTGTGAATACAGGAAGTCGTTGCTCGCAACTGTGAACGTAAGGCTGATGGAGCTCTGCTGCGCTTCCTCTTGAAGTCGACCGGTCTCTGCGATTGCCTGTGGCCCTGTTCCTCACGCACTTCGCGCAATAACTCGATGATTTAAGGGCGAGGCTCCAAAGTGCTTCTTGCCGCATGTTTAAATAAATTATATCCCTCGTAGAGGGCGACGTTTGGTTGTTCTTTGATCATACGCAGAGGAGGTAGCTGTGGGGCCCGATTACGGACGACCTATAACGCGGAGGCCGGGCGGACGCTCGCAGCGGCACAGTTCTCGAGAGTTTTGCTGCTACGGTAAAGCATGAAAGCATGAAAAACAAAAAGGCAAGTTAACACGGTCCGTTCCACAGATCACTTTGTTGTCGAACATATACAATATCTGAAGGCAATGGCACGCCATTAAGGAAAGTAAAGACGAACACACAATCAAACTTCCATTCAGTCACTCACTGGTACCCCCAAAAAAAAAAAAATTCGCTCACAACAGATAGATGCAAACTTTGTGGCACTAGAGAGTCACGCTACAACACATGCTATGGGAATGACAGGAGCTAATGCAGGACAATGCGCACGAAGACTCCAGCCTTCTCGCGCGATGGGAAGCCGCGCTGCTCAACTCGAACCTGGAAGACCAACTCTGGACAGTCCAGCGGGTCAAGGAAGCCGCCGAGAGGCAAGAACTCTTGGCCGTAACCTCGGCGGGTGCCCCAGCCCACTAACTCGCCGGACGCGAATCGTTCTGATTCGAAATAACGTTTTCTCGTTCACTCACTCCACCAATCATCATTCTTCATTCAAACACGAAGCTAACGCTTCCAAGAAGCCGGCGGCATAGTGGATCTGTTGCCAACGTTTCCATTTCCCGGTGATCCATCGACGCATCAATCAATGAAACTCTTTATGCCACGGTGGGTGAGGCTGAGAACTCGATTCACTTTCCGGCGCGTCGGGGCACACGGAGCTGAAGTGCAGGCCCGAATGTGTGGTCCATACGCGTCTGAGAAATGACGCACGCGACAGGTTTCGGGCGCGTGCGCGGCTTAATGAGCGCCTTGGGCGGAAACAGATCGCAAGCGCGGACAAAGTGCGGCGACAAGCGCGAACACTCAAACTTAGATAAGTGCGAACCGGAGGATAAAGAATACAGCGGCAAACACTTGCGTGTGAGTGAAAGACAGAAAAGAAGAAAAAAGAAAAAGAGTGAATGTAAGTGAAGGACGTGGAATGGAAGGTCGAGCGGAGCGAACCCCCCCCTTGTAGCGTGCGCACGTCAATGCCACGCGCGTCAGGCGTAGAGCGCAGGAAACTAGCGCGCTGCTACAATAGATACGAGCCCGCACGCAGCAAGCAGCCCGCGCGCGACAGCGCCGTCATGTCGATATGTTACACATTGCGCGGTGAATAAGAAAATGTCGAAGGCATAGTCGACGTGTCCCTGATGACAAGCCCGTAATACCGGCTTTCTCTTTCGTTGTACTATATAGTTCCTTGCGCTTCCATTTTTTTTTTTTGTTGTTGTTGCATGCGTGATTTTAAAGCGAAGCCTTCTTTCCTTCTTCCCCTGGGTTTGGCGCCGTCTCGTCTTTTTCTCGCTTAATAAATTTGTGGTTATATAGTGACAGACTACTGTACCATTGGGTACATGTCCGAAGAGACAACTTGCTGCTGGCCGGCTTTCTGGCCAAGCAGACAACTTGGGTCACTGGGTATTGTGCAAGTTGGAGTGTGCCGCTGGGAATGTGTCCGAGGAGAAAACTTCGGCACTGGGGTATGTGCAACGGGGCAGGCGCACCTCATTCTTGGCCTCATTTAGGCACGCACACAAACACACACACATACATACATACATACATACATACATACATACATACATACATACATACATACATACATACATACATACATACTGTATATATATATATATATATATATATATATATATATATATATATATATATATATATATATATATAATGAGTGCATTACCATAGTAACTATAGTAAAAGTTGCGACGACTTTCCCATTTACTTGTGCATATGATGACAAGTCGAGTAACTCCCCTATACCTCGGTTATGAAATGAGATTTCGTCTTTGAAGGAATGCAGTTCAGCTTTCGTCACCACTTCCTGCCTGCCAAGTTTAACCCTTTAAAAATGTGCTCGCTATTCGATTCCATATTTCAAGCAAGTTTTTTTCTTGATTCGAACACATTTTTAATCTTCTCACAAATTTTAACATTCCCCTCCTTTTTCCCGCTCTTAGCTGTTCCTATTCAGGAAACCGCATTCTGGCCACGTCCGTTAGATCTTGGAAACGGAGTCTGAACTGCGTCTGGTTCAACCGCCAACGCCCACAGTTTCTTTATTTTTTTTTTACTTTTTTTCTATTCACAGTTCTTTTATGGAAGGCCGAACGTGCCGTGACGCGTTCGATTTGGCTGACTATAAGGCACGTCTAACTCCTCGAGTCATTTTTCACGCGACGTACACGTTTCGACACCTTCCTGTTGTTCCTAATCGCTTTTCACCGGAACGAAATCGTCGAACGGTGACCTACCTTGAGAATACTGTTTTATGATGTTTTCACTCAAAACTATGGCACATTAAGCGAGGCGTGGTCAGGAGAATATAGACCAAGTGAGCGAAGGCTCCAGTTTTCGGTAGGCAAACGATAACCCTAGCGACGATAGCGTGCATTGAATGTGAGAAATTATTTCCCCCCTTTCCTTATTTCATTCTTATTTTATTTTCATCCAACAACTCTTAAAAGAATAGTTACTGCACTGCTATGCCATGCAGACTCGACTGAGTTGATTGATGAAGCTTAACGACCCAAAATTTAGGCGCACACAGTCCTTGCTCAGTTGACTTAAAAAAAAAAAAAAAACAGTGTATAATAGTGAACCGTGTACCTCGGCCAGTTCTCCCTTGCGCGCCAGAACACAACCGCGGGTGTAGTTGCGTTTTCACGTGTGCCACTGACGACTTCTCTCGAATAATGCGGCGACACGATAGCGATCGTTAACCGCCCTGCACACGTATCAATGGTAATCACGCGTCTTGGACCAGTGTACGCTTGACCGCACGCTTATAAAGTTCATCGTTAAGATTCTTATTTTTATTATTGTACTTGTTTTTGCTTGTTTTTTCGCACGCTGGTTTTTCGCACGTTTGCTTTTAATGCTTAAGAACTGTTGTTGCTTTCATGTGGCATCGGATTCTTCTTTTCACATAGAATGAATACACGCTAAATATAAAAAGAACAAGGCTCAAATTAGCGAAACGTAAGTGCCGAGAATGAAAGAGCCAATGTTGGAGCCAGGTGACGTAAATGCACTATAGGACAGCTATACCAACAGCGCTGACACGAACCACACTGGAACGTCCAGTCAGCTCACAGATTCGTTCGCCACTAAGTCATTCGCCGCTCGCTTCAATTTGTCCGGCAATTCTGGATAACTCGTCTCGCTGACGTATGATTCGGACGCACGACTCGCAACGCAGACTTAAAGAACTTCACTACAGCGGAATCGCCACGTACGCGTCTCAACGCGCGTAACCGAGCTTCCTATTACAACGATGACTCCAGCGTTATTCGCCGCGTCTTCTGAGTCAACCGGCGGGGCACACGAGGGGAGTTCCTCGAAAGAGAGCAACAACATCGCGGAATGACGGGGAAGGAGATCGCATCGCTCGCTATGCTTTTCCGGCCACATTCCGATCCGGTCAGTCGATGGGGCGGGGGGAGGGGGGGGTGGCACCGCGCGACGGCGCGACGGGGCGCTCGGCTGCTTTTCGGGGCGCCTCCTTGCACGCCGCCGAGCAGCAAGAAGTCGGATGCCGCGAGGCGGCCGGACTCGTCCGACGAGCGCGGGTCTGCGGCGAGCTCGCCCCCGGGCGACACGCCCCTCGTCGTCACCCGCAATGGGACCTCTCGAAGCGAGCCCTGTAGCTGCAGTCCTGCCCCCTCCGGCGTTCTTCCTCGAGCATAGGACGCCCCGAGAGGGGAACCCTCGTTCGCTGGTGTAGACGACGTTGTCGAGGAAAGCGTGCGAGAGAGACGCGAACAAGCGCGAAGAAGAAACCGAAGCGACCGAGCGAGGAAAGGGAACAGAAGTAAGCTCGAGCTAGGATATTCCGCGTCAGGCCCCAAGACAGCTAGAGGAGATAGTGCTTCAAGCCGGATATTAATGCGAAGCTTCCCTTTTTCTTTTTTTTGCGAACTCTTCTAGACTTCCCTGGCTGTGGTTGCTGTCTTGGTGAATATATTTGTGGATGGATATACATAAAAAGTCCGTACGAAGGTACCTTCTAGGTGGCTCATATAAATCTTGTGCATTGACCACCGGCGGTGTGTCCAGCTCTCGTCTGCATTAAAAGAAAAAAAAAAGGAAAAAAATACCTTCCTGCATAGAACCTGCACGAATAATGTCGGCTCACAGGCATCTCTAAAAGCACACCGATTTGTTACTGGAACAGTGAATTATATTTCACGGATTCTCTTATTTACTTTCTTTGATTTAGTCGCTCAGTACGTGCCACTGGGTTCTTGGCCGCTCTTAGAGAATGGATACGTCTCACTACGGACACAAGAGCTAGAGAATCCCTGAAAATCCCCGAATGTTGCGTGATACATGTTGCGTGTCGTACTTTTCTGTGCACAGACTTGCCATTACTAAATTTTACGCATCACCATTAGCTGCAATTAAATTATTTATTGCTTTTCGTAAGTCCCACTTCGCATAGATTCCTACGCATGCGTTGCGTCTGCAAGAGCTGCTTTTATTACCGACCGATATGTTGAGAACGTGAATATAACCCCAACCCCCCCCCTCATCCCCTCCCCCCCTTTTTTGTTGTTGTCGTTATTGCTACACCCCAACAACTGAAATTTGTGTGAGTTTGTAAGAATTCATACTTGATTTAAAGCGCAAAGAAAACTGGTTATATACGCCAGTTGGATGCCGAAGGCAGTATCTACGTCTACGTCAAGAAATGAACATTGATTGTCGTTGCCGTTCAATAACTGCGACAGCTTGAGAAGCTTGGCTAATGAGGAGCCCGCTGTTCCAAAACTGTATCTAAGAAAGCACTCAGCAGTCTCCTCACGTATACCGTGTATAACAACTGCCTTTTTGTGCGTATATGCAGAGTTGAAGGCGCAACATTGTGCTGTGTACGTTGGCATCATGACGTTACATCCTGCATTTTCACTTCAAATCCCGGTACTCGAAACGTAAGGGTCGTGGTTACATTTTTCGTCGCCCTTGACGACACCAACGGTCTATATCAAATTTGTCTGAAATTTAAATTTCACGAATTCTGGCGACAAGAATATGATTACACCACGTCCATAGAGTTCTGCACGCGTACGTCTCCATATCCGGGATCAATACTTTACCTAATGGCTTCCGAGTTCATCTTGAAAAGGACTGAAGGCAATTTGCACTACAATTTTTCACCGTTGTCTCGCATGTAAATATCAGTATCAGGTTCAGTGGCACTTCTGTTTTCGATTCTTAGCTCGACTATTTCAATCCCTTTCCTGTCTGTGCATCTTTCCTTGAAAAGTATTGTTTCAGTGGCCACGTGAACGCTGACAAAAATGTCTTGTCTTTCCAATGAAGAGCCCCTCTCTCTCTCATTCACAGCACAAGGAGTCGCGCGATGTGAGCTAAGCAGGACAAAAAGTGGGAGGGTGGAAGCGGGTCAGAGTTATGCGCGGTGTTCTAGATGCAACGAGAGGAGGAAATGGATGCAGGCACGGAGAAAGCTCGGTTGCCGTTGCAACATACACGCGCGCGCGCACACACACACACATTCAAACACGCCGTTCCGTGCTGTGGGGGAGCGTCGTCGTGCTAGAGGGAATCGATACGGAAAAGACGTAAGTCGCGAGTAAGACGGCGACACCCGAAAGGTATATGCGAGAGCCGAGTTACAGTGCGTACGAGAAGGAACGGAGAAAGAAAACACTGACTGGCGGAGCAGGCGCCGCTTGCATGAGCCGCGTTCCGCGCGGTGAGCGAGTGCTCACTGGTGTGCGGCAACTTGTGCAAGAGAGCGAGTTTGGCGCCAACGCGACGATGAAAGGAAAAAAAAAAGAAATAAAGGAGGAAACCTTACTAAACGTGGTACGCGCCTGCGGCCGTTACCATCTTGCTTCTTCTCCTTCCCCTCGAGGCATATCTACAGCGTGTGCGCGCGAAACCACGCCCCGAGGTTGCGAGACCACGTCGCGCGTTCGGTATTACCACATGCTATAGCCAGTGCAGTGTATACTCTGGTGTATGTGTAACGCGTGTGTGTGTGTGTGCGCGTCGCCTGTGTTATGCTGTTCTGTTCGAAGCAGCTCTGCGGCTGCAAGTGTGCATTCGCGTAACTACGTCCGCGCACGCTCTGGATGTGACACTGAAGACCGCCTTGAGGAGGAAAGGCGTCGGCGCTGCGGTTTCGACGCATGCACGGCGAGTCCGTGTTTAGTTAGCGACCAGGAATGCGCGTGTGAGTGCAACGTGGGGACGACAGACAGGCAGCGAATGGGGGCGACCGTTTTAGTTACGCTCAGTTTATTTAAGCGCAGAGAGAGAGAGAGAGAGAGAAGTCGCCCTACGCGGCGTGCGAGGGCCAAGCGGTGCCGAAGCAAGTCGTGCGTGGCTTTGAAGTCGTGCAGTGCGTAGGAAGGCGTGGAAGGCAAACGATGCGAACAGCCTGCAGATAAGGAGGCCTGCAACGTTCGAGGTGAACGAAAAAAAAAGATAGCGAGAAGACAGAGAAAGAGGGGGAGAACGAGCGATAAATTTAGCATCGCGATACTGAGATACTTAGACAGAAGGAATGCGCATTTTGTTGTATATCTGAAGTGTAACCACGTCATTCTTTCACGTTTTCTTCAAGCACACTATAGTTGTACAGCTGCGCAGAGAAGTCTCCCCGAGGTCGGTTTTTATTGCGAACAGAATTCACAAAATGGCGGAAGGGGAGCCGATGTTGTTCTTTCGTTTGCTTGATTCATCCGAATTTTCATCCGGGCTCTCAATCTCTCTAGCCAGGTGGACGAAGATATTGAAAACTGTAACGCACACACAAAAAAAGATAAATAATAAAAATTCTATATTCGGAACTTCCAAATGCTGCAGCGAAAGCGGTTATAGTTATTCTCTAAACGACATTTATTGGATCGTCCCAAGCTTACACAGCTGACTTATAAGTTCTTGTCTAAAATATAGAGCCACTTTGCATCTATGGCCTTTGGAAGACTGACGATAAGAGATAATTATTGCATTTGCCCCCCCCCCCCCCCCTTATACCCCCTCTTCAGGTCGAGCGCTCATTCGCGAGCTTGTTTTAATTCTGGGATTGCATTTATTTAAGTTAATTACCCCTTCCAAGGCCTTTCGTAAACGAAATCTGAGAACATACACACCTGTACGTTCTGCTGCCATCGATCGATATAATTCATTGAAACCGGTCCTGCCACGTTTCTGCGCTCGGCATATCCGTAGTAAGAGACATCTCAGTTGAATCTGGAGCTTAAAGCTATCTCTGAAACAAATACAAAACAAAACAAAAACGGATGGCCCGCAATTATTAACTTCAAAACGTGAATTTCTCTCTCTCTCTCTTCTTTTTTTTTTTTTTTTGCTGCCGCCGAAATTGCACTGGAACGTCAAACGCGATTGGCACTCGTCCGAAGCGAACCTCGTTGCGATGAGTTAAATGTTACGGTAGCAAACCGGAGACTGATATCTGGTTAACCTCCCTGCCTTTCCTCTCTCTCTCTCTCTCTCTTTCTCTCTCGTATAAGTTTACAGGGGACCGTGCGCGAGAGTTTCGCTATGGCAGCCGCCCTAACAAATGTCTGCGAAGCGGTCCGACGGAACGACCGAGTGGAGCCGCATGCATCGTCTCGAAGGTAAAGCCTGAAATACGCTAACGACTACCCGAGAAGACTTTTGTGACAGATCGGCTGCCAGAAGAGAAGCCTTTGTTTTATTAGGTACACCGACCAAATACATGCAACGGGTCGTATATATATATATATATATATATATATATATATATATATATATATATATATATATATATATATATATATATATATATATAGCCACTAGACCTTAACGGGCGCCATCCCGCGAGCCGTCGATGTTGCAGCTTCGACGCGAAGGCGAGGGCCGCCGAAATGGGAGGAAGAGGGGGAAACCCCTGTCATAACAGTTCGCGCAGGCCAGCCGGGCGTTCGGCTGCCCAGATTAGGCTGTGCGGTCCGACCCAGGCGGCGGCCGATCACGCGCTCGCGCGCCATACGATAGCGGCGCCTGTCCGGATACAACGAAGCCAAGTCGCGGATACTTCTCTCTCCGCAGTGAGAAAGAGAAAAGGGAGGAGAAGGGGAGCGCGCGCGTATATTTAGAATCGCAAACTTTTGGGGCGCTCGAGGCGCGCTGAGAAAACAATTTACCTTCCATTTTATCCGACCTTGAACTTCGGCAAAACGTTTCGTTTCCGTTCTATTTCTTTCTTTTCTCTCCCTATATTTTTTTATTGCTTTAGTATTTTTTTTTTCAGCCCATCCCACGCGTTCACTCCAGTTCTTCCCATCTGTGTTGCAGCTACGTGTCTTTCGTTTTTTTAAACGCAGTAACCACCAGGGCAAAAGGGGACCCCCCCCCCTCCTGCCCGCCCCCACTTCTCTCTCTTCGGTCCTTCAGCGTACGCCGGCGCATCCCTGGGGCATATAGTGAGGAAACTGGAACCCTGACGTCGCAAAGCGCCAGCGCAACAGTGCGGAGAAAATAACGGCTCTCCTCTGACGTTTCCGAGCGCTTCTGTTACTATCGGTTTTCGTTTTTCTTGTTTTCTTGTTCCTTCCTTCCTTTTCTCTCAACACTCCATCGAGTGCTCGGCTCCTTTCTTTCTTCGCTTTTCTTTCTTATTTTTGTTCCATTCGTTGCTTTTTTTTTCCTGCCACCTTTTTCTCGTACGTTGACTGTGGAGTGCCGAAGCGTACTAAAACGTATCCGTGCGTGTTCGCCGCACGGGACCTTTCGTTCAGGCAGCCGGCCATGGGCTCTTCCTCCTCTTTTCCTTCTTCTCTCCGAAGCCGCAGCAGGGCGGCGTTTCGCGTATGCACTGCTCCTCGGTCTTCTTCGAAGAAAGTGTCGAGCGGGCCTTTTAACACTTTGGCTCCCAAACCTGCCGACGATTTGGGTGGGCCCGATGCCAGGCCGGCAATACGAGACAGAGTTGCCCCAAGCTTTCGAAACGGTGCAACCTTGCGGAGCTCACTTGACTCCGTTAGCTTAGACGGGCCAAAGAAGCACTGTTCTACGTTTGTAACTGGAACATAGCGCTGTGCACATATAAAGGCCAAGTGTAGATATGCCAAAGTGTCGTGAAATCGCTGCCGCCAATTAAGAGCATAACCAAGTTTAAGATCTGTCGCGCAATACCAGAAGACGCTTCTGACTAAGACTGAGCAGTAAATATGGTTGTCACGCACAAACTATGCGAAAGAGAAAGCACGGGAAAATGAAGCTTTATGGTGCTTGCTGTCATCGCCCATGTATGGGATCGTGCAGATGGGTTCTCTTATCGCATGTTTTTTTTTTCTTTGTGTGTTCGCGTGCTTCTTTTCCTGAAAGGACGGGCGCTTTGCAGTCACCAAGCAAACCGTCACTTTCGCTGCCTTGATTCCTACTTTCTCAGCTGAAGTTAGGCTCTCTGTCAGAGTTTGGGAGCGCTACAAAAAGCGATCACGCTCTCCCGCCGGCGCCTACATTTAAAGGCACTAAATTTGTAAGAAATACGCTGAAGACAAATTTTTCAGTGCTCAGAAATAAGGGGCGTTCGAAGCAGCAGCAAAACTTCTGCGCAGCATTTCCCGGAATTTGCACTGCTCAATTACGGCAGCTTGCTTGTGCTTTACATAACGCCGCATAAAGCAATTAAATTAAAATTAATTGAATCCTGGCTTATTCCGTGCCAAAACCACGATTTGATCATGAGGCACGCGGTATGGTGGGGGACTCCGTGTTAATTTTGACCCCCAGGAGATCTTTAACGTGCCCCCAATGCAATGACGTAATTTGCAGATTTTATATGTCTCATACCAACACGGGTCGGCTTTGCTCTTGAATCGCTTCCAAGGAAAACACGTGTTCGGTGCATATCCATGGACGTGCGTCGCAGTTTCCAAGTTTACATAACCACTGGGGACGTTTGATAAAAAAAAATTATTGACTCGAATGTAAAGACCTAAAAAAGAAGGATGTTGGCTTCGAACCTCGAATCCAATTCCGAACATTTTCTTGTCTTACTAACTAGAAAAAAGAAACAATAGCAAACACATGTAGTGGAATGGCGGGGAGAATCTTCAACGGAATTCATTGTTTTTTGTTTCTAAGATGTTTGCCACTGGCAGGCCGCCTTCACTAATATTATATCGAATAAAGAATTTAGCAGATGATTTGACAGCAGGGTTTCGGTCTGCATATCCATTCTGAAAAGTAGAAACACGTAACCAAACTTTTAGGACGATATCCCTTGACATTTCCGATATAACCACGTGCCGTCGTAAGGTTTGTAACCAGGAAGATTAATATAAAATTACTTTAATTAGTGAATGAATGGATTTAGATTTTCTTAGTAATATTGCCCGACTGGGCAGATAATCACTATGTAGAGGCGTAAGTCCAGAACACTTTTCAAGAAAGGAAAAGAGCAAACTGTATAGGCATCTCTTCTTTTTCTACTATAGTGCTTTCCTATAGAAAGGCATAACATCACCGAAGCTCTCCTCCCTGCTATACATGCCTTTTTTATAACGAACACCATCATATGCCACCTCTCATTTTTGCTTTCTTTTATTAATATGAAAATAAAAGAAATAGATGTAGTCACCCTATAAAGGTGACGGCTACTCCTTTTCTCAATGGTGAAATAATATATTTAAAAAATATGTAGTGGTAAAATAAGAAGAAACGACATTACAGGGTCAGAAATCCACAGCACGCAATCCTAAACATGCATGAATATATATATATATATATATATATATATATATATATATATATATATATATATATATATATATATATATATATATATATATATATATATATATATAAGGCAAGTCGTACGGCATTGACTTTGTAAACAAAATCGCAAACAAAGTCACACAAGCGGCCGCGACAAGTGTGTGACAGAGTTTCTAGAATTTTGAAATCACGCGTCAGTACTCATTTCAGTTTACTAGTACGGGACTCTGGTTATTCAGCATTTCTATTTCTATAGACGGCAAAACCTTCAGTTGGGGTGGCGGTTCCAACTTTCTGAATGCTATGTCGTTTCATTGTTTATTATTTTTTTTTTAGTCATAGCTGCACAGAGCTTGGTACTACGCGAGTGCAAGTGCGTGCGCGCTCGCGGCTGTAAAACGGACTGTGGCATCGTATGTGGCGGGTGACATCGCCGGCGTTTGAGTGGCCAGTGGAGCAACTCCGCGGTCCCGAAATAAGAGCAATAAAGAAAGCGCGACGAAGGCGTCGCGTGCAGCAACACGAGGATATCGAGTGACGAGACCAACGCGAAGGAGGAGAAGCCAAAAATAAGGAGGAGAGAAGGAACAAAACAAAAGAAAAACAAAATGACTGCACCAGTAGAGCGCACTGCTTGGCTGTTTCAGTCGCACGCGTAATCTTAAAAAGTCCAGACACGGGCCGTTTGTCAGCGCTTATAAGTGCGCCGGTAACGTACTCGCAAAAACGGAGAGAAGAAAAAAAAAAGATACCGTGAAGGAAACCAGTGCAGACAAGTGGGAGAGGGGGAAAGGATATATGGGTTTTTAGAACAAGCCAAGCGAGTTGGCCTAGCCACGCTTGGAAGTTATGGGTTAAGTAATAGCCTCCGGCCCCTCTGAAAGCCCTTCAGTTGACGTATTATTCGGCCATTAATTCCAAGTGGTTACGGCAGTAAGTAAACGACGCTGACATTATATTTTTTCCCTGCGAGCGTGGAGCATTTGTATAACCTGCACGCGAGGAACGATTTTAACTCACGCATACGTAATGACAGCAAGACCTGTAAGCCAGAAAGGCAAGGTGTGTCTTGGAAAAAAAATTTTCAGGATTTTCGACTGCCCGCTGATCGCCATGCTACGCTAGCAAATCTGTAGGTTAACAATATAAACGCAATTTGTGCATGTCCCTTATAAGCCGCGTTTTATGGTGTAATTGCAGATTCGACGTCGACTATAGCTTAGTAGAAGGCGTTTCTAGGAAGGAAACGGGACGGACTCAATACCGTATACATATAATGAACCCTTACCAACAAGCCCGGTTGTCAGTTTCACAGCCAAGTAAACTAGCTAGTCAGCCCAACCGCTGGTCACTTCGTTCGTTTTATGCTCGACGTCTCAGCCCGCCGGCGTCTGTCCTTACCAACCAACGGCGGTGGCGCATGAAATCAATGGGATTTCGGGTCATGCACTTGCGACACCCGGGTCCTGCACCCGTGTCAAATCCCGTCGTTTAACACCGGCGTCCGTTATTTTTGTTTTTTACGTCGCGCCCTTCCACGTGAGTGCTTTGGGAAAAAAGAGAAAGCAACATGGCAGTGAACCAGTGGCCGCATTCACGGCCGACGCTTTCTGTTCGTAGATGTAGTTAGCCATAGGCTGGCCACCTGCGCTAACAGTATGTCCGACCTGATGATCGGCTGGCGCGTACTCTTACGAATAGTTCTAAACGTATCGTAAAAACTTTGGATTGTATTCACAAAAATGCTCGTATAGTAAAGATGTTCGTAAGAGCAGACGCCGTGGGAGCCAAGTGTGATGCTGGACATATTGGTGAAGGTCATTGGCAAATATAACTTAGGAAAAAGAAAAAAAGAAGCTATACGAATTCGGCCTTTTGCGAATACGGCACCCAGACGACAGCAAATGAAATCACTGGTCAAATACAATCAGCTCTTACAAAGAGAGAGAGAGAGAGAGAGCGAAAGCAAGGAGGTCAACCTGACAAGCGTCCGATTTACTACACTACGCTGGGGGTAAGGGAAAGGAAGAATAGATATATGAGAGAGGGAGAAAGAAAGGGAACAGTGTGTGTGCTGGTGGGAGGTCGCGCAGGAGCACCATAAGTAGTGCCTCAGGCCGGTGCACTTGAAGTAGTGCAGTTAGCACACGAATCGCTTTTTGTGCCAGCGATGGATGTGACGGCACCGGTCCGAGTATCTTTGGCTCGGAGAACAATCTCGAGTCCAGTCGGTTTAAAGTTGTCCTTTAGATGAAGACATTGGACGCCGTAGCAAAAACAGACACACAATAGGTGCTGGGTGGCCTCCTCGCACCTACAGGAGTCGTACGTCGAGTAAACGGCCATTCTCATGCGGTATGGACTAAGCACTCGTAAGCGCCACTCCGAGCCACAAACGCAACAGCAACATTGCTTTGCAGCGAGAAAGGCTGGATGGCACTTTAAAAGCTTATACGAATTCCGGCTGAATTCACAAAAGAGAACGCAGGAGCTGCACTTTATAAAGGAGGATGCAGGGCTAACTATGCTAACTGTCCTTACAGATGAAACTCTTCGTGTCCTCTCTCTCTCCCCCCCCCCCCTCCCTTCAGCACATTTAATAGTCGCTCGTCGTGAAAGGGTGCGACTGCAGCATCCTCGTTGCACTCAGCTTTGCTAAGCATTCGCCGCAAACAACTCCGGGTTATCAGAAAAGCGATGCACCGCCCACCCGAGAGCAGCACGGATTCAGAGTTCCTCTCTTGCCTCGCCGCCCGCATGAGCGCGCGCGCGCGGCTTACGCCAAACCTACGCACATCCTGAACGTTGCCAATCGCATCCCCAACATCCGCGTGCAGCAACACTTCTTCCTTTCCAGCATGAACGAGCTAGCCACAGGACGCCCGCGTTTGCTCGACTCTTCTTCGTGTTCCGTTTGCGCTCTCTCTCGCACGGGCACTCGTTTTACTTAACTCGTTTTACAGAGTTTGTTACTTTGTTCCTTGTCACTACGCTTTTTATTGTTCTTCCATTGTTAACTTCTTTTCTGCTCCTCTTTCTTTCTTTTTTTTTTCTTTTTGTGTCTCCTTGTCTCGCGTTTCAAAGGGTTTCCACCGTCTGACGCATATACCTGCTGCAAGTGGGTTAATGACACGCTTTTGAGGTATCTCTCTTTTCTTTTTCTTGCTTTCTTTCTTTCTTTCACTCGCTCCACCCCCTCCGCCTTCCCTTCGTCTCCTCCTTCTTGTTCACAGCCGTGTCGCTTTTGTCGAATTGTTCTTCGCCCCGGGTCACGCGTTCCCTGTCGAGCGCCCGTATACGTCCGCCGTCAGTTCCTTCTCGGCGTGTGCGTTGCTTTCTCCATTCCGGCTGCAGCACGCGGCGTCGGTGCGAGACGCGCCGCACACTGTCAGACAACGCGCACGGCGGCCCGCCTTGCTGCAACCGGCCAAGCCAAGACAGCGCGGCGGCGGCGGCGGTGGTGCTCCTTTGATAATTGTTCTCTCTTCTTACGTTTCCTCTTTATCTTTATTATCCCCGGTTCCTCCTTCTTTCTCTGCCCGCGCTTCTTCTTCCTGCGTCTGCACACGCCCGCGCGCGTCGCCTCTTTCCGCTTCACGCTACTGACGTCGTAGGTTTCGTGTCGTCTCCGCTTCACATCGCTTCGGCCTCCTCTTCGTGTTTCGGTCTCTTTCTTTCTTTCTTTCTTTAAAAACTCGCCTCTCCGACTGTGCCAGTGTTCTGCTGCTTCCCGGTTTCCTCTCCGCTTCCAGGCGTCTCTTCTTTCCGCCCGCCTTTGAAGCGTGTGTAACCCTATAACCTGCCGCCGCCGCAGCAGCTGCTGCTGCTGCTGCCTCATTTGTAGCAACAAAAACTCGCGGCAGCTCTTGTTTCGGGCTTTTATATACCGGGCTTCCATGTACTTGCGTGCCTCGTTCGGGCACGCGTCGCTGTCGGGCACGCGCGAACCGAAGCTGCTGCCATAATTTTCGCCGCTCGATTCTCGCGACGGCGGGAGTAAGAAGAGCCCCCCCCCGTTCGAGCATGCTAAGACGGAGAGGACCGCTAAATAGTGGAAAGCCGCGTTAGCTTATTTTATTTTTGTCTTTTCTATTCTTTCTGACCGCATGAATTTGCGAGAGGGGGAGACGCGGTCGTAAGAAAAAACGGTGTGAGCTGTGCCGCTTGTGGCGTGAGTTTATCTAAATTATGAAGATAAGCGCGTATCACTCGTATGCAAACAAGCGGAACTCTTGAGAGAATGGTGCAGTTGCGACAGGAGTTTACGCGAGCAAGTATATATATATATATATATATATATATATATATTGCTACGGCACAATATGCGCGATCACGAAAGGCCAGCAGTGTGAAGACGACGACGACGATTAGAAGCTAGCGCGGGCTGTTGCCTCTTGGCCAAGCGCAGCGTATTTTCCTTGTAAATATATTTGTACATAGCTTTTCGTCTGCGTCTTCCTACGTAACATATCTGGTGGAGGTGGACGTTCCCTGTACCTCGTCACGGAGCTTCGCAGTGGACGGTACGTCGAGCCTTCCTTCATGGCTCCCGGCGACGACAACCCGACTCCGCCGGCTCCGACACCTGCTGCCACTTCGACGACCTACATCACTCTCCCCGCTCCCCGTGATCCTGGCGTATTCTCGGGCCAAGATGGGGAAGACGTCGATGACTGGATCAGCCTGTATGAACACGTCAGCCGCAATAACCGGTGGGACCCTACTATTATGCTCGCCAACGTAGTCTTTTACCTCGGTGGCACACCTCGAGTTTGGTATCGCACGCACGAAGATGAGCTCACCAGTTGGGATTCACTTAAGACACAGCTTCGAGACTTGTTCGGCAACCCCTACGGTCAACAACTTGCCGCGCAGAAGGCGCTTTCCGGCCGTGTGCAGACGTCAACAGAGCCCTATGTCACGTACATTCAGGACGTCTTGGCTCTGTGCCGCAAAGTTGACACCCACATGACTGAGTCAGACAAGGTTTCCCACATCCTCAAGGGCATTGCCGATGACGCCTTCAACTTGCTCGTTTGCAACAACGTAGCGACGGTGGATGCTGTTATAAGAGAGTGCCGCCGCCTGGAACTCGCCAAAAGCCGACGTATTGACCAGCAGTTTGCCCGTCTGCCCAACACCCCAGCGACATCTTCCTGTGCCGACGCTCCTCGTCCCAACAACACTGCCGATGTTACCAGGATCGTCCGGCGTGAGATCGAGGCCGCCTATCCGGCTGCCTTCGACTCCAGTCCCACCAACACATCTGCAGTCACGGTCTCACTGATCCAGGCAGTTGTCCGCCAGGAGTTTGAAAACATGGGTCTTCACACCATCTGCTCGGCCCATCGCCCTAATACCCGCCCGGCTTCTTCGATTTCGCCCCGTCCCGCATCTTCTTACCCACCACGTTTCCGCAACCCATCTGAATGGCGCACTGCTGACGACAAGCCTATTTGTTTCCACTGCCATCGAATCGGGCACATTTCTCGGCACTGTCGTAGTCGCTGGAGTTCCCCGAGCCGGCCTACTTATACTGCCTACTCTCGCCCCTCAGGTGGCCCTTCTCGTCCCTATGCCGCACGCTCCGATAATGCCGCCACTGATTCTCCTGCAACGAACCGCCCCTATTCTCGTTCGCCTTCGCCCCAACGACGACAATCTCGCTCTCCCCAGCCCCGTCGCTCCTATTCGCCGACTCCCTTCGGACGCCGCTCCCAGCCGGAAAACTAGACGATGCAGCGCCTCGAGGTGACGCTGCATTGCTCCCTACGCCGCCAAATCCTCTACTGACTTTGCCCACTCATCTGAACCTTCTTGACGTGCAAGTCGACGGTGTTTCTGTGTCTGCTCTCATAGACACTGGGGCGCATTTGTCCGTAATGAGCGCTGACCTTCGTAACCGGCTCAAGAAAATTATCACGCCCGCCACGACGCCTGTTGTCCGTGTCGCCGATGGCGGAACAGCCCCCGTAATTGGTATGTGTACCGCCCGCGTCTCCTTCGCCGATCGCTCAACAATCGTGCTATTCACAGTCATCGCCCACTGTCCCCACGACATCATCCTCGGCTTAGACTTCCTTTCCGCACATTCTGCTCTCATCGATTGTTCCGCCAGTACTCTCCGCCTTGACCTGCCTGTTCTGGATCCTGCTGAACCACACCCCAGTCGCCTCAGTTCCGCCGACTTCGTTCGCTTGCCACCTTCGGCACTGACCTACGTTGACCTAGTGTCATCCCCACCAGTCCCCGACGGTCACTACATCGCGGCTCCTATGCAAGACGTCCTCCTTACACATGGGATCACAGTACCCCATACAGTTTTATCTATTACGGCGAATTGCGTCTGCCTGCCAGTGGTCAACTTTGGCTTGACGACACGAGTGCTGCCACGTGGGATGTCTTTGGCCCAGCTTTGTTCATTCGAGGATCACTCAGTAGCATCCATTGCAGTAGACGACACTTCATCCGATACTCCTCTACCATCGCAGTCGGCAAATTGTACCATCGCTGACTTACGGAAAATGATTGCCCCCGACTTGCCCTCCGGGCACGCTCGTGAACTCTACCGCGTTCTGTTTTCCTACCACGATATTTTTGACTTTAACGATCGTCCTTTAGCCCAAACTACAGCTGTCAAACATCGCATTAATACCGGCGATGCCCCTCCTATTCATCGCCGCCCGTATCGAGTGTCACCAGCTGAGCGTCAAGTTATTCACGCAGAAGTTCGCAAAATGCTTGCCAAGAACATTATTGAACCATCATATAGTCCATGGGCGTCACCTGTAGTACTGGTCAAAAAGAAGGATGGCTCATGGCGCTTTTGCGTGGATTATCGGCACCTTAACAGGGTTACCAAAAAGGACGTGTATCCCCTACCTCGGATTGATGACGCCCTTGACTGCCTCCACGGTGCTCGCTATTTCTCTTCTATTGACCTTCGCTCCGGCTACTGGCAGATTGCCGTGGACGATCTCGACCGCGAGAAGACTGCTTTTGTCACACCCGACGGTCTTTATCAATTCAAAGTGATGCCATTTGGTCTATGTAACGCCCCTGCCACTTTTGAACGCATGATGGACTCCCTTCTTCACGGTTTCAAATGGTCCACGTGCCTGTGCTACTTGGACGACGTTATCGTATTCTCCCCAACGTTCGCTACGCACCTCGAGCGCCTCTCAGCAGTCCTGGACGTTTTTCGGCGAGCCGGTCTGCAACTCAACGCATCGAAGTGCCAATTCGGCCGTCGCCAGATTACCGTCCTTGGACATCTCGTTGACGCGAACGGAGTGCAACCGGACCCAGGCAAGATCCATGCTGTTACGCACTTCCCTGTTCCGAAGTGTGTCAAGGATGTGCGCAGCTTCATCGGCCTTTGTTCGTACTTCCGCCGTTTCGTGAGAAATTTCGCCGCCATAGCACGACCACTAACCGACCTTTTGAAAAAAGACGCTCCTTTCCAGTGGGGCGATAACGAGGCCTCTGCATTCTCTCATCTAATCGACATTCTCACAACGCCTCCCGTTTTGGCCCATTTCGATCCTTCTGCGCCTACCGAAGTCCGTACTGATGCCAGCGGTCACGGAATTGGAGCAGTACTGGCACAACGCCAGCGTGGCCACGACCGTGTTATCGCTTACGCCAGCAGGCTCCTCTCACCCGCGGAGCGCAACTATTCCATCACTGAGCGTGAGTGTCTGGCCCTAGTTTGGGCGGTTGCGAAATTCCGCCCATACTTATATGGCCGATCCTTTTCCGTTGTCACAGACCATCACGCGCTTTGCTGGTTATGCTCACTGAAAGATCCTACAGGAAGACTTGGTCGCTGGGCCTTACGCCTCCAAGAATATTCGTATACTGTCACCTATAAATCTGGCCGACTACACAAGGACGCTGACTGCCTGTCTCGCTACCCGGTCGACGAGCCTGACGACGCCGACAGTAGTAGCGCCAACGGCATTTTCTCTGTCTCTGCCTTCGGTAACATCGCCGATGAGCAGTACCGAGACCTATCGCTGCGAGCACTTATCGAGCGTCTGCGCTCTACACCTACCGACGCATCCGTTCGCCGATATGTCCTCCAGGGTGGCATTCTGTATCGAAGGAACTTCCTCCCTGACGGCTCTGACCTTCTTCTGACCAGCGTCGGAAGACACCTCAGGTGCTACCTGCCGGTCATCTCCAGCCGATCACCGTCCCTGTGGAACCGTTCTTTCGTGTTGGATTAGACCTGCTCGGTCCCTTTCCCACGTCATCTTCTGGGAACAAATGGGTAGCCGTCGCGACTGATTACGCCACCCGATACGCTATCACTCGGGCTCTCCCTACCAGCTGCGCCACTGACGTCGCGGACTTTCTCTTGCGTGACATTATCTTGCTTCATGGCGCCCCGCGACAGCTGCTTACTGACCGTGGTCGAAACTTCCTCTCGAAAGTTATCGCTGACATTGTGCGTTCCTGCTCCATTCAACACAAACTGACTACTTCATACCATCCTCAAACCAATGGCCTGACAGAGCGGTTAAACCGTACTCTTACCGATATGCTGGCCAAGTACGTTTCCAAGGACCACCACGACTGGGACATTGCCCTTCCTTACGTAACATTTGCGTACAATTCTTCCCGGCACGACACCGCCGGATTTTCTCCCTTTTATCTACTGTACGGTCGCGAACCTACCTTGCCCCTAGACACGGCACTTCCTCCTGCTGCGGTCTCAACAAGCGAGTATGCGCGCGACGCCATCGCCCTCGCTGACCATGCACGCCAGCTTGCCCGTGCTCGACTGACGGCCTCACAGACCACTCAGCAGTGTCAGTACAACGCCCGCCATCGTGACGTACAGTTTTCACCTGGTGCGCTCGTGCTCCTGTGGTCGCCCTCTCGTCACGTCGGACTTTCAGAGAAGCTCCTTTCGCGATACACAGGGCCCTACCGCGTGCTGCGCCAGGTGACGCCTGTGACTTACGAAATTGCTCCTGTGGCCTCAACCTCGTCCTCTCCTGTGGCATCTAGTGATGTCGTACACGTCAGTAGGCTCAAGGCCTACTACACTGCTTCCGAGTCCGATCTTTAGTCGCTCCGGGACGGCGCTTTTGCAGCCGGGGGTAGTGCTACGGCACAATATGCGCGATCACGAAAGGCCAGCAGTGTGAAGACGACGACGACGATTAGAAGCTAGCGCGGGCTGTTGCCTCTTGGCCAAGCGCAGCGTATTTTCCTTGTAAATATATTTGTACATAGCTTTTCGTCTGCGTCTTCCTACGTAACAATATATATATATGTACACACGCCGTGTTACTTAGCGTACATTGTGGTGAGTGCATGCAAATGAACGTGGAAAATGGACATAAGGCGACCAATGGAAGAAGACGGGGAGCGATCGATGAAGAATATACATGTATTAAGCGGGGGCGGTGGGCGGTGGGGTATATTCGCGATGAAGCTGCTAAATAAAGTGTTTATGTGGCTTTCATAGATGTTCTGTCGTGCTGTATTTTTTTTTTTTTTTTTGTAGTGCGCATGTTACAAGGTGAGATAGCATTCAATCACAATGAACTCCTTCATCGCGCAAGTTATTTTGGACAAAGATAGCATTTATGTATGATACGTGAGGCGGAGAGCCAGCGGTCAGGGAATATCCACTTCGAAGGCAGTCGTGACAAATCTGCGTTGTGACACGCTTTGGAATACTGAAACGGGCGTTCCTTCTATATAAGTGAAACAGTGAAAGAAAGGCAACTAAGAAGGAAATAGGCAACCGATAACTATTAAAAGAAGTGGAGAAATATTTTCTATACTAGTTACGGCACTTGCGGAGCAGCTACAGATAGCCGAGTAAGGGGACTGGCCTATTTATTCATTAACCTTTTCGGGCAAGCAATCATTACTTCAGTCTCGATTAGTTTTGTCTAATCCAGCTAAGATGTCGCAGTCGAGCAAGACTTCATAACCACGTGTGACAATGTCAGCAAACGTTTCTGCACGGGTGCTCACGTGGTGACTCTCCTTTCGTTCTCTTTATCTTTCTGTAGCGCTTTTCCTTTCTCCAAGTGTGGGACAGTTACCTTGGAGAACTCGTCATTGCTTTTCCTTCGCCTCTCTGTTTCTGCTCAGCGCGACAGATAGTACCTAAATTTGGACCAGTTGTATTACACTAACCCTTAGCAGCGCGCGCACATTATCGCATTTTGCCGCACATACAGATTAAAAATTACGGGCGACGTCTACTAAGTTTCGTGAAATCGGCAGCATTTCTGCCGCTGCAGAAGAAGGAGAAGAGACAGAGAGATAGAAAAATTTAATTATATCCGCAGAGACGGAAGTACGTGTATATAGTTTGAACGTCCCATCACTTTCGTCGCTATTCTAAGTGTGCCGTCAATCCCAACTGCCGTGCTTAATTTCATTCCGGGTGCGGGAGACGGCATAGTGGCCACAGATATCGTAGAGACGACAAGCTAACAAATTATTCATATTACTAATGCATATTACTACTACTAATAATAATAATATCACGCTCTTGAACTTGTCTGCTAGCTCCGCCACAGCGGCGGCCCGATACAAAGGGTGCATACCGTCACCATCACCATCTTTAGGCTCATCTCGTGAGTACCGCTTTACGGGCCCGAACGGAATAAATCGACTCATAGATCTCCGAAAACTGCAAGCAGATTTTTTCGGCATTATTATTGGCCCTTTGGTTATTCGTACGCTGGGCTTCCAATTATACCGTCCACACTGACTGCAACCAATGTCCTCCTCCTCTCCTGCCCATAAGAGCGACTGAATGGCTAGATCTGAAAAGAAGAAGCCAGCGCAGAGTGTCAGGACCTTTGCAGGTGCGTGGGTTCTGTACATTTCAAAAGGGGCTGAACGTCATCAGCAGTAGCAACGTTATTCGTTTACTGCGGCACTGCAAATAACTACGCGTATATGCGGAGACGGTTCTCGTTACATTCTCTTCGCAAGGTCGTCACGACGGATATCGTCTTCGTCACGCAACCCAGGGTCTCCTTCACGGCCGCGCGTAAATTACCCTCGCGCAACTCCTTCGCATCTGGCAAAGGACAGTACACTACACACCTGTGTGCGCGTGGTCAGAAAAAAAACAAAAGAAATGTCTCTGCCCCAGAAACGACCTACATATGCGCGTTTCTCGACGAGTACCTACCAGTGTATATGCAACAGCGGACGACGCGCACGCAGTCAAGTGACACCGAGGTCCGTCGCCGTCGCCTCGAGTGTCGACAATATCTGTAACCCGAAACAACGGACGCCTTCGAGGCCCCATCACCGACGTTGCTTGGTCGTGTTGGCCGAGGCTGTGGCGGCGGCGTTCGTATTGTGAACCGCGACGACTTTCCCATAGAGCGCCAAAAGAAAAGGCAACTATACGCTTGGAGCAGTGCCCATCTCGCGGGAGGCCAAGGCCCACCACGCATGCAGCCGCAAACGAACGATTGTCTCCTTCCGAAGCGTCGTCTCGCGTGCCTCGAAACGCAAGCATTCGCTGTCACCGCGCCGCTGCTGCTGTTGCTGCTGCCTTCGTCGTCGCAGCGGTCATCACTGCATGTCGAGTCATAAGTGCGGGCCGAGAAAAACAGAAAGCGCGGCGTCCCACATTTTTCGGACGCTCGTCTCGCGAAAAGAGAAGAAGGAAAAAAAAAAGGCAATTAAGGGAGAAAGAAGATTACGATGAGCGCGATCGTCGTCGAAAGCCCTGACCCCCATCTCTTCGTCTCGGTCACCTGCTGCCTCATTTCGCGAAGGATTTCTTAAATAGCCGGCACACATATACGAAATGTGTTCATTACTGGAAAAAAAAAAAAAAGAAAGGCCGCGCGTCGTGCCGGCTGGTTTCCCGCAGCAGCCTTGCTGACACATCCGTGTTTCTCGGACCAGTACGCGCAAAACTGCGCCCGCTATAACGGCGGCAGGGATCCCGAGCAGTGCGTCGTACATGCGAACGGGAACGGGGAGGGCCGTTAAAATTCCACCGCGAAGTGAAACGCGTCGAGCGGGGCGAGCGCAGCGCACCGCGCGTGGTCTTCACACAGTTGCACGCGCGCCTTGACATGCGGCATCACGCCTCGCTAAGGGTGTTTCTCGCAGTGGTCCCCACTGTCGACCCCTTCCTCTACCACCTTCTCACTCCTACACACTCCCCAACCGTGGCCCCATTTATTAATGTTCTGTGCCTGACGTGACGACGACGTGTGCTGTGCTCACGCCTACGCGCAAGCAGGCCTGTATGTTCGCCGAGCCTTGGCATTGTTTTTTTCTCGCCGAAGGTCGCCGGAGATCGTTTTGGAAACATGCGGGAAAAAAATAAAGAATTCCTCAATCTCAAGTTGTTAGATTCGGAAAGCTGTCCTTATAAGAGAGGCGCTAAAGAAAAACGGTGAATAAGTTTAGATTGCTGAGCTCTATTTTCGTTGGTTTCGCAGTAATAGGTTAATTATTAGGAGATAAAAAATGAAGGATATAAAGGGTCGTTTTTCGGAATTTCGCGCAGAAAGCCCAGCGCGGCGTCACGGATTGCAAAGTATTTTCTCTTTTTTTTTCGAATTTCGGTCGTTGCGATTCAGTAAAAGTTCTCGAACCTTCCAAGTTCAGTCTTTGGCTCTTTAAAGAAAAAAAAAAGCGATGTCATCGACTTTTACCAAAAAAGTTTGAGTGTATGAGCAAGCGGACGCGTCGTCAAAATCGATGACTTCACGACCAGCTAGTGCGGGAACTTCAAGGCGGCGTCGCCACCAGCCTTTCCTTTCTGCGTCTTTCCTGCACTGTTCTACGGCTCTACTGTTCTTTTAAGAGTACGGTGGACATCGCGCATTCGTGGTGCTTCGTGGAAATTTGCGTGGTCTTGTGGTGCCAAAGTTGCATAACGTGATGGTAGAAGCCGCACTGGACAGTTTCGAATTAACTCCTGACGGTTCTCTGACGTTCACTCACTATACAGGGGGCGCTTTTGCAGACGACTCCCATCGGAAAGCGGCCGCGGTGACCAGCAGTAGTCGAACTCGCGGCCTCGAGGTCGTCAGAAGAACGGCGTGTAACAAACAATACAATGCAGAGGAGGAGAGGAAAAAAAATTATGGTGTGATAGGAATTGTGCCGTTCCCACTCAATCAAGCGTGAATTAAATGTCTGAAGTAATTCACCGTGAATGCGTCAGTATATATGAATGGAGTAGGCGGGGTACTCTAGCTCAATCTCTTCACAGCAACATGCACGTATAACAGAACAGTACCAACGAGATCCTTCCTGGTTGAAGCTATACAGCTATCGGACGAAAACTTTTTGGGCTAGGCTAAGCTAAAGGTTGCACCGTGGAACGTGTGCATATTTTGAACCTGTCTTCCAACCGAGCGCTATCGGCGGAGAATATGCGAATGAGTTGCGCAGACAGTCTTCGCTTACAACCTCCCAATTTCTCCTTCTATATGGATGTTCCTTACAACATAATGACTTGTTCTCTCAAGTGGTTCCACCGCTAGTTTATCGGACGTCACTCGAAAGACAGTGAAAGCCTTCTTTACGAAGTACGCACTTGCAGAATAGAAAACGACACAGTGTACTTAGCCAAGCTCAATACAAAACGAAGTACTGGTTGTTATTCGAAGGTGATAGAAAAGCTTAATCTAGAAAACTAAAACTCGAAGGTGGCGCTTATTTCTGTCATTCATCCCTAGTGTTCGCTGTCAGGGTGTGACCCGTGGCGAACTATAATTGTCGTCCTGCCTGATCGATGCATTTTTTTCTCTCCCTGTCGTCTTCCTCGTCTTAAAATTTAATTAAGTCCTGTCAGATTAGAGAGCTTAGAGCCATCCAACGTATCGCTTTATTTTTTTCTGTTCTTTCAAAACGCCCTCGTCGATCGCTTACCGACGTCGTTTTCTTCTCTTTTTGAACTCATACTCAATGCGACCGGGACTAAATAAGAAAAAAAATACGGACAAAAAGAAAAAGAAGACAAGAGTGCTGCGCTTACTTTTTGTTTTTCCTCTTCGAGGTTACCGACCTGGGCGCTAACACTGACGCAGACGTTTTACCGCGGTATACAACTTACGTCATGCGACGACGTGAAAAATAAAGGCGGCCCGAAGCGAGCGAGGTACAATAGCCGTCAAATTTAATCATCTCGCAATCGCGTAATCTTGCTTCACATCTATGACGTTTGAGCAGATAGATACCACAGCTCTTACATCTATTTCACTCTTCGTTGGCTAGAACAAGCCTATTGAGTTTATTAATATTAATGGCAGCTTGACTTCCCTTCCAAAGGTAAAAGAAAGACACATACACAACAGTGTATGGGTAATAAATTGCACCAGGCACGTACCCAGGATTTTTTTTCGGGGAGGGCCCACCACCTCCATCATCATCATCATCATCATCATCATCATCATCATCATCATCATCATCATGTTTTAAGTGCACTGCAGGACGAAGGCCTCTCTTTGCCATCTCCAATAACCCCTGTGCTGCGCCAACCGATTCCAACTAGCGCCCGCGAATTTCCTAATTGCATCGCTCCACCTAGTGTTTTGTCATCCTCGATTGCGTTTTCCTTCTCTTGGTACCCATTCTGTAACCCTAATGGTCCAACGGTTATCTAACCGGCGCATTACATGACCTGCCCAGCTATATTTTTTCCTCTTGATGTCAATTAGAATATCGTCTATACCCGTTCGCTCGCTGATCCAAACCGCTATCTTTCTCTCTCTTAACGTTGTGCCTAGCAATCTTCGTTCGATCGCTCTTTGCGCTGCCCTTAACTTGCTCTCAAGTCTCTGCCTCATATGTCAGCACTGGCAAAATGCACTGATTGCACACCTTACTTTTGAATAATAATGGTAAGCTTCCAGTCAGGAGCTGGCAATGTCTGCCGTATGCGATCCAACCTATGTTTATTTTTCTGTGAATTTCCTTCTCATGATCAGGGTTCCCTGTGATTAATTGGCCTAGGTAAACGTACTCCTTCACTGTCTCTAGTGGCCGACTGGCGATCCTGATCTTTTGTTCCTTTGCCCGGCTATTTATCATTATCTTCATCTTCTGCATATTAATATTCAACCCCACTCTTACACTCTCTCTGTTAAGGTCTCCAATCATTTGTTGTAACTCGTCTGCTTTGTTGTTGAATAGAACAATGTCATCGGCAAACCGAAGGTTGCTGAGATATTTGCCGTCGATCTTTACTCCTAAGCCTTCCCAGTTTAATATTTTGAATTCTTCTAAGCACGCAGTGAATAGCTTTGGTGAAATTGTGTCTACCTGTCTGACCCCTTTCTCTATAGGTATCTCCCTGCTTTTCTTGTGTAGAATTAAGGTAGCTGTAGAACCTCTGTAGATATTCTTACGCGAAGGACCAGTTAGTAAGACGAGAAACTATTTACAGATTATATTTACAACAACGGTTACAGCGCTGACCGGTTAGATTCACAGCGCGAACCCAGTTCGTTCTTCCTCCTCTTTTCTGGAGTGATGGCGCCCACGCGCATCGGTCAAACAAACGAATACCAGATGCATGTAGCAATACTTTCCAAGCTTTTTACGTAAGCGTTCTGTACTCCTTGATTACGTAGTGCCTCTATGACTGCTGGTATCTCTACTGAATCAAATGCATTTTCGTAATTTATATAAGCCACATAGAGGGGCTTATTGTACTCTGCAGATTTCGCGATAACCTGATTGATGACATGGATGTGATTCATTGTAAAGTATCTCTTCCTGAAGCCAGCCTGTTCCCTTGGTTGACAAAATCCAGTGTTGCCCTTATTATATTGGATATTATTTTGGTAAATATTTTATATAATACTGGGAGCAAGCTAATGGTCCTATAACTTTTCAATTCTTTAACGTCTCATTTTTTGTGGATTAGTATAATGTCTGCATTCTTCCAGTTTTCTGGGACCCTTGCAGTCGATAGACACTTCGTATAAAGAGCCGCCAGCTTTCCAAGCATTATGTCTCCTCCATCTTTGATTAAATCGACTGTTATTCCACCTTCTCCTCCTGCTCTTCATGGTTTCATGTCTTGCAGGGCCCTTCTGACCTCATGGCTAGTTATAGGAGAGTTTCTGTATCCTGTTCATTACTGTTTCTAAGTGAGGTAGCGTAACTCTTCTGGGTACTGTATACAGGTCAGCTTAGAATTTTTCCGCTGCTTTTACTATATCTTCGAGATTTCTGATGATATTATGCTTTCTTATCTTTTAGTGCATACATCATGGTTTGTCCTATGCCAGGTTTCTTTTTTACTGATTTTTACGGCTTCTTCAGTCTTTCTCATGTTATAGTTTCGAATATCAGTTATTTTCGCCTT
Organism: Dermacentor andersoni; assembly: GCF_023375885.2. Lineage (NCBI taxonomy): Eukaryota > Metazoa > Arthropoda > Arachnida > Ixodida > Ixodidae > Dermacentor > Dermacentor andersoni. Next base: position 122,668,435 of record NC_092817.1, on the reverse strand, counting down.
GTTGATCAGTTTTGACAGTTCCGCGAATTGCGTAACGCTGTGCGGCCGCCAGTCCCATACAACGGCGTAGAGCGCAGGACTCTGCGATTCTAGACGTACTGCGCTCACCAAGAAATGTTAGAAAAACACCCACATAAGCACAGCACAGAAGTGGCTACGTGAGGCGGTTCGACCGATAACTGTAGAAGCGTCATTCAAAACAAGGAATTGTTCTCCACTTCCGGCGGCGTTTTCTCTACTTCCTTTTTAAATAAAAATATGTTGATCCATAAATATTCTCATAAACAACGGTTAACTTTTTTATTATTCGCTTTTGCTTGCAGTTTGGTTGTTGCCTTGGCTCTCTCCCTTAGTAGATCGCTTAATTTCTCAACTCCTTGCGATTTTTGTTTCCAGTTGCCAATTTTGCACGAAAAGTGCTATATAATTAGGGAAAAACAGACGACGTAACGGACGACAGTCATCTTGCTTATGGGTTTAAGGGTTATTGCAGGGTTTCATGATGGACGCTCTTTCACATCATTTTATTTCCCACCTTATCTAACCTATATCACGTGTATATGGTTCCGGGCATCTGCCAGCGTCGCGGCGAGCCGTAACTCAAGGAAATAATGAAGCAAAGGGAAAAGTTAAAGCAATTGGCGCTTTCTCCGGCCGCAACTCGTTCCATGAGAGTACAGACCAGCTGAGTAACAGCCGCATCCCTCTCCTAGTCCCAGGATCAGCCTGAACAAAGAAGATTGAACTAACAAAAGCAACAGCTATGCGCGTGATGGTTGAATAGATGGTGACAACTGAACGCATCTCGAGTTGATCGCGCGGGTGCGGAATCTATGAGAAAACTGTCCTTCACAATACAAGAGATGCCGATAACTACCGCCATCTAAAAGGAGTGAAAAAGGCAGCATAATGCTGACCGATGAACAGCTGCCAAGTCTCAACATTGATCTGGCGGCGCTTTAGGAATGTGTGAGGAGTGGTGGCGTGGGTGGGGAGGAAGGGGGGGGGGGGGTATGCCACTTGATTTCGGGGGGGGCCCGGGCCCCCCCGGGCCCCCCCCTGGGTACGTGCCTGAATTGCACTATGTTACGCTGTGTGGTCCTCTAGCGTCCCCTTTCTGAAATGCGAACTAAGTGCATGTTCTGCCCCTTGCACTCTACGAATACCGTGGCGCGGTCAGTTTTGACTGTATTACGAATGAAAAAGGAATTATGGGGTTTTTCGTGCCACAACCACGATCTGATTATCAGACACGCCCTAGCGGGGGACTTCGGACATAATTTTGACCACCTGGGGTTTCTTAACGTGCACCTAAATCTAAGTACACCGGTGTTTCCGCATTTCGCCCTCATCGCGACCTCGTGCTCAGCAGGGTAATACCATAGCCGACTGAGCAGCCTCTGCGTGTTATTACGAATGACTGAGAAATTCATCTCTTCAGAGGATGCCGCTGCGATAGGAGTATTGTATAGCACATGCCTCCAGGCCCTTGTGCCCCAAGAGCTTTAACAAGGCAGTAGTGCTCTAGTCAATTTTAGCATCTGACATATTTCGTATATCGTATCATTCTTTCGCAGTGCATCTTAATGCTCATAGTACACGTCATTTGTCATCGCCATATTCTTATTACACATAGATTTTACGCACTTTAGAGCCACTATTTTAAAGGCCCCTTTACAGCCACATCACATCAACTTCATAGAACTCATAACTACACTGCAAACTAATTACCACGGGCATGGCGCTCTTTGGGCACACCTGGCCCTTGCGCCATTAAACATCAAACATTCATTCAGAAAGCCCCATATAGGCGCATCCAGTCCTTCCTTTCTTTAACAATCAAAGATATCCTGACATATAAAATTAAAGCCACATTGTCTTTGCAACTAAACTGCCTTTGATTGAACTAAACGCATTTGATTGATTGATTGATTGATTGATTGATTGATTGATTGATTGATTGATTGATTGATTGATTGATTGATTGATTGATTGATTGATTGATTGATTGATTGATTGATTGATTTCACCTCCGAAAATCGGCACGTGGGCTGTGAGGAACACTGCATAAGATGGCTCCTAATTAATTTCGACCATAGAAGCTCCCATTGACGGATGTCTAAATCGCAGTCCATCGTTTAATCGCACTTCGTCTTCATTGAGAACACGGTCAGCGTGCCGTAAAATCGAGCCCGTCATCTCGCGCACAGCAGCAGACCATCTCAGATGCTGAGCCCGGGCCAAGAAGTTCAAGCGCTTGAGTTCATGCACGGAGGCGAACGAGCGCGTATGTATTAAACAGCCAATCGTTAACGACAACGGTCATGTTGTCATCCTTTCCTGGCTAAATATGCCCGTTCCTTCGTGGGCGAGACGATCGACAATTGTTCTCACTGATTGGGCTGGGCGCAGGGTCAAGTCGTAGTATAAGTAATCGAGGCGAGCCGACTCGACCTAACTATGTATAATCGTGTGGGAGAGAAAAAAAATTTCAATTAGGTAGTACACACCTCCTAGTAGCGCTGCCCCCGTGTACGCATTCAGTGCTTCGTATCATCAGAACGAGAAAAAAAAAAAAAAGATTGATGAGAATGTGAACGCGAATTCGCTCTTGTAAGGAGCCTTGCAACGAAGCTAGTTAATGAAGGTGTTGCACTCGAGGAGCCAGTCTGCGTGGCTCTGCAGTACAAAGGCGTCTCAATGAATCCGCACCGAAGACAAAGAGACTCGGCGCTAATGAGGTTCGAGAACGACGCCGTCCCATTCATCGCGGGCGACCCACGGGAGTCCACTTGGTCCTCGGTTTTCGAAAAGCGGAGAAAGGAAACGCAGCTCAGTCGCGCCAAGGGAGGGGGGGGGGGGGGGGGGGGGGGCAGAGGGATGTCGAGGGGGGTGGGCGTCAACAGCCACCGCGTGCTATGCTGTAGCGGCGTCTCTATCATTCTCCAACCTGAAGGAAACCCAGGGAGGTCATCGGTTTTACAATCGGTTCTTATCACCTACTGACGTGTCACAAATGTGTAAAACATATTTTTGCTCAAATACCGTGGTTAAGGTGCCGCGGAAAGCAGTCAGGTCCGTGAAGAAATAAGTAACCTTCTCCTGGTGGTGCCTTGTAAAACCTGCATGCTTTTGCTTATTTAAACACACAGATGAAGGCGTGGCATCGTGAGGTATATGTATATTATATACATGCTGGTATCTTTAATGCTATAATTATTAATTTTCATGTCAACTCATTGCCCACAAAACGCACTTCAGCGGCTGCTTTTCGCCGTCCGTAATAACAGAACAATTTAGGTCAATATAGTATCAATTTTCGCGAAAGCTGGCGGCAAAATATAGGGTTAAATCTATTTCCATACAGTTCTGCCATGCGTCCAATTTTATTTACGTGACAGACAGGCGGCGACCAAATCCGAGCCTCAGCGACGGCTGGCCCCGAGTATACCAGAAACCAATCTCGACGGCTAAGCTTTTTTGCCTACGCCGTGCGCCGGAAGCAATTGCAGGGCCTGAAAAAACGTCGTGGACGCCATGTTTGGACATCACCTGTACTTTGCGTAATCAATTCCGCGTTAGCTTTGCAGAGGATCGAAGGCAACTCGCGTTATGCGGTAATTATAAGCACCAGGGGTCGCGCGAGGGTATGATGGCGACACACGGGAAACCTCGCCCTGAAGTAAAGGTATAGGGCGCGCGCAGCAGCTCTCCTCGCATACGGAGGGGGTGCGTACGTATACGTCTGTGCGCGCGTTTCCCCGTTAGTGGCGCAAAACAAGTTATCATCGACCGGATTTCTTCGTCGCTTCGCATCCGATCGCGGAGCGACTCGCTAGAAGACGACGGCGGCGGGAAAGTTTCGCGCGTATGCTTAATGATTTCCGTCGTTCCCGAGGCGCTGCTGCTGCTGCGGCTGGCGCGAGATCGGTGACGCGCGCCGCGACTGCTCGAAAGATGAAAGAGAAAACGCCGCTGCGGCGCTGTTTACAGACAACTCCCCCAATGCAAAGTGAAGGGACGCGAGGTGTCGTCGTCACACCGGAGCTTCGCTTGACGGCCGCATAACTCGTCGCGGCGGTCGACTTACTGATAAGCCGGCGAAAGCGCTCGTTTGGGCGGAGATTTCCGAGAAACGAAGCGGCTGTCTGCATAGCCTCTTGGGTGCCCAGTTGATCAAGCGTGAATCAGTGATGAGTGCAGTGTAGTTGCGGAGTAACGAGGTGGGAGAGAAATTGCTTTGCAGTGAACCGTATCGTGTCTTGTCTTTGTTTTTTGTTTTTCGGCGAAAACAGCGTAATCTGTTATAGTTATGTTTTTTTTTTCCGAAAGAGGTCTACAGACAGGCGACTTGTCTGGTGCTTACCGTTACCTCAGCCTACTTTATTTAGTTAAATTCTTTTTCAGGCTCTCTTGACGGTTTCCGAAAGAAAAGGCGTCGTCTTCAAACGGGTTGGTTTATAGTCAAGCTTGAAGCTTCGGTACATTTGTTGATCTGGCGTGTGATCTGAAAGCCTGCTGAAATAGCTCATGCTCTCGCGTACGAGGTACAGCACTTTTTTTTTACTTTTTTTTTCTCGTAGGTTTTCGTACGTACCTAAATTCAAACAAGACGCCTGCACGCGCAATATACAGGCGGAGCATGCGAGATGAATTATTCAGAACGTATACATGAAGCATTGCTTCGAAACATCGAATTTCAGCGCACTCGCGCTTAACGTCAATGCCAACTTGTCAACAGATCTGGCGAAGTTAAATAAGTTTTTGGGCAATTTTCAACCACAAAAAAAGAAAAAAGATACAAAAGTCATGTTATATCGGGTGTCGCTTTGGACAGACGTCGACTGGCGCAAGCACATACACCGCGATGTAAAAGCGCGTCGAGCCACCTATATGTGTATATATATGTAATATCGTATCGGCCGAGCCAGGTCCATATTTTTCTAGCTGTTTCCATATCGGTATAAAGCGTCCTACAATATAATTTGTTGTTCGGTTGACGCCTGAAAACGAAAACGAATCGGATGTTCCATAAACGTGGAATAAGATGACGAACTGTATGTATCGTAACGTTTAGGAATTCCACCCCAATATTTCTTCAACATCGTCCGCGCGAATTCGTATATCCCTTCTCAATAGCACAGAAAATCTCGTGTGGCCACAGCTGCCGCTGCATTGAGAAGCCTGAGGCTTCAACGCAACACTTTCTTGCCGGTCTGGAGCTCAACAAAGCGAAAGGAATTCGGCAACCTCGTATACGTATATAGCTATACAGTTCGGGCCCACCAAGCGACTTGACACCATCGGATTCAATTTCCTTCTTGTTCTTTATCCAGGTTTGGAAAATGTTTTCTTTTACGCGGCAAGTACATTGAAACCTACGGGGAAACGTTCCGTTTTATCCGCTTTGCTCGCTTCGTTCGTTGTCGTCCGAAATGCACACCCCTTGAGCTATACATCGTCTGGGTTGGCCGGTCGTGAGTGGCAGATGAAAAGAAAGAAATAGACGATAGAGTGAAATAACCTTTTTCGCCTTCTATGTATAGATATAACAGGAAAGACCAGTGGAGAGGGTGAATGCAACAGGGTTCCGTGCACTTAAGTTCACTATGCGAAGGGGGGTGGGGGGGGGGGGAGGGGAGACTAAAGACAAAGTTAATCTTCTTTGCACAAGAATCCTATATATGACATAGCTAGAGCTCGGATATGCGTATTTACTGAATAGAACTGAAACACGTTTTTGCACTTCCTCGTCGAGCCGCTTCAATTCGTGGCAGCGGTAATCTGCTACTTCGTTTCACTGCATCGCGATAAAAATCTTAGGACCAATAGAATCACGTGGGGTTGCCAGCTGCCAAGAACTTCGCGGTATAGGCAGCTGTGTAACGTCGCAGAGAGTAACAAAGTGACACACATTTTAACTCAGCCATTATCACGCAGCGGCTCGAAGATAAGCGAACAAATTACTAAAGCCAGTCACAGTGCTAAAAAAAATTGTAGACAGACACTCATGGGAAAGGGTTCTAAGTGTCAATCAAGACGACGATAAATCTCTCGCGATCACAGCGACACGAAGACTGCATGACAGCGAATGGCTCATCAAATGCGCTGGATCCAGTCGCTTCTTTGTTTTGTTGTTTTCGCCCTTTTCCTAGCCCGGCTGCAGCCACCGAATAAACCTAATAACAGGAATAATATCAATATATTCCACAAACTTAACGAAAATTGAGCAAGTTACAGTTGACGCCTGTCGCTGTTGTACAAATACACGAATAATTTTAAGTCTCGTCTAAGCTCAAGAAATGTTTCTACTGCAATGATAGGCTTGTTTCCAAGGCATGAAACCGTCCATGTCTCATACACAGTCTGACCTCCAATGATGGTAATGAGCGAAGTTTCCTTTCTTTCTTTCCTTATTTATTTATTTATTTATTTATTTATTTATTTGTTTGTTTATTTATTTATTTTATTTTATTTATTTTCCCCCGTAAGATGAGGCTAAAGCTGGGGACTGGAATGGTGGATTAACAACGTCACTATAGCGACGACAGCATAACGGAAAAGACGTGACGGACTCCCGCGCTGTCGGAAGCAGCAAACCCAGTTCGCGAGCTCTTGACTTCTGTCACAGAAAAATCCTGGCTCTCCCGTAATCGAGAGTAGATGTAAGCGTGAAATGGCTACCGGCAAAGCAGATTGGTTGGAGATGATACTAGCCCCAATCTTAAAATGGATGTAGCGCATGTTCGCAACGGCACACCCTACCACCCCACACCGCACCAAGCACTCTTCTTGACGTTTCGACGCACTTCGTCCAAAATGGCGCGCTTCGTCTTCAAAGACAGCACCTTCAAAAAATCGCCTCAAGGGCGCAAAAATGTATTGATTGACAGATTATTTTCCGGTTGGTATTAAATCTCTTCGTTATATCCGCTGACGCGCTCTTATTTACTTCGTTAAAACCGGACCCAAAATGTATTGAAAATGTAAAAATGGGAATGGGAAATTGAAATCCCTTCGTTATAACCGCTATTTCGCTATAAGTGGCTTCGTTATAACCGGGCTAGACTATACTGTGCACTGGTTCCTACGGACGCAATAGCTTCCCGCCATAGACAGAACCACATTGCAAGTCTCGTCTCGGTCAAACAGCCATTGAGGCGCGCCGGTCGCGCCGCGGCACTCACGGACCGCTGGCGTTGAAAGAGTACTCAGCGACAAAAGATGGCAATGAAGTGTATGGTGCCCTGTATCTGCCTTTTGAACGTCGCTGTTGGAAATGACAAATAAAACTTCAGCGCATCAGAAGTTACAGCTTGAGTGATATTGTGAATAAGCATTAGGAAGAACTCGGAAGCAATATTCTTTTGTAACTTGTTTGGGCAGTAACTAGCGTATGTAATGCGGCCTTGTCTGGTCGCCCGGATGATATCGTTTTTTTTTTTTCTCGCAACTTGCGCGAATGTTCTCGTTTGAGTGCCCGGATAACGGCTCTGACTTTTGGCTCAAGGTCGCTCGAAGGTCGCCGACAGCGGGAACTTAAAACATTTCATGCTTAAAAAATTATTGTAAATGACTGCGTACATCGATATCTCCGTCCAATATACGTGCGGCAGCTTGCCAAACACGTTCATGGCCGAAGTCGTACTTTCCCTTGGAAAATTATGCAGCGAAGATTCATCTTTCCTAATTCAAACATATGTTTGAGAAATCACTTCTAGCAGATTAGTGCACGCAACTATACTGACTATACATCTGCATGATTTGGTGTCTGTATTTTGACATATCGAATGAACGGCATGAACATTATCACTACGTGGTACCAAATTTGCGACCCAGCTGTACCGCGAATAAACATAGCGTTCATGAGGTTACACGATGCATTGTACGCATCGCATTTAGTTGTATAGCATTTCATTAACTGCTTCACTAGTCACAATTCGCGGAGAGCTATAAGCGTTAAGAATTTGCGAGATGACCTTTTCCAACCGAAGTGCATCTTAATAGTGGCGCGGACACCTCCCGAAATTTAGTGTTGGCGATTGATGTTGATATATCAGCGCCGAATAAAATATTTAATACTAAGTTCCCGGTAGAGGTCCCTTGTATTAGCCTTGTCGCAAGAATACACGCGTTCCCATTACTACTACTTAAGAAGTAGGGCAGTAAAACAACTGTGACAGATGAAGCGTAAATGCCGAGCGGGAAGGCAGCAATTAGCGCCGAGAACGGCTGGCAATAACGAATGACCCAGCTCTTGAATTTCCCCTGCCGCGCCAACGTTAGCGAACTTCGTAAATGGAAGAATAAAAGTTAAGAAGGCTGCAGGAGTACGGCTCTAATGTTAACGGAGGACAAGAATATATACACACACACACACACACACACACACACACACACACACACACACACACACACACACACACACACACACACACACACACACACACACACATATATATATATATATATATATATATATATAGTCCTACCAGCTAATTGCTTTCTCGTTGGACCCGGCGCAAGCTCTTCACGCTGGTCATGTTTCAATGTTCCATGGGCATTTCTCGAATTAGTTCTCTGACTTATAAGTGGTAATATAGCAGCAATCCATTGCATTCATTCATTCATTCATTCATTCATTCATTCATTCATTCATTCATTCATTCGTTCGTTCGTTCGTTCGTTCGTTCGTTCGTTCGTTCGTTCGTTCGTTCGTTCGTTCGTTCGTTCGTTCGTTCGTTCGTTCAGAAACGGATCTGTGGTCACGCTATTCCAGCACACTTTCCAACGGGAATAACCACGTAGCACATAAAGTTTTGATCACCTAATGACGCATATAACTCAGGAGCTAAGCGAAAAACAACACAAGCATGGAAATGATCAGACCGCGTGATTAGCTCGTATTACGAGAGTCGGAGCTTTCGCTGTCGTCTGAATATCGGAGGCGTTCATAGCCGTCCCAAAAGTTCTGGCGCTACAGAGGGCGGGGGCAGAGATATTGCAACACTTCTGCGCTGATGAAACCGAGCGTGCCGTGATATCGCGTCAATCTTCGTTCTCAATTTGCTTTCATGAGCGAAATCCCTCCCCTCCCCCCACACACCCTCTCAATTGTTGCTCACGTGGATGCGCCTCTGTCGAAAACTGCAGCTTTTCCTGGGGCCTTGTAACGTAAACCTATTCCAATATGTTTTTATTCTTATCTCCTGACGTCAAATATGCGTAACCGCCGACGCAAGCATCAGGCGGTGACCCGCAGGGTTTTTTGAACAGACCAATGAAACGCTCTCCTCATTTATAGGAGGTCACTATTGTTTGCTTTAAAAACGAATAATATTGCCTACCCTGAGCAGCTTGTCTTATCCAATTGTCTGACAAGAGGTGAGGAGCATGCTCAAGTGAAAAGAGGTTCGACGGGGCCGAGCTATAGTGCACTAAAATCGATGACGGCATGAAGAGGGTGGTGCCGGCGTCTGCGATTGGTCCGCTTTCCCTCACTTGGCTTGACGTGGCTGGTCGAAAATCGCGGCGGCATGCAACGGAAGGTTAAGAATGCCGCTAAAACATATCCTCAGCAAAGAAGAGTTGGCAGAGCGAGGTCGTAAACATCCCGAAAGTGCTCGATAACGTTACACAGCCACGCAAAAAGTTTTATTGTAGGCAAATAAACGCATGCTCTCCGGCAGGTGCGAGTAGCCAGTGCCCAAACGATCGGCGGCAGCCATCTTTTATTCCTTTTGGAACGGGGCAGCCTGCAGCTATTCAGAAAAAAATTCAGTTTTGTTCGGCATATTAATGCATCTTTAACGCGTACACGTCACTTTGACGCCGTGAGTTTTCGCGGTTTTGTGACGTCGCGTGAGAGGCAGGGGAAGTGAGTGTAGCCCGAAAACTTTTGACCAATAGCCGAGGGCTAATGGCGAAAAGGCGTCGAATCAGAAATAACTATTTTTCTTTTGTTCGGTGCAGTCATGCATAATCAGTGTGTACGCGTTACAACAGATGGTGAGCTATCTCGGTTTTCTTGACGCCGCTTGACAGACAGGCGAAGTGGAGGTGGTTCAAAAAAGTTTTTGACCAACAGCGGAAGGCTGATTGCAGAATTGGAATAGAAAAGGTTGGAATAGCTTTACGTTATAGTGCCCCTGTTGTCGTTTTAAGTAGAAAAAGAGAGCGAAAGCAAAAAAAGAAGGAAAGGTATAGAGCTCAACCCGACAAGCGTCTGGTCTCCTACCCTACACTGGGAGTAGGGGCGAATTCAAGGAGAAAAAGCGTGAGAGACTGAGCAGTGCGCGCACGACTGAAGGTGTACACGAGGACTATACGAACAGTCACTGAGGCGCGTGCATTAAAAATATATATATATACATTTATTTCCTGCCTTCACTTTAAGTCTAGATGGCCACCAAAAAAACAAAAAAAAAGTGTGGAGCAAACAATCTCCCGTGCAGCTATGCGCTCGCAGCATGGCACTTCTGCTTACGGAGAATCTCGCTGCTCCCAACATTTCCAACCCAGATGCCAGTTCCCTGATCACATCAGGACATGTCATGAGAACGTTAGTTATACCAAAGTGTAGGAGCGAACCCTTATCCACTACCCTGTAAGCGCATTTTGTGCTTTCTTTCGCGCAATATGGCCGGCGTTGAAATGAAGATGGAGTTAGACGCTATTGCGCCGCATTTGTGCTGGAGATTGTTTAACCAGGACGCCGACTTGGCCCGTTCTCTGTCGTCGCCGATTCTGCTGTGTGTGCTCTCACCGTTCGGCTATATTTTATCGCCGTCTCATTCGTTGTCAGTTCGCTTCCTCTGCGCTTGTTCGTGAGTGGCAGTGGGACAGTGCCAAACTGCATCGACTTTATTAGCCGCTTCTCATGGGAGTCGACTGAGGAAACGAACGGCCCCGAAAGCATGATTCAAGGCCACGCGGGAGCACACTGGGGCAAACGGAACAAGCTTCGCGAAGTCGGGAAAAAAAAACAGTAAAGGGACTTTATTACGCACGTTTCCTTTTCATTACCCTTTTCCCTGCCTGTCTGCAACGTCCTATTCTTTGCAGTGCACTAGGCCTGTATCGTATGTCCTCCTTGAAGCCGTTCGCCCGAAGCTCACGTTCATATATGGGCGCCCTCAGTAAAAACAAAACGAGAAGAACCTGTTTGTATTCGGGGGCAAACACGCAGCCTCACGGTGCCGTCGCGGTTTGCCCTCTTCCACGGCCCCGTTATTTGACTGCAGCCACCGTTACCCGTTAGGTTTGGTTACCGAGACATGCGTTTGCAACTCGCCTGTGTTGCATAGGCAAGCGACGTCGAAAGTTCGTTTCAGACAGTGACATCAGGCAGTTGTTACGACCGTCACGGACGCTTTCTTGTCTTTCGCCGTCGGAGGAGACTCGAGTTTCATGGACCGGCGCCGGTACGAAAGCTTGCCTTTTTTTCTTGAGTCTGTCCTGCCGTCTGTTCGACTCTTGTTCGCGTTTTCGCTCGCTGTATTCTTCTCGCTGTTGTTCCTCGTCCCTTTGCATCTCCTGTTTCCAGCTCTGCATCCCACAGTACGTAGTACGTACATGGCGTTCTGGCAGCAACTCGACCACGATGCGAGACAACGATGGGGACGAACTTTCGCAATACTGTAAGGGCGACCACAAGTCTAGAGTATGGAGTATCTGGCCTTTGATGCACAGCAGCTTCTCAAGAGGCGCCATGATCATAACGCCGATTATGCATTTCAATGTAGTTGTATGGACTGCAAAAATCCTTTAATTTATTTCGGGCAGAAGTCATGTACATTTAATATCTAAACTGCGGTTTCTTTCTTATTGTTGGCTGCTTTTTTTTTTTTTTTTTTGGCCAGCCCTACTTTCGGGATAGGCCTACCAAAACTGCCAAGTTACATATCAAAGATTGTGTCGACTCGCACAAGAATACTTCGCTCTAATAATCGACGGCTCAGCTCTAATTGAAAGCAAATTTTCACGCTATGTCGTTTTATGTTACATTTATAAAGGCACCAGCATTCGCACTTTTCGGCGGCCCCCACTGCAGAGCCGCGGAGGAACGCTCAACTCCCTCGCGTTTGTATACAGATATGCCATGCCTCTACGCCTTCGACAGCGCTGCACGTTATTGCTGAGCTGGAGCGGAGGTCTCTGTTCTCTGGCCACGTCTTCCATTAATTCCGGCTCTGCTGCTGAATTCCACGCCCGCCCCTGCGGGGCTCTTATGTGCGCGGCGACGACTCTCTCTGCCCCGAATGTGGATTCTTTCTATTTCCTGTCCCGGGTGCGCCACGACCGACGTGTATGCGGGCGTATGTATTCGCGAAGGAACTGCACGGTAGCAGAGCAGTCGGTAAACAGGGGAAATCGAGTGCCCCGAAAGAAGGTCCCGGCCGGGGCTCAAGCTGCATGTATAGCAGGCAATATCGCGTCATTCCGCCAAGCTGATAAAGGCTACGGGCCCGCCGGAAGCACTCCCTCGACGGCCTTTTGTATATTTATATATTTTTTTCGTTCTTTTTGTTGCTGCGGAATACCGGAGAATGTAAGAGTTAGGTATATACTTACGTTACACAAGCATGAGATAGACTGCAGTGTTCATTACGGGTTCTCTGAGAAGGTGGAAAACGAACTTAAAGGGACACTAAAGGGAAACAATAAATCAGTTTAGACTAATAAAGCATTGTTTGAGAACCCTGTAGGTCGTCATCTCAAGAAGATAGTTTGTATGTTAGATGATAAAATGAAGGTCCAAGTATGAGTATTTGAATTTCGCGCCGAAACCCCAGCGCCGGTACGTCAGCGTGACGTCAGGGATTCCAAAGTATATTTCCGCATTTGGGCCGCGTTGGCTGAATAAAGGTTCCCGAAACTTGCCATGTTTAATACTTGGTTCCTTTAGAACACAATGTAGTCGATCTGTACTGCTATATATAATAAGTAGGCCCTAGAAAATGCCATCAAAATCCAAGACGTGACAGCCCCCAGGTGCGGGAACTTAAGTAGGCGTCGCCACCCGTATTTCGTTCTTGCGCTTTTTCTGGCTTACCAAACGTCTTATCGTTGTAAGAGTGGTGTTTTTGGTGTTGTAGAACGGTAATTTACTGGTGCAAAAGAAATCATTTTTCACTTTAGTGTCCCTTTAAGAGGATCTGGGGCCGAATTCACACAGCTTTTCATTCGTAGGCATTTCCTTGCCATCGGCCGGTCGCGTTCGCTGATAATATTACCCGACTAGTGCACAAAGAATACACAAGGTAGTACAATTGACGCAGTTGAAGCGTAGAAAAAAAATAACATGTCTAATATCACGACTGTCTGATATTTTCTCTTATGAACGATTCTAGGGTAACAGCTTATGGTGAATTCGCGTGGGTTTTCCGTTCGTAAGTGCTGTTTCGATTGGCCGGCCGTACACGGCAATAATATGCCCGACATCACGATTGGCTGGCACATTCTTTTACGAACAGTTCTAGCTTGAGGATTTCTTTGTGAACGCAGAACGTAAAATCGAAGACGCTGAGAAATAAATTGGTAAACGTCTGTGGCAAAAGAACAGAGCCGTTTCGAAGATAAAGTTCGCATACTGGATCGCACCACGGGCCAACGTAAAAGAGATGCTTAGCTCATTATGAAGATTTGATGTGAAGCTTTGATAGTGAGTCACACTTAGCCAGATCTTTCTTACCCTTACCCACGTCCCCGAATTGGTCCCGACTGAAATACAGCGTTCTCTCTCTCTACGGAAATGCAAGGTTAGGAGAAGAAAAGAATAACCAATATAATGCTGGCACTTCCAATTGAAGCTCTTTCCCTGAATGAAACGACCATTTAACCTTGTGAATATGAAATCTGCGGATATAATCTAGAAACAAACACCGCGTACTTACGTAGAAAAAACGTTCGGGCTTAGGAAACGAGCTTATTCTTCTTTTTTTTTCTTACGTGTTTCGCCAAGACTGTCAGGATGCTGGCAACTCCGGGATTCGTTACTTGTGCTGGCCAAGCTGTCCAAATAAACAAATATGTCCACGACATCCAGGTTCACGGCGGCTCTTTCGCTTAGTGCTGCGCTCACGCGTTTCTCGTTCGTGGCGTCGAATCGAGGTGTTTCGTCGATGCCGAAAGGGTCCTTGCTGCCGATTACCTTTCTTTTGTTTATATATTTTCTCATTATTTAGACCTTATTTTCATGGGTCTCAAGGATTTCAGCGACGAAGCCGCGGAAATCGTTGCGCTGTGCGTGCCAACGCCCGGCCTGCCCAGCGATCCGCATCAGTTTTTTTTTTTTTTTTTTTTTTTTTTTTATTGACAAAGATCCTTTCGAGAGAGCCGGAGGTTGAAAAAAAATGGAGGTGTGCGTACGTTTTGTGCATGCACCGAAAGGTGCACGCAACTGTTCGCGGCGTTGCTTCACTGGTACAGGTACGATACTCGACTGTTTTCGACCTTCACAAATAACTCCGCACAGAGACTCGTATTGTGGTATGTGACATATTGCATCACACAATATATTGGCAGTAACGTCTGTCTTGCTATCAGAATCGAAATACGGACGCTCTGAACTAATATAATGAGGCTCCAAACTGAAAAGTTACCTGGTCAGTGTGTCTTGGGATAAGAACAAATGAGAGTTCCGTTTGTGAGTCGGGGCCACGCCTTTTCTTTTTGTAGTTAGCTGATACGTCTGATAAGGTCGTCTGCGTCCGATGGCTAATGCTTGTTCATGGTTGCAGCACGCAGTGGTCGAGGTAGGGCTCGGGCTTGTGAACGCAGCAGACACCCGCCACCCGTGAAAATTCTCAAACCCTACAGTGAAACGCGAGAAGTGAATAACAGCCAATCGGACCAGGTTGAGTTTCTTCCAACAGGTTTCCACAATTTAGCGAAGGTTTTCTTTTGAGCAAAGTCACTTGTATTAGTGTAAATGCAGGACTTGGAAACAAGCTGTACCTCTTGTAATGAAATTTAGACGTGTGCACAGTGTCGGAAAGCAAGCTAGTGGCGCTGTGCGCAGGTCGAACGCTCCAAAGCTGGAACGAGTGCCGTTTATTGTTGCTTCTAAATTTCTTGCGAGCAAATAAACTAACAACTTCGACGAGTTGAATCAGAAAACAGCGTCTGCTTGCATCGCTAAATTAAAGCATGCTATGAAAACGATATGTCGCCTCGCGGCATTACATTTTCCATGATCGTTTCAAAACTTCCGAGGCAGTTATATTATTCCTGCTACCGTGCCTGCAGGCAAGAGTACATTAGCGAGAATTTGCCTCCTGCTTAAGGCATTAGTTACACTAATGCTGGGGCAGAAAGCTACAAACAGACAAAATCAAATGAAGCTTAACCGTACATCACTATAATTCATTAAAGCACCTGCCTAAGCAAGGCACGCTCCACGATTTGAAATGCCTGCGAGATGTTTAAAATAAACAAAACGAAAGTAATGTTCTGCTCGCCTGGGTGAAAGAAGCCTCGAATGAAGTGTTTCGAACAAACCGGTACAGTATCAGTCGTCACCTTTTCCCAATGCAATGTTTCTCATTCAAGTCACTTTCCGATGCACGTCGTCTGCTTCTTTCGCCAAGAGATGAAATCATACAGTGCTGTGCTTCTACCGCGATGACAAGCATAATGGCACACGAAAAAAATCTTTCGACGTCTGTATTTTTTCATGCTCGGGCTTTTTCGCGGCGGCATCGCGACGATCTGAGAATTACGAGGCACTCAGCACATGCCGTGGTAAGAGGCCCTGTTTCGCTTCAAACTTGAACCTGGATCGCCTGTTTCTCGGCGCGGCCGCAAGGGGGCGAGCACTTAGTTGGAGTCGCAAATAGGCATTGATCTGCGGTTTCAAGATGCCCCTCTGCGTCAGTAAGTACTCGTGGACAGCAAACAAACATTGCAAATTGTTTTACAGTCTATGATTATACCACATTTGTTTGAGCGAAGCAGCCTCACGTTGTATTGCTACGGCTGTCCATGCTAGGCAAGATAGACTTACGTCAAGCTCTTTGCCGTGTGACCCCGCGAAGTCATTAATCCTATAGGCTGTGTACAGAAAGTTCGTAGACCTGTAGCCATAAGATTGAAATCGATTATTGCCAACTGTTTCCTACAGAATAATTCTGTACAATTTGCATAAGCAACAACAAAGTCTTTACGAAGACCATGCAGAATTTAATGTAGCGTTTGGGTGATCTATAAATCTCCTAATTCTGTATAGGTAAGGAGATACGAATTGACCCCTGGATCTCGGTAGCTAGCGGATCCGAGCATTTATGTACAGCAAGTGATTTTGCATCGACGCCTAGCAGCTTATTACCTAAAAAAGGTTGCCTGGGTGTCTATACATTATAGTTCACGTCTTGCTTCTTTTGTCGCGAGCGAGAACCCCAAAATTAAAAAAAAAAACAATTAATCAACCCACGTGCTGACGACGCGGTAAATATGTGAGCATGTAGTCTGCTCTTATACAAAAACGACGGCACGTGCGTGGCTTGCGTGTTTTATGCGTGCACACACTGGCCCCAAAAGTGTCTCACAATTATTTCACGCGCTGCATACGTAGGCGCGCTATACGTAAACGGTAAGCGAGAACGGAGCATTGACACAAATTTCTGGTTATACCTTTATCTCTCTCCGTTTTTATTATTATTTTTGCCAACAAGGGTAACATGCATTATGGGCGTTTCAATGTGCAGCTTGAGTGCTTGCATTCGTATGGAATGTTGTACGCATGAGACGCACATACATTCGTAACCTTGCTTGGCAGCATAAGTCATATCGAGGGCGCAAAACGCTGCAGGGGACATTTAAGCACAGTTTATTTGACCGACTGTGACCCTTCTTCCCTTCACCCAGTCCGGAGTAGCCAACCGGTCACTTTAGTTTTTAGAGCGTAGCTCTTAGGCGCCCGTTCCTAGGCCCGTGCCTAGTTTACGTTAGGCGCTCGTAACCGAGCGAAAGAGCACCGTGAAAGCTGAAAGAGCGAACGCGAAGCGCAGCGGGGGGATGAAATACGGCGAGAGCGAAAAGAGCGCGAGAAGGAAAGCTGAGGCGGAGGGTGCAGTGGAAGCATGAGGAGGAACGTTGAAGAAGCCAACTTGAAGCACCACCAGATGGCGCTAACGTGCGCGGCACCGGCCGTGCGGGGGAATGAAAAAAAAGAACCAGAAAGTTCGTTATCCCGCATAGCGTTCGCCGCAAGCATTTCCCTGTAAAGATTACGTCTGCATGAGCTCCACTTGCCGGGAAGCGGCAACTGTGCAGCCTGTCTATATATAGCGCCGCACATCGTGGCTCTGCCGGTCAGTGCGGTGATGGCTCAGTATAATTGCTAAATCAGAACGCGTATATAGCTACGCTCTGAAATTCCGCATTACGGAGTATCGTAATCGCTGGGGATTTTTCGTTTACGTGACTGCCTTCTCTCTCTTATTTTCTCTCAAACTGCTGCCTATAGCTGTTATTTTGTTTGCACCAAGATGGAATCTGCCCATATTGTTGTTGTTGTTGTTGAAAGCTTATAAGCGGCATCAAGCCAATTTTCGCCGATTCTATAAGCGTATCGGGCGTTCTTGCATGCACACATAGTGTCGCCGAACCTCCCCACCCCTCTCTCACCGTCCGTCACAAGGAAATCAGGTAATGCAGTACCACAGAGTCTTCGCGTCTGTTCGAGATAACTGGGGAAATGCAACCTTGTAACTTTGCTGGGTTCCGACCTCGTTGCTTTCTAACCTTCTCTAATGCTTTTATTCTTCATTTACTTTCCCGAAGGAATGCCCAAGCGCGCGTTGATCTCGCTGACTCGCGGGAGCCAGACAGCTAGCTACGCGCAGCTCTACAAGTACAGCTGCTTGGCACTACACAACAACAACAACAACAACAACAACCCGAACGGTCAAATTATTTTCTCCGGGAGATTAACGAGACCGCGCAAGTACAAAAAGGCGTTCTCCTGACCTTTCGATCCGAGGAGCGCGCCATCCTATTAAGCGCTGCGCAGCTGCGAGCTCTACGCCCAAGCGCCGTTATCCGCCTCAGAGGCAGCAACAGTTTTCTGCCGCCGAACACATAAAGGGATGAGCGAAGGAAAATCGCACTCCCCCTATCATACTCGTCCTCTCATCCCCTCACCCTACTTCTATATTCCCTAACCCGCTCACAGCCACGGGCAAGTTCCTTGCTTCCCCTAAACGAACCCCGCGTCGCTACGCAGTCCCTCGACGCGGTAATCCTGTCCGCATTTGACTAAGTACGCCGTCGTAGTCGTCGTCGTCGTCACTAGGGGGTTCTAATACAAAAGAATGTGGCGAGTGCGAGGAAGAAGGGGGGGGGGGGAGGAGAGGAAGAGAGGAGAGCTCTTCAAACTGGATCGCCGGCTCACATATAGCGGTGTCGGCGTGGTATGCGAAGGCTCTTTGGAGCATCTGCTTCTCGAGAAAGAAGCACCACTATATTCTCCGCTATGGAGCTCCGGGTTGCAAGGACGCCGTTAGACGTTGCCTTTTCTTTCCTTTCTTTATTTCCTTTCTTCATTTTTTTTCTTGCTTGTTCTTTTTTTTTTTTTTGTCACGCGTTCGTTGCGCGTTATAACGACGCCCGCAAAAGCGTCGCCCGCGCACCTCGAAAGCACGGCAAGAAGCTTCCTTGGCTGGAAGATGAGCAGCGCCTCACCGGAAAGAACAGTATACACCCCGCGCCCCTCGTGGAAACTATAGGCTACCGCTGGAACTGCGCTGCGCTTATGAAGTTGTGTGTTCGCGTATGCTTGTGACACGGTCTCTCCTATCGGTCGACTTTTCTTTTTTTTCGCTTGGCGGTTCTTACTGCGCACTTATGCGTAAATTCTTAATGCGTGGTTCCCCTTATATAATGGAAAAGTCTTCCCGATCTGGTTTTACAAGCTTTTGCCTGTCATACAATGCATGCCGACGAAATAGAAAGCATTCCACTGATGCACGGCGCCGTTCCGGTACTTTGGTATTCTAGCGCGCTCGTACTTAGTCGCAGCCAGTTACGGCTAGCTCAAGAAGAAAAATTACCATATCCTGTACGCGCTGTACGAAGTCTTCGCCGCTGGGCTCGAACGCATCGCACATAAGCTTTTAATGGAAACCACTAAGGCGGGCGAGCGAGAAAATAAGAAAAATAAACGGGTGTGTAAAACATTCATTGTGCTTCGGCA